>NW_027069564.1:236085-436615 GCF_002906115.3 Quercus suber
AGACTAAAGTATATATTTATGGAATTGGATTTCATAAATATATAATGAATAACATTAAAGGATTAAACCGGGTACTCAAGGATTAAGATGTAGTAATTTACAAAGTGGCAGTCTACATTAATGACTTTGTATTACTACGAATATTTTATGAAAGGGTTGCATGTATAATAAAGTCTTGGGATATAATTTATAGATAAGACCTAGAGTGCAACTATTTTTATATAGTGGTATTAAAAATAGTTAATGGTAACTTTGGACTTGTCAAGAGTTGACAGAAAAGTCCAAAGCCCATTGGAGCTAGTGTCTTATTGGTCCCTTTTGGTCCCACTCCAAGCCACACACTTAAGCCCAATTGGTAAGGCCCAAAAGGCTAGCCCGATTAGATAATTTGTTAGATACAAAAGGGAAAAACGTACAGAAATGTGTGTGACAAGAAAACATCATTGAAAAGTGGGGTATGAGAGTGTAAGTCATTTTTTTGGTCATCCCTTTGTTACCAATCGAGAGACCACACATCTTGGGCGTTAGTGGAATTGGAGTGAAGATTAAAAGTAGTCCCAAGTGCTTCAATCTTTGTTTTGAAATTCACCGCTTCAAGGTACACTCTCTTGTTCTCTAATTCTGAAATTTACTTTGTACGTGTTATCAATATCGAATGAAGTAGATCCGTTTAAAACTTATTTTCCGCTGCATTTATCTTTATATCCTTCATCAAGCTCTCCCATTCTCTTTATACCAATAAAAGCACGGCTTGACACTTCCCTCTGGCTAGTTTTTTTTAGGGCGGCTCCACCTGGGCCTCTGATTGTAGAACTAGCTGGTAGGATTAGCTTGTAAATTTGTTTGTGAAACACGCCTGCCTGAGCCTCTGATTATAATTTGTACTGTTTCTATTTATGAAATAATAATATCAAGATTTCTCTTTTCGCTGTCAATTTTTTTTTTTTTTTTTTACTTCGCCAACCTACTGTAAAACAACCACTTAGAACAATCGCCTGGTGCGCCGGCCAGCACCCTAATCCTCCCCATAGACGGCGCCAATTGTAGGGACTCAGTTTGGATTTGACCCTGAGTATGAATGGGTTTTCAGCCCAACATGCCCAAACAATAAATTTATAGAGAGTGGGTTAAAGGTTTAGGCGCTGGCCGTCGTTCATCAAGCATGAACTCTTTTTTATAAAAGAAAATACTTAGAGTTTCTTTACAACTGGGGGATGCTCCTCGGCCATGGGCCGAGGAGCCCCTTTTCTTCTCCTTCTTCCCCCCCCCTTTCTTTACTTTACTTGCTTTTCTTATATAGTCTTCATCTTCCTATCTCCTTCTTCCATCTGTTGATCACCCATTCGCCTCTCTTCTGACCGTCCGTCCCATCAGAGGCCTTATCGGTACTTAAGTGGTTCACTCTGATCAACGTTACCCTGCTAAGGGGTTATATCCCCATTAATGCGGTCAGAGGGGTTAGGTGAATACATTAAGTGTGAATGTGACAGCTTCCTCTGGGCTTGTCCCCTCCCAAAAATTATCCTTAGTATGCCGAGGACGAAGAGGTCCTCGGCGTGGGTCAAAAAAGAGGTTTTCCCTAACTTAGCCTTGGCTGGTCAGTCTTCCTCGGCGCTGGCCTTGGGCCTACTACGCGATGGGCTGTGGCTGTCAGGCCCACGGGCCCCACATTCATGTATTAAAATTTTTTTTTGGGTAACTCAATATATTCAAGTTTTTTTTTTTTAATTAAAATTTTTTAATGACCCCTAAACAAAATTCCTTAGACTGCCACTGCTACTAGTGCATTCAGAAACTCATGGAAATGTATTGAGCCATTTTTTGAATGTGTTGGAAAAAAATGTAGGGCAGTGTAAATATGTATAAATGTAAGAAATACTTGATTGCAAAAGTAAATTTTTGTATCTCTATGGATCTCCTATGGTATGGCCCCCTTTGTTTTAAGATCCCCCTTTATGATATAGATTTTTTGGAATTACTAGAAAAATCTTTTGAACGAGAGGGAAATCTATTGTATTTGTTAAATTTAAGCACATGTTTTCTTTGAGCAGTGAATATACTTAAAAGGAGGATAGGTGTTATTGAATTTTCCTAAATTTCGAGTAGTCTGTTGGCCAAAGGCCACGACAAATGTTTCTATAAAGGGAAATTGATCTATTGAATTCAAGGCTTTGGGAATATTAGCATTAAGGGACTGTTTGGTTGGAGGGGTGGAAAAGTGGGAGGATAGAAAATATTTTAATCTCCCTTATTTTTGTTTGGTTGGAAGTGAAAAAGTGAATGAATAGAAAAAATGAGTTTGCATAAATTTACTCATATTCTCTTAAAAAAAAAAAAAAAAAAAGTAAACAAAGCAACTAGACGAAACGAAGAAGAAGAAGAAGAAAAAAAAAGTTAAACAAAGCAACTGGATGAAACGAAGACCAAAAAAAGAAGAAGAAGAAGAAGTAAAGGCTATTGATGAAGCCCATGTGCAAGTGCACATGGACATTTTCGTCCATCAAGCAGCCTCATATTTTTCTTTCAGTTTTCTTCCCATTTTTGGGAAAAAACTTTTTAGTGGGCTCTGGGAGAAAACATTCGGGTCCTACTATTTACTTTCTTTCATCCCCATCCAACCAAGAACGCTCCAAAAAAATTTCATTTCCATTTTTCTCTCCAAAATTTCTCATTTACCCTATTCACTTCCAAACAAACACACCTTAAATGCTGATTGAATCCTTTATTGGGTGAGAGAATGCATGCATTCTGGTTCAGCGATTGTTTGATTCTTCCACGAATAACTATGTATTACACATTGCATCAAGTATGAGCTCATTGGTCTCACAAGCGCTCCAAGCGCAATAGAGAGATCTTTCAATAAGCACAAACCAATGCTGAATGACTCTTTTGCTCTCTATCCAATATCTCCTAAGTTTTTCTTTACTTGGGTTATTCCTTTCACATGCGGGCTTGGTTCACATAACAAATAGAAATACAAAAATAAGTTGGACCGAAAATTCTTTATTGATTGGTGTTGGGCCTTGTGGGCTTTGCCCATAAGTAATTTTATGGGCCCCCAGTTATGGGAAAGTGCCTTCAACAACGCTCTACTCACACACACACATAGATACATATATCAATAATTTTATAATTACAATGAGGTGTAGGAATTTGAATCCTGAGTGTATTCATTGGAAATACCATGAAGTGCTAGTTGAACTATAAAATTTTTGGCCACTTCTTCTTGCATACTTGGATAAAGTTGAAAAATGTAATAAAACAACTACAAAATGTTGGTCTCAATGTGAGGCTAAGTGTAAGTGATATTTTGATATAGATTATTTTTAATTGTTTTAAAAAAAAAATACAGTTTTATAAGTTGTATATTATTTTTTATGGTATTAAAAAAAAAAAAGACCCTTATAGCTCATGCCTATTGTACAAACTTTTTGTAGTCCAGCTCAAGCTTGAATGCTTGTTGCTAGAGCCACTAAGGTTGCAAACTTGAAATGCAACCCAAGATTTGTTGCATCCATTAATCTGTTGGCACTTTCAAACTTACAAATAATCATCGTAAATTTCGTGTCAATCACTCTGATCATGTGAATAATTATTAACTAGAGGGAAATAATTCATTATTAAAAAAAAAAAAAAAAAAAAGATTCTCAAAAAACAAGAGGGAAATAATTATCACATTAAAGAAGTTTGTTCGTATTAACATTATTGCATGGTTGCCTGTTAGTTCTGCAGTTGACATCAAATGTAGTTGGTGCTGAAAACATTGAAAATCACATAATCCTAGTGGAATATCAAAAGCAAAAATTAAAAAAAGGCTTGCATTCACATGGATTGTCATGAAATCTTTGAACACGACATAAATAGGCAGGAATGAGGTATATATAACTATAAGTACTCTGAAGAAAACGCATTCCATGTTCCATTATGATATTTATTCCATCACGCAAGAAAAGAATGCGTTTCTACAATTGATTCTCTTCCCACAAGTTTTATGTTATCATTATGGATATATAACTTTTTTTTTCTCTAAAATTATCATAATGTATTTTCATAAATAGTGTGCATTTGTCATGGATGAAATTTGCCAGTTTATTTTTGCTATTATTTATAGACTTTATTGCACTTTTTGGTATTATTTATAGGTCTCACTGTACTATTTCAACTAACTTTTACTTTTATTTACAATACTTTTAACAAAAAGTTTTCAATTTTAGCAAAATAAATAGATTTCAAACAGAACCATAATGTGTGACTTCACTTGTGATTATTCATAAACCAATAAGTGAAAAGAAAATGTTGCCAAATATTATTACATCATTTACTTGATAAGGTAATGAAGATATATATGATCAATCATGAAGATTCTATTTAGATGTGACTATAATGTTTTATTTCCTTAATTTGGCACCCCAAGAACTTTAAAATAGTGATAATTGAAGAACCATTGTATACTTAAGGTTAGTATGACCGGAATTGAACTTAGGAAATTATTCCCAACTAAACTAGATGAGATGAAAGCAAGCATTGGCACTCAACTACTCACCTTCAATGGTGAGTAAGTAATCAATTCTGAAATAGGCTAATGGGTCACCAAAACCGCAGGAACTGTTTCAATTTGAGTATGAAACTGTAGTGGCCATTAAAAAGAATCAACTACCAACTAGAACTTCTCCTGATAACTTGGTATGAGTGTGTGAAGAAAAGGAAAAATTTATATTTAAATCTGTCTATTGGGTCAAGGTGATTGGGTGACAATTCATGTTAGTAAATCATTTTCGTGTCATGTCAAGATGTGAGCATTCGAAAAGATGGTTCAGCCCTAACGCAATCCATTTAATAATCGTGTCAAACTCCCCTTAACCCTAACACAATTTTTTGATTAGGTAAGTTGATACAACACGGCCCATTTTAACTTATTTAATATGCAATTAAAAAAAGTAAAGTAAAAAAATTAGTTTATTTCTTTGTTGAGGGTAAAAGGGTCAAAGAATTTAGAGTTTCAAAGAAAATTTTATCAACATAACCATTAAAATTCTTTTAACTTAATTATCTTTAGAATTCAAATACATTTTAGAGGAAAATGACAATTTTTATATTAATCAAGTAATTTTGAGTTGATTTACAGGTTAAGTAAACCAAAATTGATCAATTTATTAGTTGTGTTAAAAGTATCGACTCATTTTTGACACGAACCCACAAAAACCTATATCGTGTCCATGTCGTGCTCACGGTCGATTTGTCATGTCAAATATTAATGTGAAGAGTAAGAAGCTATGGAAAATTAGTGGGGGGCAGCAAAACCCACGAAAGACAAAAAAATAAAAAAAAAGAGTTTTGCTGTAGATGATCGCAAAAGGTTATCCACCACAACAAAACTCATCTTCAATCGTTATCACTTTTCTTGAGTTTTTTTTCACTTTGACTTTCTCGACAAACAAACGGAAAATCTAGGTATCTCTAAAAAAACCATGTCACGCATATGGAATTACACATGTCCAAACACAGCTTTTCTAACGGACACGAAGAAGTTGCCACATCGTTTCGTTATACAAAGACAAAACCAAACAAAACTTGTTTTACAAAACTACCAAACACCTTTACTTAACATACCAGACGGCGCCGTTTTCTTAGCTACTCTGTCTCCTCCTCCACTCCCAAAGATAAAATATAAAAAACACATTCACATATCCACGCGCTTAAACTGCACGCGCCATCAACAAGTAGTAATATAAGCACAAAAAATATAAAAAGTACTTTTTTTCTTTGATCTCTCTCTGGCTATAGCAAAAGCTCACACACAGAAGAGTTTTGCTTCCTAAAACGGACTCTTAGAAAATTAGAAATAAAAGTTTCCTCTAAAAACAGGAAAAAAATTAAATAAGGAAAAAATAGATGAAAAAAATTTTGAATTTGAAAAAAAATTAAAAATAAAAACCAAAGACCGAAAAACACAAAAGCTGTATTTTTGTTTTTCTTTCTCTTGCTGTTTTGTGAGAGAAATCGATTTTTTTTTTCCGGTCCGAGTCAACCCGAGTCGGCGCTGATCGGGTCCGATCAATCTGCACCGTCCGATCGATCTCGCTGCCCCCGATCAATGAGGGTTAGTGATTTGGTGGGGTCGGAGTCAGAGCTGGGATTGGGAGCTTTGATTATTGTTGGTGGTGTTTGCGAAGAGATTTGGTGATGTTGGACTTTAGGGAGGAGGAGGGAGGGCTAGGGTTTTGGGGCTAGGGTTAGGGTTAGGGTTAGGGTTTGGTGGTGGTGGAGGAGGAGATGGAAGAGAATAATACAGAGCTTGAAGAAGGCGAGGCTTCGTATTACAACAACAATAACATTGACCCTGACATCGATCTCACCTGTCTGTCTTACATTGTAAGGGTTTCTTTGCTGTTTGCATTATATAATTGTTCTAATTATTATTATTGTTTGTTTATTTTTCTCTTAATTATTTTTTGGAGTTTGATTTAATTGTGATTGTTGAAGAAATTGAATTTAGTTTTATGTGTGAATGTGTTGATTTGAGCTTCTATTTGTGTTGTGGTGATTAAATTGTTTAATTTGGTTTAGAATTCACCAGAAACTGTAGGAAAATGAAGGGAGTTTAATTTTTGAGCTTTTAAGTTTCGTGGGAATCAAACACACACACACACACACACACACACAAAGGATGGTCAAATCACATCACATGCGAAGAACAATAATATGAACCTAAACTAGTTGCATTGCTCTAGTTAGCGATGATTTTAGGTTCATATTTTGGAATCTTGTTTTTATTTTCATATTGTTTATGGGAAACCTGAATGCAATACTTGTAGTCGTGAGGGGGTCAAATAAGGATAAAATGTCTTGGAGGATAATTCGACTTGTGCTTCGTCAAATCAGTGAGGAAGTGCTCCTTGATGGATTGCTTGCATTATATGGCTGATAGCATGCAGCAAATTTGTTATAACCGATTGTGGGGAACCTGTAGGTTATATTCCTAGAAATTTTGGTGATTAGAGTTTAGAACCTAGCCAAACTTCTTTGCTATTATGCTGATCATTAACCTGTTCTGGTTGGAGATATATTTGAGGGACCTTTTATCTTTTTAAAGAAAGAATTCAAACCCCTAAATAAAATTTGAAGACTTGCTTTAGTTGATTATATCATCTTTTGTGCACTGAAAGAATGATTAATAGAAGTTTGGTTATACTACCAAATTGACCATTAGTGCAAATTTCCTTTAAATGAGTGAAACCATTTCAAAACCTGTTGAACAGTCTTTAACTTTTCCCGCAATTCTAATGTGGTGGCCTTTTTGATGGCTGCTATTTTAGTAATTCATTATGGATATTTCATAGATAAATTTCTTGATATTTTGTTATAGTTTGTATGTAAATGACACTTGTAAGAGTTTACTTTATTTTCATAAAGGATGAGAAGCTTCAAAATGTTCTTGGCCACTTTCAAAAAGAATTTGAAGGCGGGGTGTCTGCTGAGAATTTGGGTAAGTGACCTGGTAGCGAGTTGTGGAACACAGAGATAAGTGCATTCTTTATGCATTGAAATTAATAATATGGAACTTTGCTTAATTTGGCAGGGGCGAAATTTGGTGGGTACGGTTCATTTTTACCTACCTATGAACGCTCTCCTTCTGTTTGGTCTCATCCAAAGACTCCACAAAGAAACCACAATCAGCCTAGATCTCCTAACAATTTACCCATTGAGGTATATGGACAATTTCTTTTAACATAAAAGATCATTTGGTAGGAAAGAGATATATTTGGCTGAAATCTTGCCAGCTTGGGGAATTCTAGTTTATTTGAGCTCTGTGGGTTATGTTACCATACAGGGTGCCTCTCAGAATTTGAAAGCTCCCTCTACTACTACCCCATCTTTGAAAATTGGGACTTCTTCCTGTGGTGCCCACATGTTGCACAATTCAACAGTTCCTTCAGCAGATGCTTCCATCAAGCAAATCCAAGTTGCTGTTAAGAGTACCTTGAAGGATGAAGTTTCAAGCAGATCAGAGCCATCAGGCAATCCGACTGACCAAAGAACACTGAAGGTTCGAATAAAAGTGGGTTGTGACAACTCGGAACGGAAGAATGCAGCAATTTATAGTGGTCTTGGACTTGATGACTCCCCATCTTCATCACCAGGAGACAGCCCAGTGGACAGTCAAGGGACATCACCCATTTCTCAAGAGGCCACTGATAGGTCTCCCACTAGCATTATTCAGGTAACGGTTTGTTCGGCATTTTCTGAATAATCTGTTTCATTGCCACTAGATGGAACAAAACCTTCTTACATTTGATTTTTTTTGTCTGTGTTAAAAACAGGTTATGACTTCCTTCCCCATCCCTGGTGGTAGACTGATCTCACCTCTTAATGACAGTCTGCTTTATTTGATGAGAAAGGGAAAACATTCTAGTGTCAGTAAACCCTTGCCATCCCTCAGTGGTCATCAGGAGCACTCTGCCATGTTAGTAGATGAGTCAGCTTCAATGATGGAAAATGGGAAATTGTTAAAGGCAAAGAAAAAGAAGCTTGTGGGGAAAAAGGATAGGCGGGTAGAATTGAAGCATGGGAATGGTGCAGTTTCTGAGAATGACCTGACATTACAAGTGAAGAAAATATCAGTAAATGAAACCACAGAAGGCAAGGAATTTATGTCTGGTGACTTGAAATGCACACCAGTTTCCAAGTTGGTATGTGATGCTCGCAACTCTATGAAAGATGCTGGTGGGGCATCTGAAGTTTTCAGGGAAGGCTGCAACGATGGTGGGAAAGGTAGATTACTTTCCTCTGAAATAGTGAAAGAGGAGTCTTCGGAGTCAGTATCAGGCCAAGACTGTGGTAAGAGTGATAAGAGAAATCCTAGAAATATTTTAGTGGAAAATGTCAGTGAAAACATAGCAGTAAACTCCCACAAGGATGTTTTAACTGAGTGCAAGGACAATGGCAATGGTCAGAAAACTTCTTCCTCCCTAAAAGGCTACTCTGATGAGTCCAAATGTGAGGAAGATCTAAATCCTCAAAAAGAGAAGGTTGGTTGGAAAGCTACATCTTATGAAGATGATGAAACAAATGTTCCTTGTAAACTGGAAAAGCCGTCATTTGAGCGCAAAAATAAGTCAAAGGGGACACAAAGTAATGGCAATGCAGTGGCTGTTTCAACAAATGAAAGCTCGAGGTTTGGTACAACTGCAGAACCAAATGATAAGAAGAGTACTAGTTATGTTGTTACTGACAGTAATAGTAAAACTCAAAAAATAAAGCCACAGAAGGAGAATAAAGGCAGAGATGATCGTAGAGAGTCATTGTTGGTAACAAACTTGGAACAGAAAGATAATCAAATGGATCCAGTGGGGAGGCCTTCTGAGGATAGGCTGAAGGATGCTAACCTTGTTGCTGTTGAAATTCAAAGGAATGCATTCTTGGATAAACCAAAGGGAAGATTAAGTGGTAAGAAAGTTGATAAGAAGTCAATATCAGGGGCTTCTATAAAAGATGCTACAATTGCATGTCCTCCTATTATGGAAAATGGACTCGGTTCTGAGATGGCACCTCCAATGGCAGCTCCTGTAGTTATAGAAGAAGATTGGGTACAGTGTGACCGTTGTCAGACATGGAGGCTTCTACCCATTGGTACAAAGCCAGAGCAACTCCCTGATAAATGGTTGTGTAGCATGCTAAATTGGCTGTAAGTTTGCTTTCTCCTTTTGGAGTTACACGTTGCTTAATAAATCATCATGTTCAGTTAAATCAATGTAGGATGTAGGCATTACTTCAGCTGAAAACTAAATGAGGTGGTGAGTGCAATGCTCGTACTCTTTGTACATTGTGTTCTCTCTTTCTTTGCGTGTGTACAAAGTATGAGTATATATAAATATTGGTGACTTCTCATTATGCTATTGCATTGTTTTAACAGGCCTAGTATGAATCGCTGTGACATCAGCGAGGACGAGACAACAAAAGCCCTTCGTGCATTGTATCAATTACCGGTTCCTGAGAGTCAGAATAACCCACAAAATCATGTCAGTGGAACTGCATTGGGGGTATCCTCAGGCGATGTCCAACATCTTGATCAGAATCACCTGAATTCCAGTTCCCATGACATTTTTAATCGAGGAAAGAAGAAACATAGTTCTAAGGAAATAGCAAATGCAGGAACCAGTGGTGGCCCCTTTCAAATCTCTAATTCTACAAAGAAACAGCTACAAGAATCTGCAAAAAGCAGGAGCTTAAATGACATGAACCAGCGTCGTGCAGAATCAATTCCAATGAAGAAATCTAGTTCTCAACATTTGAGTAGATTACACAACTTGGTTGTGGAAAAGGACATGCCTAATATAAAAAGCTCAATTAATGGAGGTATGTATTTTACATAAGAAATAATTTTATGTGGCTGATTGACTTCTTGGGAAAGTAGTTAATTGTGTGTTTGTTTGTGCGTTCTTGGGGGTCATCAAATATCTGCAGGTGATGCAAAACAAATAAAAATGAAAAGCAAGAGAGAGGCTGATGAACATGGAAGTGGAACCTCTAAGAAGTCCAAGACAGAGGATATGTACTATTCTGATAAGCATCAGACTTCTGAAATGGACCTTGTGAGGGTGCGTATCAGTTCAAGTGCTGTTTTGCCAACTAAGGGAAGTGGGAAGGATATGCGAAAATATGATGAATACTGTTTATCTGAGGACGCAAAATTTGATGTAAAGGACAAGGTAATAGTTTCTGTTAAGAAACTGGGAGACCAAGCTCAGATCATGTCAGACGGGGGGTCCTTGGATATGAGAAAGTCTAGTACAAAGGATGGTTCTTTGAAGAAAAGGAAATCAAATAACTGGGAGGACAACAAGAATCAGGTCGAGATGTTTCAAAATACTGCGCATGATGGCGGGGTATACGAGAAAGAGGAAAGTAGTGAAAGTGGATTCAGGAAGCAAAAGAAGTTCAGGGTTTCAAAGACCGAGCTGAAGGAGTCCAGCACGAATGATGGTGATGATAAGTCAAATAAAAGAGGTAGGATGTCACAGATTATCTTGTCCAACAGAGATCATCCTGTTGACAGCATGGAAGAAGTCAGGAGAAATGATGAGCAGCAACTCAGGAAACATAAAAAGAAGATTTCATCTAAACAGAATGTGGATGTTGTAGATTCACTGAGAAGAGATTTGGTATCTGGTACAGCCACCTCAAGCTCTTCAAAGGTTTCAGGATCCCGTAAAACTAGGGCCAACATTGAAGAAGTGAAAGGTTCACCAGTGGAATCTGTTTCATCTTCTCCTTTGAAGGCCTCTAATTTAGACAAGTTTACATTGGTGGGAGGAAACATTGTAGAGAAAGGTGATACTATGACTAGTGATCTCCCTGTGATGGATGATTCTAGAAGATGCTCGGATGGGGACATTAATGCTGAGGTTAATTTGTCTGGGACAGTGATTCATCCTAAATCTTGTAAATTTTCTACACTAGCGTATAAAACAGATGGAGATGCTAGTCACAAATTCAGTGTTAAATTAAAACCTTCTTCTGAAGTTGGGAATACCCATATGCTTAATGGTGATGTTTACACTGTTGAGCAAAATGTCCAGTTCCCTGGCAATCTGCATGTTCCAGAACATATCTATGATGAAGATAGAGTGAAGAAGAACCACCATGAACATACTGTTCTGCAAAAATCTGGTAAGGATAGCTCTTTGGAATCTAGGGACAAGGGCAGAAGATCCAAGTCTGAGTTTGATAGAGATACAATGAACATTTCTGATCCAGTTAATAAGTATACAAAGAAGAACCAGAGCACTGACTCAGAGATTGACCCTAATCTCCGAGTTCCTGGTCATGAAACAGTGGCCGATGCTAAACACAGTTTTCCTAAGAATTCTAGGATTAGGTTCAGCAAGGAAGAGAAGAATCATGCCAGTAGGGTGGATCCTGTAGGACAATGGTCAAGTGAGAGTCGAAAGGAGAGCAAGTTAAAGAAAAAAGAGCACGATGATTCAGATATGAAATTGGGTGCTCCATGTAGCAGAAATGGGAAGCTTGGCCCCCAGCAGAGCCCGATTCAAGATTTTGAGGGTGAAAATAGGGCTAATCTAATACAAATAGAGCCAAGAAATGGGAAATTAAAGTTATTCTCACGTTCTGATGGTGAAGGTAAACAAGAAAAAGTATCCATTGGTTGTGGACCTGGACTAGGGCACCAGAAAGGAGTTGTGCTAGATGGACGTCCTATTGATGCACCTAGTGATGTGTCAAAGGCATTAAGACATTCTGGGAATGGGAATGTTGATAAAACCAATGGAGTTAACAACAGTTTGCGGCATTTTGTGCCTGAAAGACAAGGGGTCAGAGATCTCAATGCTTCAAGTCCTGTGAGAACAATTTCCTCCAGCCAGATTGCTAGCAATACCCTGAAAGAAGCCAAAGATCTTAGAGACACTGCAGATCGTCTTAAGGTACATCTGTTACCCTTATTAATTGTTTACCTTCTGTTTCTATGATATTTTTGTGTTTCCTGTTATTCTAATTCTTGGTATGGATTCAATATCTTTCGTAGAGCTCTTGCTTTGTTTTTGAAAGTAATGAGGCTTATTTCCAAGCTGCCTTAAAGTATCTTCATGGAGCTTCACTTACAGAAACTTGTGGTAGCGATAGTGGTAGACATGGGGAGATGACTCCAATTCAAGCGTATGGCACTGCAGCTAAACTGTGCGAGTAGGTGAAAATTTTCAATTTTGAAGAAAAACATTGCTTCTCTGGACTCTGCTTTTATATATAGTAGGAGTCCGATGTAATTAGACTGTCTTAAATACCTTTCTTTCTTATGAATTAGCTTCTTGATTTTTTTTTTGATAGGTAACGAATTTGCTTGTTGATTGTTGTTGATAATTTGCTATCAATTCAAGTGAGGTATATCTTAAGTACAGCGTTACCTTTTTGGTATCCATTATAATCGGGTGTTGTTAAGCAAGAATATGATGGTGGAGCAAAGAAATTTAATGATAAATAAACATTTTACAAGAATCTTTTTGATTCTCCTTCTTCAGGATGTCTGAGTCATCTATTTGACTATTTCTTCTCTATTTTTCTTTGGTCCAGAAGTCTGTCCCAAAATATTTTGAATGACTTGCAAATGTTTTTTTGATGTGGTAGACATTTTTTTCCCTGACCTGGAATGTAGACTAACTGAGCTACTTGCACTGGCCTGACCTTATTAAATTTCCAAGACAAGCATGAGCAGGTCATGTTTCAAAAGCTTCTTTGTATACACTAGAAGATGGACTGAGCTACTTGGACTGGCTTGAGCTTGTTAATTATTCAAGCCAAGCCTGAGGAGATCACATTCTGACAGTGCATTTGTAGTCTAAAACATTGGACAAACCCGGCAGCCAGCAGCCTATTATTTCGCTTTGTCTTGGCTTGGCCATGTGTGTGACAATGACTGTTATGGTCAATATTCAGCCTTTGGTGATTAGTTTTTGATTGATTTCCATTGACTGACCATAATAGCTCAGTTAGGTGTCATCGCCTTTTAGAGGTGGTTGCTTTAACATTTTTCTTAGCAAGAAAGTTTCTTGCAAAAGCAAAATGGGTGCAACCACATAATAAGTATGATTTTACTGCACTCTACTATTATTAAGGTCTAACATGTGCTGAACCCTATATTTCCACAGGCACTGTGCTCATGAATATAAAAGTCGCCAAGAGATGGCAGCTGCTGCTTTGGCCTTCAAATGCTTGGAGGTGGCATACATGAGAGTGGTTTATTGCAAAAATTCTAGTACAAATAGAGATCGGCATGAGTTGCAAGCAACTTTACAGGTGGTTCCTCAAGGTAATAGAAGTTGGTCATGGTGCAGCTATACATTCAGGCTTGTTTCTGTTCTTATGTTTTTACAATAAGTTGTCAACTTCTTTCGAAGTTGTGTGCATTTATTTATTTAGATGTTGTCTAGTCATTCTTCTGCTATGAAGTGGTGTAGCTTTTCTTCTGCCAAAGAATGTCAATTTTCTTATTTTAAATGTTGAAAACTTTACTTTTATGGTCTGTGGGTAACTGGATCAAGTAAAAAGATGCACTGTGTTTCTGAAAGTGATGTCATCAATGATGTAATTATTTTTTGGGTTAAGAAAATCACCGATTTGACACTTTTTCTCAAATAATTTATTTAGGTGAATCTCCATCATCTTCTGCTTCAGATGTTGATAACTTGAACAATCAAGCAACAGTGGATAAGGGTAATTTATCCAAGGGTACTGGTTCTAATGTTGCTGGAAACCAGGTCATTGTTTCTCGAAACCGCCCTAATTTTGTTCGTCTACTTGACTTCGTAAGTTGATTTAATCTTCTCTACAATCTCTGCCTTATATCATATAACTTGTTAAGCAATTGATTGGTCAAGGGTTTAGTCATTGTGTGTTCTGGAGTCTTGATTTCCTGTAACATATGATGCTGGAGGAATTATCTTAATAGAGGGAAGCATAGAAAAGCCCAGGGATCTATGATTGAAGTGTTGGGAAGGTGAATAAGAATGGTCTACCACTTGCCTTGTGGTACATGTCTTGTGCCAAACGGATTGTGTTAATGGGGGGTTTAAATTTAAAGTGAACATATTATTGCATGAAAGGATTTGGCATAGGCTGTCATGTTTTTGAAATTTCAGGAGTATTTTTGTCATCCAAATCCTTTAGTCTGGTTTTCCATATCTGGACATTTGATTCTTGATAGTCCAATCTAATGTGGTCTATAACTTTTTTATTTGTAAACTTGTAGTAGGCTTATAGTAGCTTTGTGTGCATATCTTGTCCTTTGTGGCTATATTTGGCATAGGAGGGTAAAAATTACTGCTTGATTCTTTTGCAGACACAGGATGTAAATTTTGCAATGGAGGCCTCTAGAAAATCCCAGAATGCTTTTACGGCTGCCAATGTAATCCTAGAAGAGGCACAAAATAAGGATTGTGTTACTTCTGTTAAGAGGGTCATTGATTTCAGCTTCCAAGATGTAGAGGAACTAATACGCCTGGTTCGGCTTGCAATGGAGGCAATAAGTCGTTCAGATTTCAGTGGTGCTAGAGACTAAGTCAACCCTGTACATATAATGTTTATTTTTTCTTCCAGTTTTGTTTCCCCTAGTGAGCAGGCATCAGGAAAAGAAATGGGTAAAAGATGCCTACATAGACCTGCCCATGGAAACCTGCAAAGAAGCGGGTCCCCGAGAGTTCGTTACCCCTCTGTACATGTGTACAAAGTGAGATTGATTAGCAAATTTTGTAATGTATTTTTGAATGTTCAGCTAGTTCTTGACATGGATAAGGGCAAGGCATGCTCACCCCTAAGTTTCAAGGGTTGGGAAAAGAGGCATGGAACTCTTGTTCGGCAACACAATTCAGAGTTTATGTATTAGTTCAGTTATATATATTCTTTTGGCTCCATTGATTCAGGGTTTGAGGGTAAAATATTTATAGAGATTGGAAACGGTTTAGGCAACCATTCCAAGAGCAACCATTTTGAGGAGGTTGAATACTGATATAGTGATGACTGGTCAATTTTCTGTCAAGTATCCCCCCTCCCCTCACCTTCCCTTTTCTTTTTATCATTTATCAAAATTTGATGGAATGGAAATCCAAGTTTTTGTGGAGGGTTTCCTATATTGTTTGCAGAATTGTCATGCATGCACCTTGTTTTAACTGACCCTGCCGGTTTTACCTGTTAAAGAAATAGTATGAGTCTGCAGGTATGTAAAATTTTGTTTCATCAACATGGTATATCGGAGGAGCTCCAGCTTTAGTCCTCTTCTTTTCAGTTTATAATGTCAAGTTTAATTCTGTGTAGGTCTTACTTTTAGGGCCTCCTGCTTCTGTTGGGATCTGGGTGTTCACCACATGTGAATTAATTACCTTGACCAAGGTTCGCAAAGTATTTTAACTTTTTGCAAGATTTAGTTGAACTTCTACTTTTGATTACTCATTGGGTTGTTCAATTTATGCTTATTTATCTGACTTGTACAGGAATTGCAGGAAGGGGTATTGGTTTGTCATTGCATCTGTTGAATAGATTAATGCTTGGATAAGGAGACAAAATTTTGCATTTCTTATTGGCAGTTTTGCTGCATAGATATGTAAGAGGTACATCTATATTTTCTTTCTTTTTGTATCAAATTTTACATTTCTTTTTGGGATTGAAACACTCTGGATTTCCCATGAAACAGATCAAATGTACTTTGTCCTTATAGATCTGTTCTTTTCAGTTGGTCCAGTGACTCTAGCTTAGATAGCACCTTTCAAGACCCACTGGGTGCATGTGTAATTATCTATAGAAAAAGTTGTCTTTTTTAGTTAGGATATAGTTTGTGATTTGCTTTCACTAAATTTTCCATTATTCCAATACTTGCAATTTTTTTCTTTCCATTTACTCTTCATGCAAGGAAATCTATTCTTCCTTATGTCAAGTGTTTGTCCCTCCTACTATTCAGTTTTAATTTTACTGGGATATTATGGGTTTGTTTGAGATCCGCTTATTTTGCTGAAACTGAAAACTTTTTGCTGAAAATACTGTAAATAAAGGTAATAGTTAGTTGAAATAGTACAGTAGTACTTATGAATAGTATCAAAAAGTGCAGTGGGTTTTGTGAATAGTAGCAAAAATAAGCTAAATAGTAAAATAATTTTCATTTTTCATTTCAATCCAAATGGAGGCTATGTGGTTGCAACTGCCTTCCACCCCCCACCCAAAGCAAATAAGTTTATAGGCTGTTTTTTCACCATGATCATACCGGCTCAGTCTTTCACTGACCTCAGTTTTTTGTCAATGATGTGTTTCCACTTGAGTTTAGTTTTATACAATTGCCAAGAGCCTCATGTCATCTTTACGAGAACCACGGTTTGAATCCCCCCTCCCCCACTTGTACATTTGAATAATAATAAAAAGTTATGTTTTGTACTATTATTACTATCATCATATATATATATATATATTAGTGGGGATGTATATCAACTATAGGTGATGGTGATATTTTGCCAATTTATGTCCTTTGTGACTGCAAACAAATGTTCACTATTGTGTGTGCGCATAACATAAAGAAGATATACTTCTCTTCACCACATGGCATGAATTTGTCAGATCTTATTCCCTTGCATATTTTCAATGTCTGGAGATGGCATTGCCACGCTTACAAAGGAACTACATATTGACAGGTGTCATTACATTGCAAATTCTGTGATTAAGGAGATAGGAAATGGAACACTGATGGTGGAAGTATATGAACTGATGTGGCTGGATATAAGTGGGTTACACTATTTCTATTTTATTTTCATTTTGTATTACTAGAAAAGCAAACATATCTATGCTTAGATGTTTCTTCCATGATAACTGTGCTTCAGCTTTTGCCTTTGTAGTGACCAATTCTTGTCTCACATTGTTCTCTCTCTCTCTCTCTCTCTCTCTCTCATGTCACTTGTTTTTTGTTAAGAAAATTAAATTGATTCTTCCATTTGTAGAAAAGCAGAACTTCCGGGATTTTGGTAGTGGTGGTAGTCAGATTTTGCTTGTCTTTGTTATTGCTCTTTTCTCTTATTTGGACTAGCAAGTACTTACCTAGGAAAAAAAATGGACTAGCAAGTATCTGCAATATTTTGGAGGTGGTAATTCAGTTTCTTGCTTTTATTGTTACGAGTGTGGACATTGTATCTCATATTCATAATTTTCTGAACCGAGGGAAGGATTGCCAATTTTTTGATTAACGTCTTGGAGTTGGAGGGGATCATGATTTTGTCGTCTCAAATATTGCGAATAGATCTGTCCTGTGGCAATGGGAGCATTGATGCTTCCGTATTAGCTGGTAGCTCAGCAGAATCTATGTAATGAATATGATTGTTAAAGAAGCAAGGATGTTTGGGTAGGTGAATGGGGCATTGACTTGATGGCAGGCAGCTGCAAGCACAGACTGATGAATGGCATTCAAGGCATTCACATAGACTATTCCTATTTCCATTCTTCTCCCCCCTAAATTTTTGTATTATTCTTTTCAGTATAGATTGTAATAAAAGTGCATAGTTGATATCCATTGATGTTCTCAGAATGATATGCACACAAACCGTTGTTCTTGTAGCTTACATAATAAAGAATCAGGCATTTTGGTCACTACATTTTTTTTTTCTTCTTTTTCGTTCTATCTTCTCCTATGATTGTGTTATTGTGACAGCAGGTATTATTTGCTGAAAACAATGTACATTATTTTTTCAGATTGAACCCTTGCTATTGGCAACTTGATGGATCTTGGATGTCTCAAATATCAAATCAATAAAATCTAGTCTAATATCCATTGCAAATGAACTTTGTTTATGTAGAGTAGAGGATGCCATTGCTTCATTTAGAGAAGCCATTATTAATACTGATTTGCAACATTGCTGTTTCGTTTTAAAGTGTCACTCTTTGTTGTTTAAAAGGTGGTCATTAAGAGTTCTCATACTGTTCTTGGGATAATGATTGTCGTAGTTGAGTTACTCATCAATTTTCTTTGTATTTGTCACATCACATTTTGGATGATTGTATCCAATGAACAAGGCAACCGTTTCTGTGAGATCTCTAGTGGACAAGGTTCTTGGCCGTTGGTGGGAGAGGTAATTGATAGGTAACCTAACCCTCAATTTTGGGAGAGGAATTTGATAGATAACCTTACTCCCTTAGTCCCATTCTTCAACACTGGCTGGTCCAAAAGTAAAATAAATAAGAAAATAAATAAAAGAAAAAAATGGGTCACTGCACAAAATTTATCTCGCATCATATAGCCTTGTAGCCAGAACCTTGACACGGACTCGCACACACGCACATCAAAGTAGATACAATGGATCAGATTGAGTTCACAATCTCTTAAACTAAGATTTTTCTGGGGAAACCGTTCTCTTGGATGCCATTTGACCAAGACTTCACAACCATTGCCTGTTCCATATCTAGTACAATTCTTATCATCTAGTTGTGAAATTTGGACAGTAGTCTACTTTTGGGAGGCTTTTCCCACTGTGTTATTGTAGGGTTTTAGAATATAACTATGATAAGAACAACAAACGAAATCTTAGTCTCAATTTTGGAGTCGAATATATAGTCATAATCATAACAATTTAAATTTTATGATTGGCTGATCATTACCAGAAATCTCTGCAAGTGCAAGATCCATTTCTAAAATGATGAAATCTGTTCACATCTCTTACAACAAAATCCCTTTCAACAATATCACTAATAAGCTTGAAAGCCTCATGACAGTCCCTACACATTCTCAAGTTCTTCATCACTCTGATTGTCACTCCTTTAGGTATGTTTATTAGTCCAAAAGCTAATGCCAATCTCTCACTGTGCAGACCCACAATTTCTTCTTTAGCCTCCTGTTCCACATCAACAAACACCAAACCCATACTTCCTCCAACATACCCTCTTTCCTTCATTCTCTCCTCCATCTCCCTCAACAAACTCATCACTTCTCTCCCCTGTGGACATGAAGCTACATCTCCAGCATAGAACACATAAGTAGAATCCTGAATCTCAACCCAACTACAACCGGGTTCCTTGTAAATTCCGGTACGCTTCATTTGAGTCCGTAGACTATGAACATTCTCCCACTCCCCAGCCAATGCATAAGCATTTGATAATGTTACATATGCACCTGCTACTTGTTGATTGGATTCTATTAGCAGCTTACTGGCTTCAACTGCAATATCTACCCTTCCATGAAGCCTACTAGCCGAAAGAAGTGTACCCCACAGCGAAGCCCCTTCATCAGACTCTACCTGGATAGATTTTGCTAATTGGTAGGCCTCATCAAGACGACCAGTTCGACCAAGCATATCAACAACACAAGTATAATGCTTGGCATCTGGCAATACCCCATGTTTCACATACATGGACTTCAAGTGTTCAAGGCCTTCTTCAATTAGCCCTGAATGACTACAAGCATGTAAAACTCCAACAAAGGTGACATCATTGGGTTTTATTCTTCTATCAATCATTTCTTTGAAGAGATTGAGAGATAGCTTCCCAAGCCCATATTTTGCAGCACCTACAATCATTGAAGTATATGAAATCACAGAAGGATTTGGAATCCTCATGAAGACATTTTCTGAATAACTAACAGACCCACATTTGGCATACATGTCCACAAGTGCACTTGCAACCACATCATTTGAATCATGGCCACGACGAATCACTGCCCCATGTGTGACTTTCCCGGAAACCAGTCTACCCAAGCTCGCACAAGCATTTATTACGCTAGCCAACATGAAATGATTTGGACGGTCCAGCATTAAGCTGCTGAATTCTCTAAAAATTTGGAGTGCATTGTGGCCTTGTGCATTTTGGGCGTACGCTGTGATCATTGAAGTCCAAGAAACAACATTCCTAGAATCCATTATGTCAAAAACCCGTCGAGCTTCATCAATCTCATTGCATTTTCCATACATATCAACAAGTGAAGAACAAATAACAAGATTAGATCGAAAACCCAATATTTCAACTTGCGCATGAATTCTTCTCCCTACTTTGACATCAGCAAGGATTGAACAAGCATTAATCACAGTCGCCAGAGTAAAATCATTGGGCATGACCGAACTTCCGGGCATTTTCCAAAAGAGCCAAAGAGCCATTTTGGGTTGACCCACATCGACATAACCTGCCATAAGCGAAGTCCACGACACGACATTTGGTTCCGGCAGTTCATCAAACACTTGGTGTGCATCCTGTAATTCTTGGAGTCTAACATAGCAGTTTATAAGATGGTTGGTGGCGAAGGTGTCGTTTAGGAAACCACACTTTAAAACGTTGGAGTGTGCTAAGGTTGCAGAAATGAAATCGTTACAATTTCGAAGCTGTTGAATGCAATGATAAGCTTTTGTATGAAAATTTGACAGTTTTGTTTGGCGGGAAAGAGATGAGGAGGTAAGGACAAAAAGGAGATTTTTGTTCAAAGACCACTTCTTCATCAGCTTCAAACGCACTCACAAACTGGTTTTGGTTTTGGTTTTGGGATCTACACTTTTATCCAAAGCAACATGAGGACATTTTGGTCCAAGGAAAAAAAAAAAAAAAAAAAAAATCTTCTTTGTTTTTTGGAAGGAAAAAAAAAAAAGAAAGATTATAAATAGATTATATTAGACAAAGCGGATTCTATTAGCTCAACTAATAAAGGCTTTGACGGTTGAATAAGAGATCTGAGATTTAATTTTCACCTACACCAAAAATCGATTGGTATCTTGATCTGATGATAACAGTTATCATCATGAGCAGACACTATAAATTGAAACTTTCTAGGGAAAAAAAAAAGATTAGACAAACTTTTTAGACATGGTTAGAAAAACCCAGCAGATTTAACCAGGAATATCTTCTTCTCCAAATGCACATTATAGTAGGCCCGTGAAGTTGAACAACATATTGTGAGTCTACTTTATATATTTTAAAGTTGGTTTCAAATTAAATTGTATAGTTTCATATGATTTAAATTAAACAAAATTTTAAGATTTAAAAAAAAAATTATGATCGTTACAAATTAAATTTTATAGTTTCTTAGTTTCGAATCAAACCCTAGAATTTAAATTATGAACTTTTCTTGTTTGGTTTAGGGGTTTGATTTGCGGGTTTAATTAGAGATTTAAATTGATATAATTTGAAACGTTTAAGATTTGACTTGAAACTAATGGAACTATAAGGTGTAACTTATAACATTCTTAAATCTTAAGCTTCATGGTTTATTTTTAAAATATAGAGTTTTATTTGAAACCATTTATAAAATATAATTTACCTTTTTCAATAGTGTAAATATTATAGAAAGTTAGGAAAGTTTATTTATTTATTTATTAAAAGGTGGGTGAGGAGAATTGAGTCCTAGTTGAATCCCACTAGTTGGGACAATCAGGCCAATAAGTTATTGGCAAAGTTAGGACAATGCTGGTACATACGAATTGTTTGCATAGCAATTGATTTTGATAATACATAATTGTAATTGTGATACACACAATGCAGGGAACAATACCCATGAGTGGGCCTTCCTTAAAAGTATAATGGTGAAGATGGGATTTCTTGAAATTTGGATAGAATGAGTGATGTGTTGTGTCTCCACCTCTTCTTTTTTTGTTAAAATTAATGGTAAAGCTTATGGTAATATCATTCATTCTAGAGGGCTTTGACAAGAAGACCTCCTATCTCCTTATTTGTTTCTCTTATGCGCAGAAGGGTTCACTTCCTTACTGGCAAAGGCGGAGATGGAGAACTGGATCCATGGGGTGTCTATTTGCAGAAGAGCACCTATTATTACTCACCTCTTGTTTACAAACGACTCTCTATTATTCTGCCAATACAATCAAGAAGAGGTTCAAGTGATCATGGATACATTGCAGTTGTATGCTAAGGCTTCCGGTTAGTGCATCAATATGGAGAAATCATCAATATACTTTAGTAGTAACACAAAGGTGGAACAAGGGGAATGGATAAAACATAATTTGGGTGTTAAGGAGGTGGATAGATTTGAGTCATACTTGGGACTTCCAATACTGATTGGATGCTCAAAATACCAAACTTTCTCTTTTCTCAAAGATAGAGTTTGGAAAAAGCTGCAATGGTGGAAAGGAAAACTATTATCAAGAGCGGGCAAGGAGGTGCTCATAAAAGTCGTTGCACAATCAATACCAACCTATACAATGGGGGTATTTCAATTGCCGGTAAAGCTTTGCAATGAACTCAACGCTATGTGCGCAAGATTTTGGTGGGGACAAGTTGGCAATGAAAGGAAGGTTCATTGGAGGAGTTGGGATATGCTGTCTACACCCAAAAAAGAGGGGGGAATGGGTTTCCGCAATATTCGAAGCTTCAATTTAGCAATGCTATCCAAGCAAGGATGGAGGTTGATGCAAGGAAAAGACTCATTACTATTTAGATGCTTCAAAGCGAAATGTTTTTGATGAGAATGCAAAATGTCATATTTTTATCCCTTAATGTTTTGTCTTTTATATTTATTTGGTGCCTAAATGTACTCATTATTCTTATATTTTGATTTAGGATGCAAATGGAGGCATTAAGTGCAAAACGTAGTTAATTGGGTGATTTTGTACAGCTTTGACATTGCTTCGTAATCTGGGCATAACTCTCTCATCAGAGCTCTGATTGAGATGATTCAAGATGCTATGGAACGCCAAGACAAAGCTCTACAACTTTCATGTTTTGAGTTTTGAGAGATACGGGACACATCAAGGTCGAAATCGGGCTTGAAGTTGCTGCACCTGCACTGTTGACGTTCTGGAATGTTCCTTTGCTTGAAATTCTAATATGCAGATCTAATGTGGTTTATTTTTGAAAGGTTCTAGATGTGATGCACGAAATTTCTAGCTGAAAAACACCGCTTTCCTAGTTATATTAGGACTTTGTTTTATTTTTAATATTTTTCCTTAATTAGTCAGATTTTGATGTTATTATTTAGAATATTTTTAGGAGATTTTGTAGGCTTGGGAAAGGGGGAATTAACATGTAAAAGGGGAGGAGAAATCAGAATTAGACACACACACGCCTCTCTCTCCCCTCTTCTCTAATTTTCTCCTTTGTGTTTTCTATCATGGCTCTGTGTGGCTAAAACTTTTATTCTTGATTGAAGGAAACTGAAGCCTTGGAATCAATAAAACTATGAGATCTAATTTGTTTCTATTGTTCAATTTATGCTTTGAATATCAGATGTTCTTTTGTGCCTATTTTCATGATTGTCTCGTTTAATTACTAGGAGGCCTACTAGTTTATTATTCGTTTCAATCTATTGCTAGGTTAGATATCAAATCCGTAATTGTTTGATCTCTCTAACTTGTAAAGTAACAAAGATTTAATGATTTGCTGCGTCAGAAATGATTAGATCTTAGGAAGAACGCTCGACTAAATTAAATGCAACCGCTTGTGTTTGTGTTGTTTAGCTTCATCGATCTCTCTAGTTTTTAAGGCTGCTACTAAATTAAACTTTTAGCGCTTGTCTTGGGTTGTTTAGTGGTTAGGGTTAATTATATCGTTTATTTTCTAATTAACTGCAACTAAGGAGAGATAGGAAAATAGTTCCAACGATGTATATTCAAAGTGTAAATTGATATATACTTGCATCGATGATCAGTTGTAAAATTCCGATGGTGGATGTTGACTTGGACTAAGGTTTGTTCTCTTGATTGATTTTGATACTTTAATTTGAATTGTTCCTTAGTTGTTTTTCTTAAAATTGTTTTCATTATACTCAAACCCCCCCTTCCTTGTTCACATAGCATAAAACTAGGCTAGATACTCTCTGTGGGAACGATCCTTACTTGCATTACTACATATATTTTTAGGAGTATAGGTTTTATTTTTGGTTGCCTATGACAGCACACCAGTTTTCCAAGATGCGGCTTTTTGGATGTGGTGGAAGTACCAAACAACTCCTATGTTTGGAAGAGTATTTTGGCGGCCCAATGAATTTTAGAGAGAGGTCATTGCTGAAGGGTTGGAGATGGATCGGCAATTCGGGTTACCAAAGATAGATGGATCCCAAAGCACCAGACGAATAAAGTGATTCATACTTTTCCAGATGAGGAGTGGGAATGGAGAGTGATAGAACTAATTGATTGGTTTGCCCGTACTTGGGATAGCCAACTTATTGGGGAGAAGTTTCACCGGGATGATGCAGCAGCTATACTCTGAATTCCACTAAGTCGGAGACATATCCAGGACTCTATATACTAGATACACAATAGGGAGGGGGAGTATACAGTCAAATCTGGGTACCAAATTGCCAGGTAGATTGTGAAGGAGGAAAATATGCAGGGGGAATGTTCCAACACAGTATGGGTGATTCGGTGTGGAGTACTCTATGGAAGCTTCATATTCCAAACAAACTCAAGGTATTTGGTTGGCGTGTTTGTCATGATATCTTACCCACCCATGAAAATTTGGCACGCAAAACCATTATCGAGGATTGGACATGTGAACTTTGTACAAGAGGAGCTGAATCTGCATTGGATGTGCTGTGGGAATGTAGTGTGGCCTAGGAAGTGTGGGTAGGGAGTATTAGGAAGTTGCAGAAGGGAACCTATGAAGTGCGTGATATTAGATAGCTAGGAGGAGATGATACACAAGCTAACATCAGAAGAGCTCGAGCTATTCTTTTTACAAGCATGGTTAATATGGTCTCAGCGGAATATGGTTATACATGGAGGGAATTTGTAGGACCCATCTCGGCTTGTTCAGAGAGCTATAGACTTCTTGAAGGAATACAGGGAAGCCCAGGTTCAGGTTGGAGGTCCCAACAAGTGTCCCGAGAGTCTCGAGGTGGCACCCACCAGCAGGTAATGGCTTCAAGCTAAACTTCGATGCCGCTATATTCTAGGATATACATGCGTTAGGGTTCGGAGCCATTATACGAAACGAATCGGGGGAGGTAATGGCTTCCATTTCAGCTATAAGGTCTAGCGGTGGTTGACAGTGAGGAGGCCGAAGTGCTTGCTTGCAGGAAAGCCCTGGAGTTTGTAGTGGACTTGGGGTTCTACAGTTTGATCATTGAGGGGGATAACAACACTGTAATGAACTCCATCACCTCCATCTCCAAGGCACGAGCTAACTATTCCAGTCTGGGTCATTTGTATGAAGACATTGGCTGCATTATTTCAGGTTTACAGGAAGTGTCCATCAGTTGTGTGAGTTGCTCAGCTAATTCTGCGGCATATTCTTTAGCTAGATATGCAAGAAGTATTGAGGATGAGGTTGTTTGGTTGGAGGATATTCCTCCACCAGCAATACAAGCATTGTATGATGATTCTCAGTTTACTTAAATAAAATTCAGGCTCGCTTTCAAAAAAAAACTACACTATTAGTCCTTGAAGTTTACCCTGTGAGCGCAATTGGTCCCTCAAGTTTCAAGTGAGCATTATTGATCCTTAAAGTTTAAAAAATGAGTGGAACTAGTTCTTCGACTAACTTCTGTTAAAAATATTGCTTATGTTGCTAACGGAAAAGTGACGTGGCATTTATAATTTTACTGCAGGCACTTATAAACTACGTGGCAACTTAAGTGTCCTATGCCATATCATCTATTTAATTATAAAGTTACCATGTCATCTTTAATTGGATTTTATTTATTCTTATGCCAAAAAAAAAAAAAGATAGGGTTGGTTTTGGCCCCTCAATCTCTCCTTCCCTATTTTCCCTTTCTTCGCTTCACTGTTTTCTAGTTTTCTAATCAAGTGGCCGGACCACCTCAAAGCCAACAATAATTTACTGGAAACTCTCTTAACAAAAATCCAGATATGAGTTGAAAAGAACAGCCTTTGAGGATACAAAGTCTTTTACGTAACTCTCTTTCTAATCTAAATTGATTGGCCACAAATCCTCTATTGTTAACGAGATTAGTCTAGTGTCAAGAGCAAGAAACCAACAAATATTTTGAGAGCAACAAAAGTGATAGGCAACAAGGATTCCCACAATGACTACCATTGGTTCATTGCAGAGAAAGAAAAAGGACCAATTTTTTTTCAATTTTTTTTAAGGAAAATAAAACTTGAATATAATACTTCAAACATTTGAACATTTATAATGAAACAAATTTAAATATTTTTTCATGCTATTTATGGATCCTTTGGAAACAAATCTGAACAAAGAAACATAAAGATCTTTAGGAGATAAGCAGTCGATGGACATTCATGGAGAATGGTGAAGGATAGAGCTTGTGTTGGCTGTTGCGGTGGCAACGAAGGTCATTTGGAGGAGTCGATACGGTAGAGGAAGAGTGGTGATGATAGTGATGGCAACTGCAACCACAATGGTTGGGAGAATGGCAAGAAAGGAAGATGAAGTGCTTAGGTCACAGGAAGATACTGGAGAGTCTAATATTTTTTTTCACAAAATAAAAAAATATAATGACTCATATGCCACTCATCAGTTTGTAAAAGCACTTGTAATAAACTGTAAAAGATGTACCAGTTGTAAATAATTTTGTAATTTTTTATTGAAAATGTCACATCATTAAAAAAATGACAACTCAGTATTCCATTAACCACATAAGCAATACTTCTAACTGAAGTTAACCAAAGGACTAGTACCACACATTTTTAAAACTTGAGGGACTAATAGCGCTCGCTTGAAACTTGAGGGACTAATTGCACTCACAGGGTAAACTTTAGGGACCAATAGTATAGTTTTGCCTTTTTTTTTTTTCATACTTCTCTTATTTAACAGAAAGTTATTTATCTCAAAAAAAAAATAATATATCTCTTTTATTTTAATATTTTGTGTATAAATATAAAATTTGAAAATTATAATAGTTATTATTAAAAACTTGTTATGATTATATTTGTATGTGAAATATTAATTGATAATTATGGTAGTTATTAATAGACATTTATTATGATTGTATTTTTATATGGAGCTATTAAATAGTATATAATTATGATAATTATTAATAGACAATTATTATGATTGTGTTTGTATATGAAATTATGTACTTTCTATTTATTCCATTCCTTTTGTTAGGTTAGAAAATTTTATTTTTTTAGGGAACATTATTTAATACATTGTCTTTTACATAAAAATGTACAATTTTTCCAAAATTACTATCTTAATTTAAAGAGAAGTGCTACGTTCACAACATTTTGATAACAAATTCTAGTTGACAAGTTGTTATAGGTTTTTAATTTGAATCTACCACTAAAATTGCTTTATTGCCTATTAATAACAGCAAGTAATAACTTGACACATAAAATTTGTTGTGAAAATGTTATAGATATAACATTTCTCTAATTTAAATGATAGTGGAACAAGTATTGTTGTTGTTGTTGTTGTTGTTGTTTTTTTTTTTTTTTTTTTTTTTTAAATTTTTTTAAGTGGAGGGTATGTTAGGAAATTTATTTATTGACTTTTCAAAGAGGATTTTTATTTATTTATTTTAAATACAAGATAAAAATCTTACTCTAACCTAATTTAAGTATATATGTGTGTAAAACTTCTTCTTGGAGACTTGAACCCTGGCTCTTCTTGTCTCATATAATCCACAAGTACTTATACTTGTGGAGTAACCATCACATCAAGAGTGTGCGATGGTAAAAAGAACTTTGTTTTAAGACACCTCAAAATGAAATCAACAACTAACATTTTGGGATAGACGGAATATCATTTAAAAAAATATATAATGTGGCCAGATTCTAATTTAGAGTTTAAATTTATATAGAATAGTATTCAAACTCAATTAAAAATATATATTAGAACGTTGATGCGTAAAATGGTACAGTTTCAAAAATTACGTGTTAAAATATAATTAATGAGTTGAACCAAAACTCTACAAACTCCATCTACATGCAAGTAGTGACAGAATCGAGATGTCAGTTTCATGAAAGTAACACTCGAAGTGTCCAAGTACTCTACAAACTCCATTTGCATGAGAGTAGTACGTGGCTACAAGATCACATGCTTATCCCTCCAAGAATTGGCTAGAAAAAGACTTTCAGGGAGCAGCTTTAGTTTAGGGACAAGCCTTTAGAGTCACAAAAAGACATTCCACTCTTGCTCTCATTTGTAGTCATGTCTCATTGTAATCCCTTTCCTATTTCTTTTATCTTTTCTCCTTCGTATTTCATCAATTTTAATACTTTCCAAAATTATTAATCCAAATATTTATGTTCAAATTGTCAAAAGCTTCAAGTAAGTACCGGTTATTTAGAGCATCCATGGATCCATAAATTTAGCAATTTGGTACGATAAAAAAATTACTTTATCTATTTTACTATTTTTTTAATAAAACACCCAACATAAGTGATTTTATTTTAACTTTCAATACAATAAAATAATATAAATAACATAATAAAATAATATATTTACAAAAATAAACAATTTATTTATTTATTATTTTTTTCTCTGTTCTTCACTATCTCTCTTTCTCCCTTTTTTCAATCTACAGTCACTCACGCTGTCGCTGCCCCTGCCCCTGCTGCCACCACCACCACCACCACCACCATAAGTGTGAAACTTTTTCAAGCACTCACAGCACCACTACTACCACCACCACCACAAGTGTGAAACTCCTATGGGAAGAATAACCAAAAAGCTAGCAAAAACACAAACCCATGATAATCTGACCTAGTGTGAACACAAAAAAAAAAATATATATATATATATATATATTTAAAACATTTAAGCTATAGTGCACAGCCAAAGATAGTTGTTCTTTGTAGCTGAGACGCAAAAAATTATTACTTTATCTCCACCAATGCAGCCCCAATTTTGTAGTTTGTGGTGCTAAAAATAGCAATTTAGTTTTTTAACACCACCAATACTAATGCTCTAATCACTCTTTATCGTTTATTATTTTAATTTAATTAATTTCCCATATGTGTTACTTTGAATACAAAGTTAATTTGCTTTTCTCATTGTTTGCTTTTGAACACAAAGTTAATTTCCCACATTTGTTAATTTGCTTTTTATATCCATTTTTATATGTTCATTTTCTTAAATATTGATTTATTATTTCCTGGGTTCAGTAATGGTAACCGCCAACAATTTTTTATAGAGATTTTCCATCACTTTTCCACTCATATATATTTCTTACAGAGAACTGACTTAGTTGATAAGCAGGTCCATCTTTAACTTGTATGTTTGGTGGGGTGGGTTTGGGATAACAATATTTAGAGGATACCTTAGGCTTAGAGTTCCTTATTTTGGATATTTTTGTTCGTAGGGTTGCAAATTGTTATTGAATATGATCTAATTTTGATCAATTCATATTGTGTGAATGTTTTATAAAATTTCATTAGATTTCTATTCTTTGTTGAGAGCTAGCACTTCATTTTTTGATGAGCTCCTATCTTGTTTGATTGAAAATTTTATCCTTAAAATGTGGGGGGTGGGGGGGACTTCATGTGGAACAAATAAAGGTGTACATGTAGATTTGCTATTATTTGGTGTTTTGTTTGGTCTTATCTGGTCCCTTTACACTTTCTATTTTACTTTAGCTGGTCACCTACTGTTTTAAGACATTGATTTGTGTAATTTTTTTGTTCAAATATTTAGTTCAAAATTAGTAACTCCATCATTTGTTGCTGCAGATTTTGGTGGGGGAAGCAATTATCCAAGTATTTCCTCCATAGATTTTTATGGCTTCAAACGATGGGTGTTATTCATAAACAATTTGTTCTTGTTGGATAGTCCAATTATTGGTGTTTTCTGATAGCATGCTTTATATCCTTTGTCTTGGCAAAAAAAGCCCAACAAACTGATAAAGTTGTAAAAGACCACTGAGAGAGAGAAAAGGTTGTGTGGTCCACCTTCATTCAAGCCCATTCCCCTTTTTTTGGTCAGACACTTGTCATTAAAATTTAGAAGGCTTTGGGGGGACTATGTATCAACCCCTCTACTTTCTTTTTGCTATTTAGAAGTTAGAACTACAAATAATGTATTGGTCCAATGGGAACAGACTTTTGGGACCTCAAAATTTTTTCCCCTTTAATATTAATTGACATTAGATCATTTGGGTGGGAATGATCATTTTGGATCATATATACATATGTGCATATAAATTGTTCAGTTTATACAACTTCTATATGCAATGCTAGGTAGCTCACAGGTTGAGCATGGTGAATATTAGACAGTACAAAACTGCACTGCCTAGTGCTGCACAAAATTTAGTTGCCTTGGAATCTCACTAACACATTTTTCATTGTTGCACTTCACTTTTCTAAAAAAAAAAATGATCTTTTGCTTTCTAAGATTCTCAAGTACGATTTTTCTACTTCTTCTTTGGGGACAATTTTTACTCTATCCTTCTCACCATGGATCATATATACATATGTGCATATAAATTGTTCAGTTTATACAACTTTCAATGCAATGCTAGGTAGCTCACAGGTTGAGCATGGTGAATATTAGACAGTACAAAATTGCACTGCCTAGTGCTGCACAAAATTTAGTTGCCTTGGAATCTCACTAACACATTTTTCATTGTTGCACTTCACTTTTCTAAAAAGAATATGATCTTTTGCTTTCTAAGATTCTCAAGTACGATTTTTCTACTTCTTCTTTGGGGATAAGATTTTTATTCTGTCCTCCTTAGCACAAAGCAGTTAACTTTATGGGAGAAGCCACATGGCACATGAACCAAAAGATGATTTCATTTCCACCACGTAAGTTTCTGGGTTAATATCTAAAACCTCTTTTGGAATCAATTATTGCTTGATTTGTGTCTCAACATTTTCCTTACTGATTCAGCCATTTAAGTAAGTTCCAAAACTTGTACCTAACTGGGAAAAGCTATTAAGCTTTAAGATGTAACTCATATTTACTAAACCAAAATGTTTTGAGAACTCCATAACGTTTTCTTGGGGGTGACACAATCTTCCCAAACATGACTAAGTAGGGGTCTCTGCTAGCACTAAAGATTGAGTGGGTGCTTTTCTTATTTCATGCTTTCCAAAAAGGATCTTGGAACATACATAATAGAGGGGCTTAGAAAGCATGGAGCCTTAAATAAGAGCTAGTATGGACAAAGGGAACAACAACACTAGATTTGGTCTGCGGAAATGGAGACATCTACTACTTGCACAATTTGAGAATGGCCCCAACTTACAACCACTCGCATAAGTCTGCCACAAGAGACAATCAGTACCAGTACTATTAGATTCCATGATCTTAAAGCACACATATATGTATGTATGTATAATGTTTTCATACAAATGATGATATCATACATAAAAGGACACCCCCTCCTCCCCCCAATAAAAAACAAGCGATGCAGTAAGAGCCAAGAGGTAACTTATGTGTATCATTTGGTTGATTTAGTGGCCTTGTTTGTGCTCCAATTGCAACCAGACATCTAGTCGGTATATGTAAGGGGTTACATGTATGACTCAATTAATGTTACGAGCAAAAATGAGATTTTAAAATATGTACCTCAATTTTATAAAATGCATAATGTGGGTCCCCAAAGAATTAGATACAAAATTTATATTAAAAAAAAAAAAAAGCCCAACAAAGTGCTTAGATTTGTATTTTCCTTCCTCTATAAATAGAGATTTGTGTAAGAGTAGAGTTACCAAGTAAAACCTCTTTGCATTCACTTACTTCCTAAGTTCTATTCCTATGGCCCCAGTACCCCTTTCTCCAGTCAAGGTTGGGCACATTGATGATGTCCAAGAACTAAGAAACGCTAAGCCAACTACAATTCCAGAAAGATTTGTAAGGGACATGACAGAGCGGCCAACACTAGCCACAGCTCTATCATCAACTAGTGACATTCCAGTTATTGATTTCTCCAAGATTATAAAAGGAGACAAAGATGAAGTCCATAGTGAAATTTTGAAGCTTGGAATAGCTTGTGAGGAGTGGGGATTCTTTCAGGTACACAACTTGCGTTATCTTAATGTTAGTGTTAAAAATGGCCATTTTACAGTGTAAGCTAATACTTTGTTATTTTGTTAAGGTAATCAACCATGACATTGAGCTTAGTTTGCTTGAGAGCATAGAGAAGCTGGCCAAGGAATTCTTCATGCTACCTCTGGAAGAGAAACAAAAATACCCAATGATACCAGGGACTCTTCAAGGTTATGGGCAGGCATTTGTGTTCTCAGAGGACCAAAAGCTGGATTGGTGCAACATGTTTGCTCTTGGGGTTGAGCCCCACTACATAAGGAACCCCAACTTATGGCCAACAAAGCCAGCCAAGTTCAGGTAAAAGTTGTTGCATACCTTTTTCTAATCATTTCCAATATTTTTGATTAATTACTGAAACTCATATTTTGTGTCTGCAGTGAAACTGTAGAGCTTTACTCAAAAGAAGTGAGGGCACTCTGCAATAATCTGTTGAAATATATAGCCATGAGCCTAGGATTGAGACAACAAGCCTTTGAAGAGATGTTTGGGGTGGCTGTGCAGGCCATAAGGATGAACTACTACCCAGCATGTTCAAGGCCTGACCTTGTTTTAGGTCTAAGCCCACATTCAGATGGAAGTGCCCTCACAGTGCTGCAGCAAGGAAAGGGCAGTTCAGTAGGACTGCAAATCCTTAAAGATAACACATGGGTGCCTGTTCAGCCTATACCAAATGCTCTAGTAATCAACATTGGTGACACAATAGAAGTAAGAGATCTAAAATCTTATGTGTATCTTCTGTGTCAAAATCAATATCTCAACGGGGGTCTTTCTAAATTTTAAAAATTTTCAGGTTCTTTCAAATGGTAAATACAAGAGTGTGGAGCACAGAGCAGTGACTCATAAGGAGAAAGACAGACTCTCACTTGTCACATTTTATGCTCCTAGCTATGAAATAGAGCTTGGTCCAATGCCAGAATTTGTTGATGAAAGCAACCCATGCAAGTATAGAAGGTACAATCATGGAGAGTACAGCAAACACTATGTAACAAGCAAGTTACAAGGTAAAAAAACCCTGGATTTTGCCAAGATTCACACAAAGATCTCGAACTAGGAAGGCCCACTTAGCCCCCATTATTAAACTTTGTATAAAGGGTACAATATGATTAAGTTTCAGTTCCCTATAACTGGTAGAAAAATATAGACCAAAACACTAGTTAATGGTATTCTATATCAAAATCAGTGTGGATCATTGGACTGCAATGTTCATGTGTATCTCCTTTCTATATTAGCCGTTAATTAATGGAATCTTTTCTTTTCAAGTTGTGTTTGTTGTGGGGACTTTCATGAATTAGCAGCTGTAAGCAGAGAAGAAAACATGGATCAAACAGAAGCAGATTTCATTCTTACTGTTTTCTCTATCAGATTCCTAATAAGGAAAGAAGCATTAAATCATGTGGGGAAACCCAACAATACCTCCACCCAATATTTTGAAAGAATCAAACCGAAATTTAAGAATCTCATGGGGCATTCCATTGGTTAAGGCGAGAGAGCTTTTTCTTAGTGGTGGGAAAGAGGAGAGGCCCACAAATCACATATATGCATGTTTGTTTATTCATATTATTGGTATGAGGGAGGGAAGCACTAAGAGCTGAAATGACATTTGAGTGCTAACAAGTAGAGCACAAAGCAAATCTGCAACATTCATGACATAGATGTGAAGTACACAAAGGTAATTATTATAACTGCAATCAAATACCTCATTCTTCACTATATAATTGAAATAATACATAAGAGTTCAACAAGTTGAGAGACCACATAGGCCAAAGTAATTGATGATGCAAGGAGCTTTGTGAAATATGGGTTAAAAAATGACCCAAGCACAGTCAACGATGACCTATGCAACTAGAATGATGTCTTGGGTTGAACCAAGTCCAGAAGCATAGTCAACAAAGTAAATGATAATGCAATTAGTCTTGTGGTAAAAAAGATGACATAGTTTAAACCAGAGGAAGGTGATATGACTCTAAATGATTACCTCTACCCCCATTACTCAAACCCATAGGAACATGTATCACAAACATTTGTATTTTATGGTATCAAGGTAGAATATTATGGGAATTTTTGGGTAACACTAATAGATTGTCATTTGTAAAAATGGGAATATGTTTGTAATGTATGGTAGGGGCATACACATGCATGTATTATGACCAAGTCATGTAGTTCATCTTGCAAGCAGACTGAGTTATTTTGTTTGATTATAACAAACTTCTTACCCTTTGCAATCTCAGATCTTTTTACACACTAACTTGGAAATTTTTTAATTTTTTTCTCCAGTATATATATACGTAAAAAAAAAAAAAAAAAAAAAAAATGAACTACCTTTCTTAAATTAAAGAATAAGCATCTCATGATTCTATTAAGCAAATAAAATTATAGAAAGTCTACACATACACTTTTCACTTTTCATTTTCTGCCTTTGGNAAAAAAAATGAACTACCTTTCTTAACAAGAAAATTGAATCAGACTCCAACATCAAAATAAACTTTATTCACTTTGATGGAGGGGTGTGGTGGCAAGGAGGATGGGATTGAAAGAGAAATTAGTGTCATTGAAATAGTAATTGAAGATATTAAGTAACAAGTAAGATCAGACCTTTTGAGTAAATTAGTTGTTTAAAGATCTATACAGATTACACATGAAAGATCTATCCAAAAATGAATTTAAAAAAACAGGGAAGAGAAACTGATTAAAGACTTGGGTACTTATAAAGTCAATAAAGTGCTCGTTTGGTTAGCGCATTTTTGGTCAAAATAATGATTATATTTTCAAAATGTGATTTTTTTTTTGGGTGTGTTTGGTAAAATTTTAAAATTGTGCTTTTTGGTCCAACAAAGGTGATTTTTGGTGTTTGAGCAATGGAGCTCCTAAGCAGAAATTCCAAATCCTGCGTTTCGGCCTACCACTTTTTCAAAAAGCAAAATCAATTGTTCAAGAGTGTGTAAACTTTAAAGTCAAGATTTATTTGATATTCAGTCAATGTTTTGTATTTAAAGTCCTAGGATAGGAACTTGGCTCTTATACCAAGTTTAGGGGTAAAACATGAGAGATTAGGGTTAAAGGAGGGGAAAGAAGAGTAAAGAAAGAGAGAGAGAGAGATTTGAGAAAAAATTTAGGGCTTAATCAATTAGTTTCTCAACTTAGTGATGTGAAAAAATTACAAGAATATTAAATACCCCTATGTCAATATATATATATATATATATAAAGAGTAACTCTAACAATTTTTTGGGCATGGAAACATGGACCAAGTTTTTTTTTTTTTTTTTCAACTACAAGTCAAAATGTTGAAATGATATTTTAGGAATTCACATCCCAAGAAATAGAACATTAAAAAAAAAAAAAAAAAATTCATCAAATCACAAATCAACTCCTTGAGTCTTGACTTTGGAAGGTTGAGTGCAGAGAGGCTAGTAGCCATGTTTGAGAAACAAAACAAAACAAGGTCTGGACCCATTTCATGACTTTTGGAAATGACAACCCACTAGTAGAAACCTAGTGCTTACGCAAAGGTGTGCTTTGCTTGCTGTACCTACTTGCCAATGCCATTACCTCAAGTTATTGGAGGAAATAAAACTTCACCTCCCTTACCTCCAAACTATCTTTTTCCAATAATAGCTCTCTGTTTGTCTTTGGGGTTAGAGTTTGAGGGTGATCTCAGCAAATGGGTTCAATTCACAAGCTTAAATAGCGATTGCCCAACATGATTAAACAAATAATTTGTTGAAGACAAAAGCAAACCAAAAAGTGTAACCATTGGAAGAAAGAAAAAGACAAGCAAGGGTGTAGGTACTAGTAGTAGATTGTGTGTGTTCATGGGAGCTATTCTTGGTCTCTTTTTCATGAGTGGGGAATGTGAAGAGGACCGTTAATTTTGCTTTCGTTTTACATAAGCGAATTGTGAATTTGGCACGTTTGTTTGTTTGTTTGTTCACATTCATTGAACCTCATTCCAACCCTTCTTTTTATGCATGTATAGTCCAACTTTGAAGTTCGAAGTTTATAGTATATTATAAATAAATCACTCATATTGTTCACACTAGAATATGGAGAAAACTCTGCAGTTTTCTTTTGTCGTTTGCTTGCGCAAGAAAAACAAATTGTGCAGGACAGGACAACTTGTGATAATTATCCTAGAACTAGTTTCAGACAAATTTTACAAAAAAACTTTATTTAAAAAAGAAAAGAAAATTACTTTCGCCTTTAAATTTCACACCCAACTTATGCGGCAGATTGTTAGTGGTAAGTAAAAAAATGATGTCAAAAGTGGGTTCAAATAAGAACCAGTAAAATCTTGCCAACAAAACTCAATTGGTGTGAATTTCCTATCATAAAGCAAAGTAGAACCTAGTTAGGCCTAGACCAGCAGTGTGAGTCAATTATTTTTTAATGATTTTCTTTTCATTGTTTGGTCTTTAAGTTAGCCTCAATTGGGTTGCAAGAAGTTAGTCTCGCACATTGGACTAATCACGAGCTGTTTACCTGCCTAAGAAGTTGATGCCGTGTAAAATTGGTTAAAGTAGCACATTACCACTCATGCATTTCATTATCATGACCAAAATTGCAAATCTGAGTGAGAGCTACCTCCATCTTTGCCTGCCAACATAATTTGAGCAAATATCAATTTGGATTTGTTTTTGTTCATAAGGTAAGTAAGGCCTTGAAATTATTCTCACAACAGAAACATTAAAAGATTAAAAGCCTTAAAACTCTTTATGACCTTCCTATCTGTTATCAGAACCCCCAACACATTTAGGATTGAAATGAAAAATTAATGTTTTATAATTGTTACTTTCGTTACAGAAGAAGTTAGGATACATCTAAATTTGCCAACGGCAGTCTGACAGTAAAGAGGTTCTATGTAGCAGCTGAGTGTATCAGCATCGACAAAATCAGACAGGACCAAACAACATAATTAAGAGGCAGTGAACAATTACAGCAAGTAGATAGCTACTATGTCTGTTTGTGTCTAAAAAATCATTTTGATACAATGACATCAAAGACATGCAAATGAATGGAGCTTGTGGTGTCTGAGTTAGAACCCCTCATTCACTCTTTAAAAAAAATGCAAATGAGTTCAGATCTCATCAAAACTGTACATTTATAACAGTGACTAGTTCTCTCCACGTGCAAATGAATGGAGCTTGCGGTGTCTGTGTTAGAACCCTCATTCACTCTTTAAAAAAGAAATGCAAATGAGTTCAGATCTCATCAAAACCGTACATTTATAACAATGACTAGTTCTCTCCCCACAAATTTATTAGGGTCTTTGCATATGATGGTTTCTGGATACTATATAATCATACATCACAATACATAATCACCAATTGACGGGAATAATGGCTCCAACATGACATCACAATCCATGACTGACAATTGATTGGCAATAATATTTGGGGCTAATGGCTAGGAATTATTTAAATCCCATAAAGTGTGAAATTCATCCTGATCGTGTTTGAATACAGAGACTGATTTCTAAAACCATGAGAGAATATGAAACTCAGGGGGGGGGGGGGGGGGGGGGGAGGTTGGTGGAGATAAGCAATTAACAAACAGGCAGAAACTAAGTCATGAGATGGACATTACAAAAAATTACAACACTAAGATACAGGGCGGCATCCAACTGGTGCACTGGACCACTTTATAGAATCAATTACAATTTCTCCAATCTGGGTGCTCAATCTACAGTTGTTGTCCATAACCTAGCTTTCAAGGCGAAATGTACAAGCATTCTACGCTTACAGCTTCTAAGCAATCAACAAAAAAAGAGGCGCTCACTTAGTGGCATTTATATACAAGCCTTTGCCCTCTCTCTCCACCATGAACTGACCCCTTTTTCTTTGTTATTTGCAGCATTAATAGTCACCAATTCATTTGGTGATAATCAACTAGGACACCTCATGCCAAGTATCTGAACAAATTAGGGTTGTCCTTTTCTCTTTCCAAATAATCTCAAGTGATAAGATCATCAATGCGCTTTTTTATTGCCTTCAAATCGGGCTGCATAATCACATTTCAAGCAACAGCAGTGAGATACAGCTGATTAAAAGAAACAAGACATAAATTATATATGAGGAAAAGAGGTGCCATAAAAACCTTGAACATGCGACCCAACTGCTCAACACACTCCATGACCAGCTGCTGGTGGCCTAAAACTTTACGGCTCTTCATGACGCGCACAATTGAGGCATCAATGGCATACCGTCTGTCTTTGTCAACATCTTCAATTACTTTCTTCTTCTCATCCACTGGAGGGAGAGGAATCTGCACATCAAACCAAGCAATAGATTAAACATCCCTAGCAAAAATCAGTAAATTGAAAAGGCAAACTGGAACTAGACATTCAGAAAATAGCTCAGTACCTTGATCCTCCTCATTTTGTCAGTAAACTTTGAGTTGAACTCAAAGGAATCAGTAGGAGATATTGTTTTCGTGTTAGGCTCCTTGTTCAGAATCTTGTACTTCGCACATGACAAGGAGAGGAGAAGTCTAACAACGTCATTATCGGTCAAGTTTAATTCTGTCATGATGTCTGAGTAACTCAATCTATCTGAGGAATTGAAAAGCAACAGGGCCGAAGTCTGTCCCACAAGAAGAAGAATTAACCCTCTATAATAGAAAGAAATAAATCCATTCGGAAGTGGCACTCATAACCACATAAAAGCATTAACAGAATAGAAATAAAACTTTGTGAACATATCACCTGAGAAGTGGTCACAATCAGTTCCATAGTTTTGGGTTCAAATTTCCCACTGATATTACAAGTACCCAAAGAGTATATCCACGTAAGTTTTCTGTGCTTTGTTTTTGTTTGATAGAATTCCCGGAAAATTTGGACACACTTGACCCAGAGCAATAGCAGTAAAAGAGAAGGATGTTAGTGACTTCCACAATAATTAACATTTGCAAATTTATATCATATCAACAAAAGAATTCCAAATTACCAACTCTGGTGGAAGGTTGAGGTCAAAAGACTTGTAACTTGGCCAAAAGCCAGTAGTCAGAACAGTAACAGTCAAGTCAATCCCTGGATTTGCATGTGAATTATTACTCAGATACTCCTCAAAGCTGGTCCAGATTTCCCTGGTCAATGTTAAGTCGGTAACCTACAAGAAGGAAAAAAAATTCAATGGAATAAGTCTGCACTAGAGTACTATTTTGGATATTGAATAGTGATAAAATATTGGGATCCATCAGTATAAAAAAATGTACTTCATTATAACATTTAAAATTTAGTTCCTGAACAATTTTAAGGTAACTAACCATTCTCTCCATCTTTGAGGTGAACTGGCCACCACATTTCTGCTTAATCTTCGTCAAAATACTCCTCTCATGGTCATCATTTGCACTCTCATCAAAAAGAAGCCGTTGGGCAAGCTTCTTCCTGCCATAAATTATACAACATAAATTAATCATTTACAACTTCTTATTCTTAAAGTAAGCATAAAGCAATAATCAATACAATTTCAATTTTCAAAAGAATTGATTGAAGACAACAGATATTTGAAAATATGACTATTTACCTATAGAATTTGGCGAACAGGTCCATATCGCTGATATAGTCAAGCAACTTTACTACCTGCAGGTTGATTAGAAAATTATGAAGTTCTAAAATATTTCTATTAGAAGCTAAATAGAATAACTCATCAGGAGTGAAGGAGACCTTTTCATGTGTTTCTTCAATGTCTTCATCACTCAGTTTCCCACTACTGCCTTTTTTAAGAATGTTATCACAAAAGGTAGCAAGCAATTCTGCACTTGAGCTTCCAGAAACCCCCATGTTGCAGAAGACCTCAAAAGCCTCCTTGAGCGCCTAAAATGAAACACAGAATATTTAGATGTAGAGGAACATATGTGTGTGATCATGAAAACCCTGAAGGCATTTTCTAACACAAACCTTACGAAAAGTGTGATAATCATTCACATATGCTAGGTATTTTTCATGCAACTCAATCACTTTTCTGACAAAAACCTGAAGAGCACACAATCTATAACAGTTTCCAATAATTAAACAGTCCAGACAAATTCTACAAGTACAATCTTCATACAATTACCTGTTCCTGCAAACCAACCAAGTCCTTCTCCGCATGTGAAAATAAGATAAGAAAAAACAATAGTGAGCATTACTGGAAAAATGAACTGTTCAAATACTGGCACATATAAAAAAGATCAATTAAAAAAAAAAAAAAGAGTAGTACGCAATGGTCAAGATACAATGGTCTGGAATAAGCCACTGATCTTATCATTCTGATCATTTTTCTTGCATCAGACTATACTAAGTCACTAATGCTAATATTATTTATCACTAATCATAAGATGATATGTAATGTGAAGGTATTTAAGATGTGGCTCAAATTGTAAGCCTATTGGAACTCACATTTTAGATTGCAAGTGAACTTACAAAGTGTGATTTTCTGTTAGATTAAAAAAAAATTGAAGGATTTTCTCACTTATTCTCAAAAAAAAAAAAAAAAAAAGTTGAAAAATTCAGTAATAATTGGCTGAGTCATCTTTACATTTATCAATCCAATCAGGTTGCTATTTACTCATTACATTTTCTTAAATGATTAGCATCGGGTCATTAAAAATGAGTAATTAAGAACCTAGAAATAATTTTAATTTTGAAAGATCATACACATAAGCCAATTCACCCAGATAAGCTATGGTAACCGTACACTTGATGGACTCATACTTATAATGGCTGTATTCATAATGAACTTATAATGACTATAAATTAAAATTAATCTTTTTGCATGTAATTATTTTTTTATATAACATTTTCTGTGTCTTCATGCCTCACTCTTTTGATTCCAGTATTCCACTTTGCTGTAACAAGTGATCTTTACATGCTTATTTTTATACTGTTATAAGTTTTGTTTTATATTTCCATATATACCTATCACATCTCTGAAACATATTCATATTGGCTAACTAGAACTCAACCTCAAAATCAGTCTTCAAAACAAGGAACAAATTAGAATGTAGCATATGGCCTCAGACTACTGAATTTCTGCCAGAGATCCCATTGGATACTTCAGACATTCTAAAGTTTACTGAGCAATAGGGCAACAAAAAGGCCTACCAATTAAGTGCAAACAAAACACAAAAGTCAAGTAAACCAAATGTATCTAATCTTACATTTTGTACAGGGAAATGTACCATGTATGAAATAATTCAAGTGTTGCATGTTGTCACCAAGATTTTAGAATGGCTCCATGAATATAAGAACAATAAAACACTTATGTGAAGAAGAAGTATGGATGCCACCTCAAGGTTATGAAAAAAAAAGTATTTGCTTATTTGATTCCTACTGTGGTATTAAGTGACCAAAAACACCTTCTTGGAAAAATCATTGAAAAGAAATCATGGCACAGACCTTCTTGTTGCTTGCTGCATCTTCTGCTTGTTTGACCAAGGCTGTTACTTCAGCAGTGACATGCTGCATTACAGTGGAAAAAACAGCTTTAATGAGAAAGAAGGAAGATGTGCCATACGTAAGATCCCTTATAAATTGAAGACAAATGGATAAAGCATAAGCTGGAGGCTACTAACCTACTTAAATATGCTGGAAACAGGTTCTATGCCTTGAGGTATTTTAAAAAGAAGCCTGAACCCCTTTTTTTTTTTATTTTTTTTAATTTTTTGATAAATAAAAAAGAAGCCCGGACATTCTTGACAAATCTTCCACCTTAGACATCATTAAACACAAAAAAAAAAATAATAAAAAAATAAAAAATAAAGTGATAAGAAAGCAGCAATAACTGCCCAATTTTAAAATAATCTCAGCAAAACTATTTCAAAAATAATATAATTACCAAGTACCTTGTCGTTTCTAACCAATGCATGGCATTGAGAGTCATCTTTTTCAAGCAGTTGGGTCACATATGCAGACAAAAACTCATGTTGAACTTTCTACAATGAAGAAAGAAGAAGTCATAATAACAAAGTAGCAGCCAGATTTACAGATTTAGTAATAAAACATTGAAAGGCATTGCAAGAATCAATGAGCATCACTAAAACATTTAATCTTTCATCAACCTAATAAAACATCATTCACAGGACTACTACACCAGGAAAGCTAGATTACTTTTTTTTTTTTTTTTAAATATAAAAGGTACAAACCTCCAGTAGCTTTGCCTCAGTACTAGAATGAAAGTAAAGAGAAACCCCATCTTTCTCTCATCTTAAGCACTTCTCAGCCTGGAATTCCCAACACACATTAGGAATAATTCTATATTTATAAGAAATCACTTTTTACCAAATAATAAGGGCATATAAAGTTTACTTTTAGCATATAATCTGGACAAGAATCTTCTAGAATCCAGCTGGAAGCTTTCTGAGAATAGTAAGCAACAGTATCTTTAAGAAACGCTGCCTCAAAATCATTTTCATACTGATCCATTTGCCCCATTCCAATTGCGACAAATATATCTAAAACATTCCTCAGTAAAGGTTGATCCACCTGCTCTCCTTCACGTTCTTTATCAATCTGATTGAATAGAATTGTTTTAAGTAGACTTATTTCAGGGCTATACAAGTGCAGTATATAAGACAGGCAAAAGTACAAACATATCAGAGAAATTACAACATCCCTAAATTTTCCATTGAACTCCTGGTATACCTGAAATCAGAATTAAAATTTTTTTGATATGTAAATAATACTTCATTCCAAAAACATTGAAAAGGTACAATGAAAAAGCCAAAGCACACAGGCAGCGTGCTTAGAACCAAAATAAAAAAACAAAAAACTAGGATGCATGAAAAGCACAGCCATCTAGCAAATCTGGTAATTCCGTATCACGATTTATATTTCTTTTGAAGGAAAATGAACATAAAATTGAATGCAAGACTGTTAAGCCTTAATTTGGAATGTGAACTAATCCATTATCAAGAGGCAATAAAAATAAGAATGGCCTATACAACATTAATCAAGATGGAACCATCACATAGGGGTTCAGACATGATATACCAGATCACGGAAGCAAGTAAGTCCAACTTCATTAAGGCGCGGAAGGTTCCTCCGAGCAATAAAATATCGATCAAGATAACTGAAGAAATGAGAAAGCCATCTCCCCAGACTTTGTAGATTGCCCACCTTTTCACAAGCTCTCTCAACATAAATTCATCATGCTTCTCTTTTAAAGATGGTAATACCTGTACAGAAGAAGAAACCGTTAGAAGTTGATTGCAAGAGAACTATAAATACATTTTATTTATTGGTAAGTTATGCACCCAATNTTTTCCAGACAGTTTCCTCACTCCTCATAGATAACTAAAGTCTAAAGACTAAAGTGCTGATATGATAATACTAATCTCAGAACCAAACAAACAATAACCAGTAATACTTCTTTTCCAAAGAAAACAATAAGAATGCTTTCTTCATCTTTTAACACAATCACAAACCATGGAGAACTTGAAAGGCGGAAGGCTTCTGAGAATGGTATAACAAGCAGTAACAATATTAAATTACAGTGGATGTGTAATATTACCTTTTAATGTTTCCTTAATCTCATTTTTGCATGCAAAAAATGGGCAACAAAGCATGAACTTAAAATCTAATCAACATGCAGCAGAGGCAATCAAATGATCGACAAGTAAATGTGAAACCTATTGAAAATTAACAAAATTGTTCTCCAATTTGAGAATGAGGTAACTCAAAAGAAATATAACAGCCACTTCAGAGATGGGAAGGATGCTCACTTGTCTTGACAGAGAGGCCAAATGTAGGGATCTTGGATCTGTAAGGGTGAATATAACACCTTAAGAAGTCTCATTCTGATGGCTCAATCTGTTGGTAGTGACCAGGTGATAATATTTACTCTGATAATAGTGTTAGTATCATATGTAATTATTCTATCAAATCTCTCCTTAACATTTAAGCTTTCCATCACACCACATCAAGCAACACTCTGACTAACCTCCCTTTCAAATGGAATTCTTTTTCGTAATAATTTAGGTGTCATGTGTCACAACAATCTAATGCTTGCCATTAGAGTGCCTTTACTCAATCATTGACCCATTGGTTCATATAGCGCATATGGATTTTAGGTTTTTGAGAGTTGAATGCTAAAACCCTAAAGAAATGCTTCCCTTATTATAAACAAAAAATGTGTTTCAAAGTAAAATAAATAACTGCCAATTCTGCTGACAGTAAAATAAAGGTCGAGCCTGATACATTTAACTCTTTAATAACGCAAAGGTAATAATAAAAAAAAAAAAAAAAAAAAAAACTCCTCACTAACTATGGTATCAAGAGACCTCAGTCTAATTCTTCATGTTCAAAATAATATATCCAGTAATAGCATACTAAACATCTCTTAGCAGAGATCTGTCAATGCCTCACTATGTAATAACCTTCCCTTGTGGGCTAGCGAGATTTCAATTACGGCAATAAACCATTGTCTTCGCAACCCACAACTGAACCCAACCAAACATAGAGGATAAAACCTAGTAAGGAGAACTCCAATTTTCCAATGTCACACAAGAATAAGATTCAACTAAAAATATTCGTTGCCTTCCAAAGAGGAAAGGAAGCCTGACGTCTTCCCTGATTTTATACAACTCACACAGCATTTCCTATTCCGTAACCATTCAATCCTATACCACACACATTCTACAGCAAGCAGTTTTATCACACACACACACACACATTTCTTCAAGCCACTTCAAAAAAAATTTGCAAGAAAACATGTAATATTCCTCACCGTTGAAGTTATGTACTCTTCAAATGTTTCCCGGTACTTATAGTAGATCTGTTGGGAATAATCATGAGGAGGCCTCTGTGTACACGTGTTATAGATGGTTCTGTGCATATAACATCTAGCAAAACAAACAACATCACAATCATTTCCATCAAACTCTAAAACTTTAAAACACACACAATTCATAAAAATAATAACAATTATAAAACAAAGCAAATAAAGCAAAATGGCAAAGAGATCAATACGTAGAGCATCATGTAGTCCTTGCTGCTGAACTGCGGCTCGGGCAACCCTTCTAGAATGTTCTTCAGCTTTGTGATCGCCTTCTGCATAAGCTCCCATCCTTGTTCGAAGCGTATGATCTCTGGCTCACCCATTGGCATACTGCTATGGCCATAATTCCTTAACCCCCAAAACCAAAACCTGCAAAACAAAACACCCAATATCAAACTTTCACTCACATCCCATTATTTCAATTACAAAATTTCACATAAAACTTGTTGAACAAGAAAGAAACCCCCAAATTGAATTTCCCAGATGCATAAATTGAAAGCTAAACAAAATTTCCTCTATCCTCAGTCCAAAACCCTAATGCTCTCTGTTTTCTCAGCTGAGGAAGAGGAAGCATTAAAGTACAACTGAAAGAGCTCAAAATACAAATTGGGATAATCTTTGTTGGGAAAATTTAAAAAAAAAAAAAAAAAACACCTTTCAATACAAAAACATAGCGTAAAACGAATCAAAATGTTAATTTAAAAAAAAAAATGGATGAAGATTACAGAGGAAATTTCAAACATTTTTTTCTTTTCTTTCTTCCTCTCTAAAAGAGTTGTGTTCTCTCTCTCAAAGAACACAAAAGCTGTTATATGAGAAACCCATCAAAAGAAAGTAACAAGAATCAAGAATGCAACAAGAAAAATGCACAAGAATTCAACCAAAAGTTCAGTGCAAGTTGGTAATTTTGTAGAACCCAAAAAAAAAAAAAAAAAAAGAGTTTTTGTTTGGCAATTCTTTCTTTGTTTGATTCTCCTAGAAAGACTTTCTTTGCTTGAAATGGCAAAGACTAGGAAAAAGAAAAGAGTACATTGACTACAGTGTGTTGCTTTCTTGATCCTTCTCTTTCTCTTTTCTTCTCTTCCTCTCTGTGTTTTTGAGAACGAAAGTGAAGGAGATGGTTCCTTCTTATTCTCTCACCCAAAAAAGAAATTCCTTTTTCTGTTTTTTCCCGCGGGAAGACAATGTGAAATTGGGTTTTTAACTACAAGTTGGAGTTGGAGGAGCCGTTATATACTCTCCATTTTTCATTTGGCTCCTTCTTTGTTTTGCTAAATTACAATTTTTGTATGTTTTAAGTATGCGTAAAATTCAATCTAGTCCTCTAACTTCACTTTTTCTCAATTTAATGATCTAACTTTTTAAACTTTACTTAATTCAGTCCTCTAAATTTTAACTTTATTTGAGTCATCCCTCTCTGTCAAAAGTGTGGTGTTAGTGCCTTCGAAAATGACATAGTTTTGGTTTTCTTTGAATTTTATAAGTTTAAAAAAAAATTAAAAATAATAATAAAATACTTTTTAAAATTTTTAAAATTGTTAATTAAATTTTAAAAAAAAGATTTAAACAAAAAAAAAATTAAGCCCAAAACACAAACAAATTCAGCAACAAAATCAAGCATCTTGCAAATTATTTAGTTGAGGTAAAAATCGAGCAATCCTAGTATCATAACCCATAACCATAATCGAGCAAACTCAAATCTGTCGTAAACCTTCAAATTGGACCCGAATCTTCGTCTTTGTTTTTGTCATGATGGAGCTTAGCGAGCAAGAAGATGCTCTAGAAAAGATCTAGTTGATGCAATACTAAGATCCCTAGAGTTTCGACCAAAGACATCAATTTCTTGCAGGATTTTAAGGCTATGATAGACACCCTAAGACTTTTGGTTATATTTTGAGTTATGCTTATAATGTTTAATTATAGGACTTAGTTTAGGTCCAGTGCATCCAGTGCATTGGACCCGGTTAGATAATGGCATGTATCCAAAAATGGACACATGTCATCATCTCAACGGGTCCAATACTGTTGAACACTGGACCTAAACCTGACCCTTAATTATAATACATTGTTGAAGATGGCAATCTCACACTTTCATGACTTAAAAAGACACATAAGGGATGAAAAGTATATGTCAAAATGGAGGCATGATTGAACGGGTAATTTCAATCAAGTCATACATTTAAATCTCTTGATCTGTTTAAAGGAGATTAGGACTTATTTTAAATCTCATAAAGTGTGAAATTAATCAAGATAGCATTTGAATACACAGACTGATTTCAATAACCATGAGAGTATGAAACTCATTTTACAGTTGTAAATCCAACTCATGTCCCTCCCAAGCCTTTTAATAAAAGCATAAGCATTTTACGACGTGAGCTCAGTGAATTGGGAATTACATTAAGAAAATAAAATTATATAAGAACAGACTAATGCACAAAACAACAGAGCAATAAAGGTTTGCACATGAAGATGAAGTGATGTGCCATCCATCAATAGACAATTAACAGACAAGCATGCATAAACCAAGTCATGAGACTGGACATTTATATCTATTTATATATATTTAAAAGCTAAAACGTTGCATTTATCGTTTCTACACTCCAGTTGAGCTACATCATCCATCATGATTCATGTTACATTTTTTTCCCCTTCATTTTTTAAACAATATTAATATATAAATAAATAGTGGAACTTTACACCTTCTCTAACTCATTAAATCCAACTCACTATGAACAACCTTACACATTCTTTAACTCATGAAATCCAACTCACCATTAATTTGGCCTTTTTTCCAATTCTAAACTCTTCATTTCCCCCTTCAATTGCTACTCCTGTGATTAACTATGTTATTTTTAACATTATAAATTTCCAGTTGCTCTCTCTACATCCGCAAAAGTTGCCAAAGTAGCATTAGATTTGGAAAGTCCCTTTAAGGTGTGTTCTTTCCCTTTTTATATTTTTTTTTCTCCCAACTTCAGTTTTTCCATTGGATTTCTAAAGTTTGTGGATGAAATGCTTTTTTGTGGGTTGCTAACAGTCTGATCACTTTGGGGCTATGGGAGGCTAGGATTGGTTTGTCAATTATAAGAAGGGTTTTCAAGAATTAGAAATCTCTACAACAACTTCTTACTTCATATTCATGTTTTACAATTTTTATTTTATATTTGTGTTTTAGCCGTTCAATTTGTTTATCTTTAATATTTTAGTTTTCTTACATTTGACATTTGTTTAACTCTATGTAAAAAATAAGAAGAAAAGAAAACCAAAGTTTAATGTATTATACTCCAATTACTGTTTTCATATTTTTTTACTCAATGGAGTTTTTTTTTTTTTTTTTTTTTTTTTTTTTTTTTTTTTGTGTGTGGGACCTTTCTCAATTTATGTTTGGCTTCAACAAATATTATGTTTAGTACACTTTTTCTTATTATGTGCAGAACATAATAATTTGATCTCGCAGTCCAATAGACAATAAAAAGTCTATCTCAAAAGTTTCGTTATGAGGAAATAGAAAATCTAAGAACATGATTGGGGGTTTAATTTTTATTTGATTTTAATAATGCTAAATATGGAATTTGGCTCTTGCAGGGTTTAGGATCATTGACTTAGATAATACTTCTAAAAATAGTTCAATTTTTAAAGAGAACAAATTATTTTCAATAATTTTTAGAGGATAAATTATACATTATATCATATTGCAAAATAATTATATATTTTCACCCATCGCATGAGTTTGCGACTAGTATATATTTAAAAGATGAAGCGTAACATTTATTGTTGCTATACTCATGATGAGCCACATCATCTACCCATTTCAACATTTTTAAACTCTTTTTTTTTTTTTTTTTTTAATTTCCTAACTTATTGTTATACTTTCTCTAACTTTTTCTCTTCATTTTTCTTTTGAATAAATTACAACTTACCCACCTATGGTTTGACTGAAATTTAAACTGCCAACCTGTGGTTTGAAATTCCATGATGCAAGTGTTCCGTTGGCTTCTTTTTTTATCTTATTTGATCTTGTATTTTCATGTTTTTTTTTTTCTTGTGTTTTTGGAGGAAATAGATATAAAAGTGGAGTAAAATTACGTATTTAACCATGTTTATAACTCTAGTCTATAACTACAAATGTTAGGCTATTTTGTAGTTGTACTCTGGTTATATAATGTATTATAAACCTGGTTTAAAACACTAATATTACTATTTTCGTGTGTGTTCTAATAAGTATTACTATTTACTCAAAAAAAAAAAAAACTAAGCTAATCTCAAGGGGGGGAAAGTGTTAAATTTCAAACCATAGGTAGACAACTTAAATTTTAGCCAAACCACTGATGGGTAAGTTGTAATTTGCCCTTTACCTTTTCAGCTCCCCACTGATATCTACCTTAATATCACTTTTCATCTATCTTTTTATCTTCTTTTATTTTTTACTTTCTTTATTCCCCTCTTCTTACTAAAAATTTACAATTCTCTTTCCCATTTTATACATAGTTTTCCCACACAAAATGTTATTTCTCTCTCTCAAATTTTTTATTTTTCATTTTTGGTGGATTTAAAAAAAAAAAATAGTTTTCTTGCATCTCTACTTTAGGTTGATAAATTTTTGTATTATTTGGAACTCTACTTTGGGTTGATGCGATTAAGTTTTGTATTTTTAGGTTGGTATATTTTTTACTCTCTTTGATTTTATAGATTTTATCATATTTCATTATAAAGATAGTATATGAAAATATAATGTTATTTTATTACATAAAAACTGAGATAATTTGGTGTTTATTACTATATTTTTTTTCATTTTTACTTATTTTTCTTCTTGTATTATTTTCTATAAATTTCTTATTATTTTCTCTCACATCCTCTCTTGAAAAATTGGTTATTCCCTTTCTCTTGATTTTTTTTATTTTTTCTTCCAACTCTACTTTATATTGATGAATCATTGTGATTTTTAAAACTCTATTTTGTGTTCGTACGTTTTGATGTTATATTTTTTAGTTCTCCATAACAAGTAGTCTCTCTCTCTCTCTCTCTACAATAAAATTTAGAGAATAAATTATACATATTCAATATAAGTGTGATATGAGTTTTGATTATCACGATAATCTCTTTTAAGAGAATGAATAATTTGAATAATTTATTTAAATAAAAACTATGGATACATACATATATATATATTTTGCTCAAATGTATAATTAACCTCATGCAATTCATTTTAAAGTAATGACATTAAAATAAATGAATAACTTCCCTAATAATTACATTTTATATTCATTACCTTTATGTTTAGAAAGACTTTCACTTAAATTTAGTCGTTTCGAAGTGAACTAAAATGCTACGTTAATGTGACTCAACAAAAACGTAATAATAATAAATACTATGCTTAAGATTTTAGATATTACGAGCTTGAGATTTATATTTTTTATAATAAATTTGAATTCAGAATAGGTGCTTTTAACCCAAACATGTTTTTTTCCCATTATGTAAGTGCACATAAATAGATCGAAGTGGACTAATGTGAACTGAAGTGGTCTAAATGGAACAAAGTGGACCGAATGGACATAATAGGATTGAAAGAAACAAGGTGGACCCAATGGACCAAATATGACCAAAGTGAACCGAATAGGATTGAAGGGGACCGAATAGGAGCAAAGTGGACTGAATAAGAACAAATGGACAGATTAGGACCAAAGTGGACAAAATGGACGAAACAAGACCAAATTGAACTGAATAGGATTGAAGTGGATAGACTAAACCGAAGTGGCTGTAATAGGACCAATGTTGATTGAATAAGACCGAAGTGGACAAAATGGATCAAATTAAACCAATGTGGATTGAATAGAACTAAAGTGGACAAAATGGACCGAATAGGATTAGAGTGGACCAAAGTAGACAGAATGGACTGAATAGGACTAAAGTGAACCAATGTAAACTGAATAGGACCAATCTGGACAAAATAGGATTGGAGTGGACAAAATAGGACTAATGTGGACAGAATGGACCGAAGTGGACTAAAGAGAAGTGAAGTGGACAGAATGGTATAAATAGGACCAAATGGACCGTATAGGACTTTTGAATATTTATCATTTTTATTGCATTTTTAGGGCTCATATTTCTAATTTCTAATGTCTAATTTCTTTATATTTTTTAACTCAAAACTAAAGAGTTTAGCCCAAATATAATAAAATTTCATACTTTTCAACCCAAAAATTAAGAAAAAAAAAAAGAATTTTTGGGCTAAACTTGAAAATGCAACTAAAAAAAAAAAAAAAAAATCAATTTAGGGCCCAATTAGTCTAAAATGGACTGAGGGGACCGAAAATAACCGAGTGGACCAAATTGGACTGATGTAGACCTAATTGGACCACATTGGACCGAATGAGACTAAATAGAAATAGTTTAATTTTTAGGGAGAAAAAATTATCTTTAACAAATTTTAGAGAAAAATGTATACATTATATTATAATACAAAATAATTATTTATTCTCATGCATTGCGTAGGTTTGCAACTAGTTTATATATTACTAAAAGTTGAAGTGTGGCATTTATTGCTAATGAGCTCCTGTTGTGTCACCTCATCGCCATGTCATTTGCTACATAATTATTATTTATTATTTATTCCTTTTTTTTTACCAAAAAAATATAAATAAATTATGACTTTACATATTCATCTTTGTTGGTTTTAAGATCTATATATATTTCTTTTTTATTTCCAATTTTCCTATAATTGTTTTTACATTCACTTATTTTTTAAATATTTACACTTTCTTCAATCTTTCTTCTTCCCTTACCTTTTCATCTCCTCACTACCCTCTACTTTAATATTGCTATTCATCTTTCCCTTCATCTTCCTTTATTTGTCTCTTTTTATCCCTTCCCTCTTACTATAAATTTGTCGCTCTTTTCCATAGTCTTCTCTCACAAAAATGTTCTCTCTCTCTCTCTCTCTCTCTCTCTCTCTCTCTCTCTCTCTCTCTCTCTCTCTCTCAATGTTTTGGCGGATTTTTATTTTTTATTGCATCTTCGCTTTAGGTTGATAAATTTTTGTGTTTTAAAGAACTTTAATTTAGGTTGATACGATTTAGTTTTGTGTTTTAAGTTATTATTATTATTTTGCTCTTTGAATGTTAAATTTTATCCGATTACATTATAAAAAATTAAAGATATTAGATAAAAATAAAATAGTATTCCATTACATAGCATAATTTGGATAATTTAGTGTTTATTGTTTTATCTTTTAATTTTTCTTATTTTTTTCTTCTCTTCTATTTTACTCAATATAGAAATTCAACCACATCCTCCTTATCATTTGTTGACACCCCATTTTGCAATTCGCATTTAACCTCACATGGAGGGTAAAATGGTACTTTCACCTTAGAAATATGCATCTTTATTTTGGTCATTAGATCATTAATCTTATTTCACCAAAACGATCTTGATGTTGTAACGATCAAATCAACTGGTCATAAGTCCTAATCGGATCACCAGATTGAAAGTTATCATCAAATCAAGTTTTAATGGCTGAGATGCATTATCACAAATTGAGTTCAACTATATGTGATTATGAACAATTGATTTCAATTGATTATAAGTGTAATCAATTGAAAATCAATGATGTGTCATAATTTGATTGGTTAGGACTACATTTTATGGTGATGTTGCATACATCTAATTAATTAGATAGTTAAACAATAACTATTCAATGAGTAATTTGTACAATTATCTTTTAATTAGAGTAAATTTGGAACCAATTAAGTCTGAAATGAGAGTGATTAGAGCCATTTAATGTTAATTGAGAGCTAATTTGGGACCTATTAATGTTAATTGTGCTGAAACCATTTTCTAACAAATGATCTCTACTCACCATTTCATCGATATCTCTCAAAATATTTTTAATCTGTGAATGAGATTAATTTTCCCAGAAACTAGACATCTGGGGCTTCAATTTGAGCATGAGAACGAGACAACTCTGGTCAAAATTGAGTTAGGTATGATTTTTCGAAGTTGGCTATACAGGCTGTTACAGCAGCTACGGGAAAACCGAATTTTGGCTTACTCCTCACTCCCACCAATCTCTCCATTTAATGCACCAGATTTTTTCAATACTAAAATGAGGTATAGGTTCATGATTTTTTGTCAACTCTCATTAAATGGTCTTCCATTCATATTTCTTCTACCACTACTATATAAATCATCCCTTTCCTTCATTCCAAAGCACACAAAAAACCCTCATCTCTTCTCTTCTCTTGAGTTCTAGTGAAGTAAAGTAGTCTTGTCATATCTTCGTCTTCTTAAGACTCAAGGTATTGTGTGAGACTCACTCTCCCTCTCTTAGTTCTTTTTTTTTTTCCACCTTTAGGACCTTCAACAAGAGTCTCCTCCTCCACCATATGGATCTTACAAACCTCCACTAAGAGTCTCCTCCTCCACCATATGGATCGTGCATGAAAGTATAATCACTTTCCCTAATTGTTTTTTGTGTTACATGATGAGAGTTTAAAATTAAATCATGATAGTAATCATTTAAATTCCCTTGAATATGTTTGAATGTTCTTAATTATTCTTATATGTTCTTCACATGTTTTTGGTTGTTCATCACATGTTCATGTATATCACTAATTTTAATCTTAAATCCACATAAAAAAAAAATATGAAAAATTGTTTGTTTAATAATTCTTTCAAATCCTTGAATCTAAGTTATCACCATCCACACACATTCATTAGAATTTTATTTTTCAATTCAAATGCAATATTTAATAAATTGAATTGGGGTTTATCACATTTATACACATTAAATTCAACATGTAAATTGATTGACATATTAGATGATATAATATGAATGTTGGTCATCATAGTCTAGAAGACTGGTTTCATCGGGCAAGGTGGATGCCTAACACCTTCCCACCTTGTAACATAGCCTCCGAGCTTAGATTAAGGGTTAGTAGATCAAATGCTTATCCATGTAATTTTCAATTTTTAGATTGTAATTAGAAAACAAAGCCATCTACTTTATCTTATATGTATCTATGACCAAAGTCATAANAAGGAACCTCCTGTACCTACAGACTCTAAATTTGCTGATTGGAGAGATGAAGATGCACAAATTAGGAGTTGTTTGTGGAATAGCATGGAGTCTAAGATCAGTTGTAGTTTGGTTTTCTTACCAATTGCTAAACTTGTTTGGGAACAAGCCAAGGAACTTTACTCTGGTGTTAACAATTTGAAGCGGATTTATGATCTTCATCAAATTATTTCTCCTTGAGTTTGAGTGATATGTCTTTGGAAGACTATTATAACAAGTTTAAGGGTGTATGTGAAGAACTCAATATTTATCAGCCTATCTCCTCTGATGTTAAAATTATGATGAAACAACAAGATTCTATGCATGTTGCTCGCTTCCTCTCTGGATTGCCTAAAAGTTTGAATCTAGTAAAATCACAAATTTTAGCTAGTCCAGACCTCCCTTCATTGAGTGAAATTTTTGGTAGACTTCGACAGGCCACATTATCTGATTCAAGTATTGACCCTTTCTCTTCCTCCAATACTGATGCATTACCTTCTGGTGATAAATCTGCCTTTACCACTTATATGGGGAGTAATAGAGGTGGTTGTGGAGGTCAAGGTCGTGGGGGCCGAGGCCGTGGAGGTCGTGACCAAGGGGGCCACGGTAGTGAACAAGGGGGTCGTGGTAAAGGACATGGTCTTCGTAAGTGCACTTATTGTCATGGTGAGAATCGTACAGTAGACTTTTGTTGGGAGTTGTATGGTAAACCCTCAGCTCACCAAGCTAGTTTTCAAGTTCAAGAATCGCCTTCATAGTCACTTCCACCAACATCCAGAGTAGTCTCTATTCCTGAGGAAGAGTACAATTGTCTCTTGTCTCTGCATTCCAACTTTGTTGGGTCTGATTCTACTGCTACTTTGGCTCAACAAGGTACTTCTGCTGCTTGTCTTGCCACTCAGGACCCTTGGGTCATTGACTTAGGTGCTACTGATCATATGATAGGTACCTTAGGTTTACTCTCTGACCTTGAGCAATCTAGTAGTCTTCCCAATGTTACATTGGCAAATGGCTCAGCCACTACAATTTCTGGTTTGGGCACTGGCAATCTCAGTCCTAATCTTTCTCTCTCTTCTATCTTATATATTCTTGATTTTTCTTTTAACCTTTTGTCAATTAGTAAGCTTACTAAAATTTTAAATTGTGTTGCCATTTTTTTATCCACTCATTGTATCTTTCAGGATCTCAAGACGGGGAAGATTATTGGTGGAGGGCATGAAGCCAGTGGAGTTTATTACTTGGATCAATGTGGTTCTTCCCATTTAGTGGCTTCTCATTTGTCTATCTCACCTCTTCAGCATCATTGTCGCCTTGGTCATCCATCTCTCAAGAATTTGAAGTTCTTAGTTCCATCGTGTCGTCAAATTGAGTCTTTACAATGTGAAACATGTTAATTGGGTAAACACCATAGGGTGCCTTTTGCCTCTAGGCATGAGGGTCGTGTTAGTAGTCCTTTTCATTTAGTTCATTCTGATATTTGGGGTCCAATAAACACTCCCTCATTGTTGGGATTTAGATATTTTGTCATTTTTGTTAATGATTATTCTGGAGTCACCTATCTTTATCTTATGAAAGAACGGTCTGAATTGTACTCGATTTTCAAATCATTTTATATGGAAATAAAGACTCAGTTTAATGCTTCACTTCGTATTTTTCGGTTTGATAATGCTCATGAATATTTTCATACATCTTTGTCTCAATTTTTTGATGATCATGGTATAATTCACCAATCTTCATGCCCCCATGCTCCACAACAAAATGGTGTTGTTGAACGCAAAATGCGTCATTTGTTAGAGGTCACTCGTGCCTTAAAGTTTCATATGCGTGTTCCCAAATCATATTGGAGTGATGCTGTTCTCACTGCCTGTCACCTAATTAATCGTATGCCTTCCACTGTTCTAGGTGGTTAGATCCCTTATACTGTGCTCTCTCCTGATGCACCTTTATTTCATCTACCTTCTAAGATCTTTGGTTGTGTGTGTTATGTTCATATCTTAGGTCCAAGGAGTGACAAACTTGATCCTAGATCCATCAAATGTGTTTTTCTTGGGTATTCTCGTACTCAAAAAGGATACCGATGTTACTCACCTACTCTTCAGCGTCGTTTCATTAGTGCTGATGTCACATTTGATGAATCTCAGTCCTATTTCTCTCCTTCGGTTGCTAGTGACAGTTCTCCTCCTTGTCTTCCTCTCCTACCACTTGTGTCTCCTATTGAATCTCCTCAGAAACCACTCCAGGTATATTGTCGTCGGCAGAAACCTCCAACAGAGACTTCTACCCCGCCTAGTGATCCGACTCCTGATCCTGCCTCTCTTCCAATTGCTTTATGCAAAGGTAAGCATTCTTGTACCTCTCACCCTATCTCTCAGTTTGTCTCTTATGGTCACTTGTCTTCATCTCTTCATGCCTTTACCACATCCTTGAATTCTACTGTTGTTCCTAAGTCTGTCCAGGAGGCCTTGTCCATCTCTAGTTGGAAATCTGCTATGGAGACAGAAATGTCTGCCTTGTCTGAAAATGCTTCTTGGTCTTTAGTTACTCGTCCTCCAGGAAAAACCACTGTTGGTTGTTGTTGGGTGTATACTGTGAAGTATTTGCTTGATGGTTCTATTGAGCGTTTGAAGGCTCGCTTGGTTGCCAAAGGTATACCCAGACATACAGGGTTGACTATGCCGAAACATTCTCACCTATTGCTAAAATTTCTTCTATCTGGATTTTGATCTCCTTGGCTGCTAATTTGGGTTGGCATTATTTTAGTTAGATGTTAAAAATGCCTTCTTGAATGGCGATTTGAAGGAAGAGGTATATATGGAGCAACCACCTGGGTTTGTTGCTCAGGGGGAGTCTAGAAAAGTGTGTAGGTTGCATATAGCCATCTATGGTCTTAAACAATCTCCCAGAGCATGGTTTGGTAAATTCAGTAAAGTAGTGTTAAAGTTTGGATTGTGAAGTTGCCACTCTGATCATTCTGTGTTTTCTCATACCTCTGATAGAGGAAAGATTTTGTTGATAGTATATGTTGATGATATTATAATAACTGGAGATGACAAGCAGGGTATTGATGATTTGAAAAGATACCTTCAAAACTCCTTTCGAACTAAGGATCTGGGTAAACTTCGTTATTTCTTGGGTATTGAGATAGCATGATCTAAAGAAGGCATCAATTTATCACAGAGGAAGTATGTGTTGAATATTTTGGAAGAAGCTGGCTTGTTAGGATCTAAACCAGTGGAGACTCCTATGGATCCTAATATCAAATTGTATGAAGATCAGGGGGAGCCATTATCTAATCCTGAGAGATATTATTGTTTGGTTGGTAAACTAAATTATCTCACAATTACTCGCCCAGATATATCATTTGCAGTTAGTGTTTTGAGCCAGTTTATAAAAGATCCTCGCCTTCCACATTGGGAGGTAGTTATTCGAATTGTGAGGTATCTTAAAGCACATCCAGGTCGTGGTCTTTTGTATAAAGCTAATGGTCACCTACGGGTAGAAGCCTACATTGATGCTAATTGGGCTAGATCATCATCAAATAGAAAATCCACTACTGGGTATTGCACTTTTCTGGGAGGAAATCTGATTACTTGGAGAAGTAAGAAACAAAATGCTGTTGTCAGGTCTAGTGCAGAGGTTGAGTATAGAGCCATGGCACACACATCATGTGAGCTTATGTGGATTAAGCATTTACTTGAGGAATTAAGATTCGTTATGAAGCTGCCTATGACTATGCATTGTGATAATCAAGCAACAATTTACATTGCCTCCAATCCTGTGTTCCATGAGCGAACCAAGTATATTGAAGTAGATTATCATATTACTCAAGAGAAAGTAGAAGATGGTGTAATTGCTACTCCATATGTTTCTACAAGAGTCTAGATTGCTAATATGTTTACTAAAGCCTTATGTAAGACTCATTTGGGTTTATTATGTAACAAGCTAGGATTGTATGATATATACTCTCCAGCTTGAGGGGGAGTGTTATGAGTAATAGGGGCAAAACAGTAATATCATGTACTTTATATATAAATAATATTTTGTGTTAAGGTTGACTTATCAAACCTAAAACACTTTCACAGTTAACAATATTATTCATTAAATTTTCTTAAATGATTAGTTTCGGGTCATTAAAAATGAGTAATTCAGAACCTAGAAATAATTTTAATTTTGAAAGATATACACCTAAGCCAATTCACCCATGGAGACTATGGTGACCATACACTTTATGGACTCATTCTTATAACAGCTGTATTCATAATGAACTTATAATGACTGTATAAATTAAAATTAATCTGTTTGCCTGTAATTATTTTTTTATATAACATTTTCTGTGTCTTCGTGCCTTACTCTTTTGATTCCAGTATTCCACTTTGTTGTAACATGTGATCTTTCCACGCCTACTTTTATACTGTTATAAGTTTTGTTTTTATATTTCTATATATTTCTATCACATCTCTGAAACATATTCAAATTTGCTAACTAGAACTCACCCTCAAAACCAATCTTCAAAACAAGGAACAAATTAGAATGTTGCTTATGGCCTCAGGCTACTGAAATTTCTGCCAGAGATCCCATTGGATACTTCAGACATTCTAATAGTTTACGAGCAATAGGGCAATAAAAGGGCCAAACAATCAAGTGCCACATAAATGACACATCCACACACACAACACAAATGTCTAGTAAACCAAATGTATCTAATCTTACATTTTGTACAGGGAAATGTAACATGTCTGAAATAATTCAAAGTGTTGCATGTTGTCACCAAGATTTTAGAATGGCTCCATGAATATAAGAACAATAAAACACTTATGTGAAGAAGGACGGATGCCACTTCAAGGGTATGAAAAGAAAGTATTTGCCTTTTCAATTCCTACTGTGGTATTAAGTGACGAAAAAGACCTTCTTGGAAAAGCATTGAAACAATAAATATGGAGGAAAAAGAAATCAAGGCACAGACCTTCTTGTTGCTTGCTGCATCTTCTGCTTGTTTGACTAAGGCTGTTACTTCAGCAGTGACATGCTGCATAACAGAACAGTGGAAAAAACAGCTTTAATGAGAGATAAGGAAGATGTGCCATGCATAAGATCCCTTTTTAATTGAAGAAAAATGGTTAAAGCATAAGCTAGAGGCTACTAACCTGCTTAAATATACTGGAAACAGGTTCTATGCCTTGAGGTATTTTAAAAAGAAGCCTGAACCTTTCTTTATTTTTTGATAAATAAAAAAGAAGCCCAGACATTCTTGATAAATCTTCCCCCTTAGACATCATTAAACACAAAAATAAATAAATAGAGTGATAAGAAAGCTGTAATAATTGCCCAATTTTCAAATAATCTCAGCAAAACTATTTCAAAAACTATATAATCACCAAGTACCTTATCGTCTCTAACCAATGCATGGCATTGAGAGTCATCTTTTTCAAGCAGTTGGGTCGCATATACAGACAAAAACTCATGTTGAACTTTCTACAAGGAAGAAAAAAGAAGTCATAATAACAAAGTAACAGCCAGATTTAGAGATTTAGTAACAAACCATTGAAAGGCATTGCAAGAATCAATATCACTAAAAATTTTAATCTTTCATCAACCTAATAAAACATCATTCACAGGACTACTACACCAGAAAAGCAAGATTACTTCTTTTATATATAAAAAGTACAAACCTCCAGTAGCTTTGCTTCACTACTAGAATGCAAATAAAGAGAAACCCCATCTTTCTCTAGTCTTAAGCACTTCTCAGCCTGGAATTCCGAACACATTAGGAATCATTCTATATCTATAAGAAATTACACTTTACCAAATAACAAGGGCATATAAAGTTTACTTTCAGCATGTAATCTGGACAAGAATCTTCTAAAATCCAGCTGGAAGCTTTCTGAGAATAGTAAGCAACAGTATCTTTAAGCATCGCTGCTTCAAAATCATTTTCATACTGATCCATTTGCCCCATTCCAATCTCGACAAATATATCTAAAACATTCCTCACTAAAGCTCGATCAATCTGCTCTCCTTCACGTTCTTTATCGATCTGATTGAAAAGAATTGTTTTCAGTAGACTTATTTCAGAGCCATGCAAGTGCAGTATAGAAAACAGGCAAAAGTACAAACATACCAGAGAAATTACAATATCCCTAACTTTTCCATTGAAGTCCTGGTAGACCTGAAATCAGAATTAAAATTTTTTTTGATAGGTAAATAATACTTCATTTCAAAAACTATGAAAAGGAACAATGAAAAATCCAAAGCACACAGGCAGCGTGCTAAGAACCAAAACAAAAAAACTAGGATGCATGGAAAGCACAGCTATCTAGCAAATCTAGTAACTCTGTATCATGATTTATATTTCTTATGAAGGAAATGAGCATCAAATTGGATGGAAGACTGTATAGTCTTGGTTTAGAATGTGAACTAATCCATTATCAAGAGGACAATAAAAATAAGAATGGCCTACACAACATGAATCAAGATGGTGCATCACATAGGGGTTTGGTCATGACATACCAGATCACGGAAGCAAGTAAGTCCAACTTCATTAAGGGGCAGAAGTGACCTCCGAGCAATAAAATATCGATCAAGATAATGGAAGAAACGAGAAAGCCATCTCACCATTACTTTGTGGTTTGCCCACCTTTTTACAAGCTCTCTCAACATAAATTCATCATGCTTCTCTTTTAAAGATGGCAATACCTGTACAGAAGAAGAAACCATTAGAAAATGATTGCAAGAGAACTAAAAATACATTTTTTTTGTGGTAAGTCACACATGCACCTAGTGGGTTTTGAACCCACAAACTCACCCTCCATCCCATTATTAGGGGAGAAGGAAGTGCCAATTGAGCCATAGCTCATTGGCAAGAGAATTATAAATACACACACACACACACATATATATATTTATAAACACACATGCACACACAGAATAAATTAGAGCTAAGATCCATGACATTGCTTTAGCTAGAAGTGAGGTACTGATCAAACAAATGCCCTTATCTTGGTAATTACTTTCCAGACAGTTTTCCTCACTCCTCATAGATAACAAAAATCTAAAGACCAAAGTGCCGATATGATAATACTAATCTCAGAACAAAACAAACAGTAGCCGTTAATACTTCTTTTCCAAAGAAAAGAATAAGAATGCTTTCTTCATCTTTTAAGATAATCGCAAACCATTGAGAACTTGAAAGGCAAAAAGCTTCTGAGAATGGTATAACAAGCAGTAACAATATTAAATTACAGTGGATGTGTATTTTCCTCCTTTTTTAAAATTTATTCTGACAACTATGCTTGTAATATTATTACCTTTTGCTGTTTCCTTAATCTCATTTTTGCATGAAAAACAAAGGGCAACAAAGCATGAACTCAAAATCTAATCAACATGCAGCAGAGGCCATCAAATGATCGACAAGTAAATGTGAAACCTGTTGAAAATTAACAAAATTGTTCTCCAGTCTGAGAACGAGGTAACTCAAAGAAATATAACAGCCACTTCAGAGATGGGAAGGATGCTCAATTGTCTTGATAGAGAGGCCAAATGTAGGGATCTTGTATCTGTGAGGGTGAATATAACACCTTAAGGAGTGTCTTTTTGATGGCTTGATCTGTTGGTAGTGACAAGGTGATAATATTTACTCTGATAAGTGTTAATATCTTATGTAATTATTCTAACAAATCTATCCTTAACATGTAAGCCTTCTATAACGCCACATCAAGCAACACTCTGACTAGCCTCCCTTCAAATGGAATTCTTTTTCATAATAATTTAGGTGTCATGTGTCGCAACAATCCAATGCTTGCCATTAGTGTGCCTTTACTCAACCATCAATACAACTAACATGGGAATCTTTTTGTAGCCAATGAGTTCTATCTCAAAAGGCATATCCTCCCCCGCAAAAAGAAAAGAGTGAAGTGTGAGGTTATGGATTCAAAAATCATTGGGTGCATGTGTGAAATTACCAATAGAAAAAGGGGAATCTCTCTTGCACTACTATGAGAGCTGCCAACACACAAGCATAGTTGCGTTAACTCATCACTTTAAAGTTTTTACTCAACAATGGGTAGGACAACATAGGAGTCTTCCTTGCTCTTATGCGGAGGCACCAACAACATGCACGATCACATCAAACACTTGTCTAGTCGAACCATTTTCTCATATGGCACATGTGGATTTTAGGTTTTTGAGAGTTGAATGCTAACACCCTAAGGAAGTTCTTTTTGACACCTTGATAGACCATGATAACACCCTAATTAATAATATTATATTAACTACTTACTTTGGTAATTACTACCTGATATGTTACTTGACCACTTAACCAAACACACCATTCATGCATGAGTATGCAACAACATTTGACTTGTGCAAAAATCAAGTCATTTGACATGCAATATGTAAGTTATATCACAATTAAACTTTTTTTTTTTTTTTTTTTTGATATGATAATCTACAGCAAGCAGTTTTATCACACATTTCATATTTCATGCTATGCCAACTTATTTAAGCTACTTCAAACAAAATGAACAAGAATACATGTCAAATTCCTCACCGTTGAAGTTATGTACTCTTGAAATGTTTCCCGGTACTTATTGTAGAGCAGTTGGGAATAATCATGAGGAGGCTTCTGTGTAGACATGTTATAAATGGTTCTATGCATATAACATCAAGCAAAAAAAATAATATCACAATCATTTCCATCAAACTCAAAATCTTCAAAACACACACAATTCATAAACACAAAGCTAATAAAGCAAAATGGCATAGAAATCAATACGTGTAGAGCATCATGTACTCCTCGCAGCTGAACTGCGGGTCGGGCAACCCTTCTAGAATGTTCTTCAGCTTTGTGATCCCCTTCTGCATAAGCTCCCATCCTTGTTTGAAGGGTATGGTCTCTCGCTCATGCATCATCATTCTGCTATAGCTTTAATTCCTTAACCCCCAAAATTAAATTTAAAAAAAAAAAAAAAAAAAAAAAAAAAAACCTGCAAACCAAAAAATTTTCACACAAAGAAAACCCCCAAATTGAATTTCCCAGATGCTTAAATTGATAGCTAAACAAAATTGCCTCTATCCTCAGTCCAAAAACCCCAATGCTCTGTTTTCTCAGCTGAGGAAAAGGAAGAGTGAACGTACAACTGAAAGAGCTGAAATTACAAATTGGTAAAATCTTTGTTAGAAAAACACCTTTCAATACAAAACCATAGCATAAAACGAATCAAAATGTTAATTTTTTGCAAAAATGGATGAAGATTACAGATGAAATTTCAAACATATATATATATTCTCTCTCTCTCTCTCTCTCTCTCTCTCTCTCTCTCTCTCTCGCTAAAAGAGTTGTAATCCAAAGAACATAAAAGCTGAATATGAGAAACCCATCAAAAGAAAAGCAACAATTAAAAAGCACAAGAATTCAACCAAATTTCAGTCCAAGTTTTCATGAAACTTTAGGAGTAAGTTCTGATGAAACTTAATGCGTAAGTTTTACATTTTAGCCAAAAATAAAAAAAACCAAAAAAAAGGTCTAATTTAGTTTCGTTTGTTTGATTCTCGTAGACTTTTGACCTGGAAGTCGTTATTTGAAGTCTGAGTGGTGGAAATAGCAAAGACTAGGAAAAAGAAAGTGTACATTGACTACTGTGTTGCTTTCTTATTGATCCTATATATATACTAGTAGTAGTAGTACGAGTACGCAATTATTTAGAGCACCCATTCGGCTTTTCCAAATGTAACTCTGCTTCTCACTACTTTTAAGCACTCTGTCTGGAGCAGTACTGGTCTCCTCTTCTCTCTCTCTCTCTCTCTCTCTCTCTCTGACAACGAAAGAGGAGAGGGTTCCTTCTCATTTAAATAAAATTCTTATCAACGGCTAAAGCACAAGTTTTTTTTTTTTTTTTTTTTTTCTGGTGTGCTAAACCACAAGTATTTAATCTGTTGTAATTAATAATTATCCCAAATATACATTTTTTTTTTGTTGCTGCAAAATTACAATTTGCACGCTTTAAGTTTGCTTAATATTCAATTTAGTTATTGGTTTCAAAGAAAAAATATTCAATCTAGTTATCTAACTTAATTTTATTTAATTCAGTCTTATCTATACTATTATTTAAGAGATTTCTCCTGTTTGAATTCCTCATTTTTTAGTTCAAAAATACTCTTACATCCTTATGTTTAAGTAAAGACAAAACTAAAGGACAATCCGGTAAAAATGTAACTCTAACTCCTACTAAAATATTGCCTAAAAAATAGGACCACTCTCCTGTTAATTATAAATTAGATTCTCAAAATAAAAATTATATATAAAAAATAAAAACACAAGATTTTTTTTTGCTGCGTGTGCGATGAGGCTTGTAACTTTTAATTTTAATCAATTTGGTCCTCTAAATTTTAACTTTATTTCATTCAGCATCTCATTAGTGTCCATTAAAGTTGCGTCAATAGTGCCTTTGAAAACAACCATTGTCTTTGAATTTTATAAACTAGTAAGTTACCCGTGCAATATATGGATAATTTTGTTATGTTTTATATAAAATGGTTTTGAAGAATGTTGTATATGTATTATAGCATAATTGTTATAGAACTTTATTAGTAATGAATTCATTATAAAAAGCAACAATTATGTAAAATTTATTTTTTCTAAAATTTATGTGAGTATTATTTTAAGTGTGATTTTTAGTGAGTTTTGAATTTGATGTCCAAATTAAGTTGTCAAAATTGGGATCCTACATAAGATCGTGAGAAGTAGGTAGGATCGTGAATTGTAAGATCAAATCATGGACCATAAGATCCTACATATTTTTTAAATTTAAAGCAAAAAACACATTGATAATGACTTTATATGTTGAACAATCACGTAAATTGTAAATTTATCCATAAAAAAATAAAGATTTGCATCACATGATGTAATTTGCATATCATACATCGCTATGTCTATACTAACGAAATAAATATATTTAAGTTTTGACCTAATGTATCTAAAAGTTCAATAAATGTTTAATTAGCAACCAAATACCAAAATATTTATCAACACATATAGAAATATTTTCCAAGTTCTAAGTTCTGAGTTTAAAATTCAAAATAAGTTATCAAATGGAAACTAGCAAACTAAAATATGAAATCCAAAAGTGAGATTAATATTAAGGTGAAGTAAACATTTAACTATTTCCATTCTAGAGTTCTTATAACTACTGTCTTAATCCTCATCACCCATTTCATCATCTATGTAGACATTGTATATTTGTATATTAGAGCTACAAAAGATATCAAGATACAACTTCACACTTAACTATTCAAGTTATACCACTCAGCAACAATTATAGAGCATGCAAAAAAAAAAAAAAATTAATTAATCAATATACAAATACAAGCATACTAATAAAATTATATATAAGAAATTTTTTTTAGTAATATTATAACACAAATTAGTATATTGATCAAACAAATTTAACAATATTATAACTTAAAATGTAGCAAAACCAATATAAATTCTTCATTTAGAAATGATGAAGCATTCATTCATTTTGATTACAAGTGAACTAGAAACTAGAAAACATTAATGTTTTGGTAGGATCAGTAGAATCAATAGGATCTCATACGATCCTACACGATCCTATATATATATATATACACACACGCACACTTTACTCTACGGATAAGTATAATAATAATAATAAAAACCGATCAACATTATGGAGATATTCCATAAAATAAAAAATGAAAAACATTATGGAGTTATTGTGGTAGAGTCCCTTAGATTTTTGCAACTAATAACTCATTTAATACAAATATTTTTACAAACTCATATATATATATATATATATAACTCTAAGCAATGTTATACTTGGTATAACTCTAAGCAATGTTACTACTCAATAACTTGGTGTTGAATTCATATTTTGAAAATTCAACCGTTGAATTACATTTTTTATATGTTCTTAACATACATATTAATTTTTATGCCTATATATATATATATATATTGTTTGCTAAATTACAATTTGTATACTCTTACTTTACTAAATTCAGTCTTCTAAATTTTAACATTATTTAATTCATCATAGAATCATGCCATTACTGCCTTTAAAAACAACTTAGTTTTGGTTTTCTTTTAATTTTATAAATTAACAAAAAAATCAATAAAATACTATTTCAATTTTTTAATAATTATTATTTAAAATTAGGAAAAAAAAAGATTAAAAAAAAAGATTAAATTCAAAATACAAACAAATAAACAAACTCATCAACAAAAATCGAGCATCTTGCATATTATTCATTTGAGATAAAATTGAGCAAACCTAATATCATAACCGAGAAAAATTGTATAACCTCATAACTTGAAAAATTGAATATCACTCAGGAAAACCCATAGCTATAATCAAGCAAACCCAAATTTGGCATAAACCTTCTAATAGGATCCGAATCTTTCTCTTTGTCGTAATGGAACTAACAAGGCAGAATATGCTCTAAAATAGATCGAATCGGTGCAACGCTGAGAAATCCCTAGGGCTTCGGCTACAGACATCAATTTCTCGCAAGATTTTAAGGCTATGATAGAGATCCTGAGGCTTTTGAGCACACTTTGAGAGAGGAACGTCTCAATCTTGGAGACATATTTGCATGGCAATTGCTAACACTTCTCTTGGTTTGTGTTATATTTTGGGTTGTACTTATAGTGTTTAATTATAATACTTTTATTTTCGTTATTTATGCTCATACCAAAAAAATTCTTCATGAAGGTGGCAATCCCACACTTTCATGGTTTAGAAAGACATAGGTACGATGACTAGTATATGTCAATATTGGAGAAGTGAACAAATAATTTCAATCAACACACACACTCATGATCTGTTTACAAGGAGATTAGGGGTTATTTTAAATCCCATAAAGTGAAATTAATCATAATAGTATTTGAATACACAGATTGATTTCTAAAAGCATGAGAGAATATGAAATTCATTTTACTGTTCTAAATCCAACACGTGTCCCAGGCCTTAAAAAAAAAAAAAAAAAAAAAAAGGCAAAAAGCATCTTATGACGCTGGCACAGTGACTTGGAATTTACATTAGGCAAATAAAATTATATAAGTACAGACTAATGCACAAAACAAGAGAGCAATAAAGATTTGCATATGAAGATGGAGTGATGGACAATCCATCTGATAGTCTGAAGATTGACAAATAAAAGGCAATGATGAGAAACATTAAAGATACACTTTTCATTTCCATTGGCAGACGGTCGCAGGGGGCGGGGTGGGGATAAACAATTAACAGACAAGCATAAACTAAGTCATGAGACTGGACATTACAATAAATTACAACACAAAGATACACGGATCCAACTAGTGCACTGGACCACTTTATGGAATCATTACAATTCTCCAACATGGGTGCTAATCTACAGTATTGTTCATTACTTGGCTTCCAAGGAAAAATGTACAAGCTTCTCCGCTACTGCTACTAAGCAATCACAAAGAGGCACTTACATGGTGGCATTTATGACATGCCTTTTCCCATTTTCTTTCCACCACGAACTGCCCTTTTTCTTTGTTATTTGCAGCAGTAATAGTCACAAATTCATTTGGTGATATTCAATAGGCCACCTCATGCCAAGTACCTAACAAATTAGGCTTATCCTTGTCTCTTTCCAAATAATCTCGTGTGATCAGATCTTCAATTCGCTCTTTTATTGCCTTAAATCGGCTGCAAATCACATTTCAAGCAACAACAGTGAGTAAGCTGATTGAAAGAAACAGGCATAAATCATAATGAAGATGGTGCAAAAAACCTTGAACATGCGACCCAACTGCTCACACACTCCATGACAGCTGCTGGTGGCCTAAAACTTTACGCTCTTCATGATGCGCACATCGAGGCATCAATGGATACCGTCTGTCCAACATCTTCAATTACTTTCTTCTTCTCATCCACAGGAGGGAGAGGAATCTGCACATCAAACCAAGCAATAGATTAAAATCCCAGAAAAATCAGTAAATTGAAAAGAAACTGGACAAGACATTCAGAAAATAGCTCAGTACCTTGATCCTCCTCATTTTGTCGTAAACTTTGAGTTGAACTCAAAGTAATCAGTTGGAGATATTGTTTTCGTGTTAGGCCCTTGTCAAAATCTTGTACTTCGCACATGACAAGGAGTGGAGAATCTATACAAGTATCATCGTCAAGTTTAATTCTCGTCATGATGTCTGAGTAACTAATCTATCTGAGGAATTGAAAAGCAACAGGGCGAAGCCTGCCACAAGAAGAAGAATTAACCCTCTATATTACAAGAAATAAAACCATTGAGTGGCACTCACATCCACATAAAAGCATTGTAGATAGAAATAAAATTTGTGAACATATCACCTGATAAGTGGTCACAATCAATTCCATAGTTTTGGGTTCAAATTTCCCACTGATATTACAAGTACCCAAAGAGTATATCCAGTAAGTTTTCTGTGCTTTGTTTTTGTTTGATAGAATTCCCGAAAACTTGACACACTTGACCTAAAGCAATGCAAAAGAAGAGAAGGATGTTAGCGACTTCCACAAAATAAATAAAATTGCAAATTTATATCATATCAACAAAAGAATTCCAAATTACCAACTCTGGTGGAAGGTTGAGGTCAAAAGACTTGTAACTTGGCCAAAGCCAGTAGTCAGAACAGTAACAGTCAAGTCAATCCCTGGATTTGCATGTGAATTATTACCAGATACTCCTCAAAGCTGGTCTGGTTTTCCCTGCCAATGTTAAGTCCGTAACTAAGAAGAAAAAAAAAGAAAAAATTAAATAGAAAATCTCCCACTAGAGTACTATTTTGGATATTGAATTGTGATGAAATTGTGGGATCCATCATTATAAGAAATGTACNTTTTTTTTTTTTTCCAATTTTCCTATAATTGTTTTTAATATCTATTTATTTTTAATATTTATATTTCTCCAACCTTTCTCTCTCCCTTACCATTTCATCTCCCCACTACTTCTTCAATCTTTCTCTCTTCCTTACTTTTTCATCTCCCCACTACCTTTTACATTAATATCATTCTTCCTCTTTCCTTTCATCTTCCTTTATTTTTGTCTCTTTTTATTCACACACTCTTACTATAAATTTGTCACTATCTTTTCTATTCTATGCATAGTTTTCCCTCACAAAAAAAATGGTTCTCTCTCTCTCTCTCTCTCTTTCTCTCTAAATTTTTTGGTGGATTTTTTTTTTTTTTTTTTTTTTTTTTTGCATCTCTACTTTAGGTTGATAATTTTTTATATTCTTTAAAACTCTATTTTGGGTTAATGCGATTTAGTTTTATTTTTTAAATTGTTGTTGTTGTTGTTGTTTTTTTTTTTTTTTTTTGTTAAATGTTATCCTATTGTGTTCTAAAGAATTAAATATAGCATATAAAAATATGATATTATTCTATTACATAGCATAATTTTGATAATTTGGTAATTATTCTGCTACATGTATGGTTTTTTATAGTGCTTAATTTAGATATTAAACTATAAGGCTTTACTAATTTTTGTCTTTTTTTCTAATCCTTTGTGGTGGACAAAGTACTCTTAATAGCTGTATTAGAATTACTTTATAATGTCATTCATTTAAAGAAAAGCAAAGGTTAACCAAACGAAAATAATCGGATAGGTGACAAATTTTAACTTTTGCAATTTTATTTTATTTTATAACAATGCATGTATAGAAATTTAATTCTTAGATTTTGCTAATAATTTTTATTTGATAATATGTTTTGGGTGGCCGAAATTATAATTTCTACAAAAAAAAAAAAAAAAAACCTTAATAGATTATCAAAAACAATATTTTATCCTAATATTGGTTCAATTAATCATTGTTAAGTTTTATCATTTTTTTTTTAAACGTTTTTTTGATGTTTTGGATTGTTCCTATTTTGCATTTATGATTGTTCCTATAATAAATAAAAAATATAATTACGAAATACATTACTCATTATTAGATTAGTTTAAATTGTAAATTTTTTTTTTAATAAAACTACCATAAAAATAATTATCACGCGCAACGCGCGGGTTTGCGGCTAGTTATAATAAATTACAACACAAAGATACAACTCGGATCCAACTAGTGCACTGTACCACTTTATGGAATCGATTACAACTTCTCCAACATGGGTGCTCAATCTACAGTAATTGTCCATTACTTGGCTTCCAAGGAAAGATGTACAAGCGTTCTCTGCGTACTGCTACTAAGCAATCACAAAGAGGCACTCACATGGTGGCATTTATGGACATGCCTTTGCCCATTTTCTTTCCACCACGAACTCAGCCTATTTTCTTTGTTATTTGCAGCAGTAATAGTCACAAATTCATTTGGTGATATTCAATTAGGCCACCTCATGCCACGTACCTCAACAAATTAGGCTTATCCTTGTCTCTTTCCAAATAATCTCGTGTGATCAGATCTTCAATTCGCTTCTTTATTGCCTTTAAATCGGGCTGCAAAATCACATTTCAAGCAACAACAGTGAGTTATAGCTGATTGAAAGAAACAGGTCATAAATCATAAATGAAGATGGTGACATAAAAACCTTGAACATGCGACCCAACTGCTCAACACACTCCATGACCAGCTGCTGGTGGCCTAAAACTTTACGGCTCTTCATGATGCGCACCATCGAGGCATCAATGTTATACCGTCTGTCCAAAACAACATCTTCAATTACTTTCTTCTTCTCATCCACAGGAGGGAGAGGAATCTGCACATCAAACCAAGCAATAGATTAAACATCCCAAGCAAAAATCAGTAAATTGAAAGGGTAAACTGGGACAAGACATTCAGAAGATAGCTCAGTACCTTGATCCTCCTCATTTTGTCAGTAAACTTTGAGTTGAACTCAAAGTAATCAGTAGGAGATATTGTTTTCGTGTTAGGCACCTTGGTCAGAATCTTGTACTTCGCACATGACAAGGAGTGGAGAATTCTAACAATGTAATCATCGGTCAAGTTTAATTCTGTCATGATGTCTGAGTAACTTAATCTATCTGAGGAATTGAAAAGCAACAGGGCCGAAGCCTGCCCCACAAGAAGAAGAATTAACCCTCTATATTAGCAAGAAATAAATCCATTTGAAAGTGGCACTCATAACCACATAAAAGCATTCACAGAATAGAAATAAAACTTTGTGAACATATCACCTGATAAGTGGTCACAATCAGTTCCATAGTTTTGGGTTCAAATTTCCCACTGATATTACAAGTACCCAAAGAGTATATCCACGTAAGTTTTCTGTGCTTTGTTTTTGTTTGATAGAATTCCCGGAAAACTTTGACACACTTGACCTAAAGCAATAGCAATAGAAGAGAAGGATGTTAGCGACTTCCACAAAATAATTAACATTGCAAATTTATATCATATCAACAAAAGAATTCCAAATTACCAACTCTGGTGGAAGGTTGAGGTCAAAAGACTTGTAACTTGGCCAAAAGCCAGTAGTCAGAACAGTAACAGTCAAGTCAATCCCTGGATTTGCATGTGAATTATTAACAAGATACTCCTCAAAGCTGGTCTGGTTTTCCCTAGCCAATGTTAAGTCCGTAATCTAGAAGAAAAAAAAAAGAAAAAATTAAATAGAAAAAGTCTCCACTAGAGTACTATTTTGGATATTGAATTGTGATGAAATATTGGGATCCATCATTATAAGAAATGTACTTCATTAACTGTTAAAATTTTAGTCCTTTAAAGATTATAAGTTAACAGACCATTCCCTCCATTTTTGAGGTGAACTGACCACCACATTGATGCTTAAGCTTCATCAAAATACTCCTCTCATGGTCATCATTCGCACTCATGTCAAGAAGAAGCCGTCGAGCAAGCTTCTTCCTGCAAGAAATTATGCAACATTAATGAATCATCTACAACTTCTTGTTTTTAAAGTAAAATAAAGCAATAATCAATGCGGTTTGAATTTTCAAAAGAACTGACTGAAGACAACCGATATATGAAAATAAGACTATTTACCTATAGAATTCAGAGAACAGGTCTTTATCGCTGATATAAGCAAGCAACTTTACTACCTGCAGGTTGATTAGAAATTATTAAGTTCTAAGATATCTGTTAGAAGCTAAATAGAATAACTCATCAGGAGTGGAGGAGACCTTTTCAAGTGTTTCTTCAATGGCTTCATCACTTAGTTTCTCAGTTCCACATTTCTTAAGAATGTTATCACAAAAAGTGGCAAGTAGTTCTGCACTTGAGCTTCCAGCAACACCCTTGTTGCAGAAGACCTCAAAAGCCTCCTCAAACGCCTAAAATGAACACTGAATATTTAGATGTAGAAGAACATGTGTGTTATCATGAAAACCCTGAGGGCATTTTCTAACACAAACCTTATGAAAAGTGTGATAATCATTCACATATGCTAGGTATTTGTCATGCAGCTCAATCACTTTTCCGACAAAAACCTGAAGAGCACACAATCTGTATCAGTTTCCAATAATTAAACATTCCAGACAAATTCTACAAGTGCAATCTTCATACAAGTACCTGTTCCCACAAATCAACCACATCCTTCTTCTCCGCATGTGAAAATAAGATAAGAAAAAACAATAGTGAGCAGTACAAGAAAAATGAACTGATCAAATACTGGCACATGTAAAAAGATCAATTAAAAAAGAAAAAGAAAAAGATAGTAGTACGCAATGGTCTGGAATAAGTCACTGATCTTAACATTCTGATCATCTTCCTTGCATCAGACTATACTAAGTCACTAATGCTAATATTATTTATCACTAATCATAAGATGATATGTAATGTGAAGGTATTTAAGATGTGGCTCAAATTGTAAGCTTATTGGAACTCACCTTTTAGATTGCAAGTGAACTTACAAAGTGTGATTTTCTGTTGGATTAAAAAAAATTGAAGGATTTTCTCACTTATTCTCAAAAAAAAAAAAAAACAAAAAAAAAAGTAGGTTGAAAATTTCAGTAATAATTGGTCAAAGCATCTTTACATTTATCAATCCAATTGGGTTGTTATTTATTTGTTATGAGTAATAGGGGCAAAACAGTAATATCATGTACTTTATATATAAATAACATTTTATGTGTTAGGGTTGACTTATCAAACCCTAAAACACTTTCACAATTAACAATATGGTATCAGAGCCACCAACCTGCCGCTGCTGTTAACCCTTCGACCACCACCCATCGATAGTTTTGTCGCCGGCAACCATAACCTTACTCGCCAACTCCGACGACCCTAATAGAGACCTCCGACGATCTCAATTTAGTGGCTGAAGGAGTTGTCCAACGCCGGTGACCCTCTCTCCAGTCTCACGACACCAAATCGATGTCGCCTGACCGCAAGAGAGGCAGGGTTTTACTCGCCCTCCTCCGGCGACCTAGCCTAGCTTACTCGCCGGTCCTCGTGCCACCGCTCCTGCACCCTAGTGTGGCTGCCAGAGTTTTTCAATTGAGGGTTTCAACCATGGTCTGATTTTCTTCTCTTCTTCAATACGTTCTCTGATTATCTGTTCAGGCAGCCTTAGGTTGATGTTTAGTGGTGGGTTGGGCATTTCTTTTTGGTGTTGGTATGGATTTATTGCTGCCTTGTTTTTGGAATAGTTTGGTGTTGATTCTTTGATAGATGAGTTGTTGTTGGCGTGGCTAATTGGTTGAAGTACATCGGTTGTTGGTTGGAGTTTGTTTTAATTCAGTTCAACATATTTCTTTAGTGTTAGTTTGTTCTTCAGATTGCTATTATGAAGTCCAAAGACAGTGCTCAGCCCCCTAATTATTTCTTATCTCCTGATATGTTATCAATTATCTCCCTTCGTCTAAATGGTAGTAATTATGCTTAGTGGGCATAGGCAGTTAAAGTCTTTCTTCTTGGTAGAAAGAAGTTTGATTACGTGATTAAGGAACCTCCTGTACCTACAGACTCTAAATTTGCTGATTGGAGAGATGAAGATGCACAAATTAGGAGTTGTTTGTGGAATAGCATGGAGTCTAAGATCAGTTGTAGTTTGGTTTTCTTACCAATTGCTAAACTTGTTTGGGAACAAGCCAAGGAACTTTACTCTGGTGTTAACAATTTGAAGCGGATTTATGATCTTCATCAAATTATTTCTCCTTGAGTTTGAGTGATATGTCTTTGGAAGACTATTATAACAAGTTTAAGGGTGTATGTGAAGAACTCAATATTTATCAGCCTATCTCCTCTGATGTTAAAATTATGATGAAACAACAAGATTCTATGCATGTTGCTCGCTTCCTCTCTGGATTGCCTAAAAGTTTGAATCTAGTAAAATCACAAATTTTAGCTAGTCCAGACCTCCCTTCATTGAGTGAAATTTTTGGTAGACTTCGACAGGCCACATTATCTGATTCAAGTATTGACCCTTTCTCTTCCTCCAATACTGATGCATTACCTTCTGGTGATAAATCTGCCTTTACCACTTATATGGGGAGTAATAGAGGTGGTTGTGGAGGTCAAGGTCGTGGGGGCCGAGGCCGTGGAGGTCGTGACCAAGGGGGCCACGGTAGTGAACAAGGGGGTCGTGGTAAAGGACATGGTCTTCGTAAGTGCACTTATTGTCATGGTGAGAATCGTACAGTAGACTTTTGTTGGGAGTTGTATGGTAAACCCTCAGCTCACCAAGCTAGTTTTCAAGTTCAAGAATCGCCTTCATAGTCACTTCCACCAACATCCAGAGTAGTCTCTATTCCTGAGGAAGAGTACAATTGTCTCTTGTCTCTGCATTCCAACTTTGTTGGGTCTGATTCTACTGCTACTTTGGCTCAACAAGGTACTTCTGCTGCTTGTCTTGCCACTCAGGACCCTTGGGTCATTGACTTAGGTGCTACTGATCATATGATAGGTACCTTAGGTTTACTCTCTGACCTTGAGCAATCTAGTAGTCTTCCCAATGTTACATTGGCAAATGGCTCAGCCACTACAATTTCTGGTTTGGGCACTGGCAATCTCAGTCCTAATCTTTCTCTCTCTTCTATCTTATATATTCTTGATTTTTCTTTTAACCTTTTGTCAATTAGTAAGCTTACTAAAATTTTAAATTGTGTTGCCATTTTTTTATCCACTCATTGTATCTTTCAGGATCTCAAGACGGGGAAGATTATTGGTGGAGGGCATGAAGCCAGTGGAGTTTATTACTTGGATCAATGTGGTTCTTCCCATTTAGTGGCTTCTCATTTGTCTATCTCACCTCTTCAGCATCATTGTCGCCTTGGTCATCCATCTCTCAAGAATTTGAAGTTCTTAGTTCCATCGTGTCGTCAAATTGAGTCTTTACAATGTGAAACATGTTAATTGGGTAAACACCATAGGGTGCCTTTTGCCTCTAGGCATGAGGGTCGTGTTAGTAGTCCTTTTCATTTAGTTCATTCTGATATTTGGGGTCCAATAAACACTCCCTCATTGTTGGGATTTAGATATTTTGTCATTTTTGTTAATGATTATTCTGGAGTCACCTATCTTTATCTTATGAAAGAACGGTCTGAATTGTACTCGATTTTCAAATCATTTTATATGGAAATAAAGACTCAGTTTAATGCTTCACTTCGTATTTTTCGGTTTGATAATGCTCATGAATATTTTCATACATCTTTGTCTCAATTTTTTGATGATCATGGTATAATTCACCAATCTTCATGCCCCCATGCTCCACAACAAAATGGTGTTGTTGAACGCAAAATGCGTCATTTGTTAGAGGTCACTCGTGCCTTAAAGTTTCATATGCGTGTTCCCAAATCATATTGGAGTGATGCTGTTCTCACTGCCTGTCACCTAATTAATCGTATGCCTTCCACTGTTCTAGGTGGTTAGATCCCTTATACTGTGCTCTCTCCTGATGCACCTTTATTTCATCTACCTTCTAAGATCTTTGGTTGTGTGTGTTATGTTCATATCTTAGGTCCAAGGAGTGACAAACTTGATCCTAGATCCATCAAATGTGTTTTTCTTGGGTATTCTCGTACTCAAAAAGGATACCGATGTTACTCACCTACTCTTCAGCGTCGTTTCATTAGTGCTGATGTCACATTTGATGAATCTCAGTCCTATTTCTCTCCTTCGGTTGCTAGTGACAGTTCTCCTCCTTGTCTTCCTCTCCTACCACTTGTGTCTCCTATTGAATCTCCTCAGAAACCACTCCAGGTATATTGTCGTCGGCAGAAACCTCCAACAGAGACTTCTACCCCGCCTAGTGATCCGACTCCTGATCCTGCCTCTCTTCCAATTGCTTTATGCAAAGGTAAGCATTCTTGTACCTCTCACCCTATCTCTCAGTTTGTCTCTTATGGTCACTTGTCTTCATCTCTTCATGCCTTTACCACATCCTTGAATTCTACTGTTGTTCCTAAGTCTGTCCAGGAGGCCTTGTCCATCTCTAGTTGGAAATCTGCTATGGAGACAGAAATGTCTGCCTTGTCTGAAAATGCTTCTTGGTCTTTAGTTACTCGTCCTCCAGGAAAAACCACTGTTGGTTGTTGTTGGGTGTATACTGTGAAGTATTTGCTTGATGGTTCTATTGAGCGTTTGAAGGCTCGCTTGGTTGCCAAAGGTATACCCAGACATACAGGGTTGACTATGCCGAAACATTCTCACCTATTGCTAAAATTTCTTCTATCTGGATTTTGATCTCCTTGGCTGCTAATTTGGGTTGGCATTATTTTAGTTAGATGTTAAAAATGCCTTCTTGAATGGCGATTTGAAGGAAGAGGTATATATGGAGCAACCACCTGGGTTTGTTGCTCAGGAAAAAAAAAAAAAAAAAAAGCCAAAACAAACAATATCACAATCATTTTCATCAAACTCAAAACTTTGAAACACATACAAGTAACAAAAAATAAATGAAGCAACTAAAAGCAAAATGGCATGGAAATCAATACGTGTAGAGCATCATGTAGTCCTCCGAGCTGAACTGCGGCTCGGGCAATCCTTCTAGAATGTTCTTCAGCTTTGTGATCCCCTTCTGCATAAATTCCCATCCTTGTTCCAAGTCTATGGTCTTTCGCTCACTCATCGTCATACCGCTATAACCCTAATTCGTTAATCCCCAAAGCCAAAACCTGCAAAACAAAACACCGAATCTCAAAACCCGGCCACACTCACATTACATCCTATCCTAGTACCAAAATCATTACAAATTTTCACACAATACCTATTGAACAACAAAGAAAACCCCCAAATTGAAATTCCAAGATGCATAAACTGAAAGCTTAACGAAATTTTCCCTATCCTCAGTCCAAAAACCCTAATGCTCTGTTTCTGCAGCATGAAAGTGCAACTAAAAAGCTCAAATTACAAATCACAAAGTTACCGAAGCTCGGTGGAGCTGTTGTACGATCCCAATTTTTTCATTTCGTTTCTAATTTTAGACTTTCTAGGGAACCAAACCGAGCTTAAGATTCCAAAACCAACCAAATCAAACTTCCAAAAAGTTATCCCCAAAACAAAAGCAATCACTCTAATCGGAGCTCGAAAAGCAAAGATTTAGAATTATCAAACACTGAAAATTAAACCTACAAGAAAAGTCAGAGATCGAGATTTTATTTAAAAAATCAGAGAGAGAGACCTGATTTGGAATGGCGAAGAAACCCTAACGAAGAGAGAGAAAACGGTAGGGACGGAGGAGAAGGAGGAGGAGACGAGCTCCGACAGAGCATTGATGAGGAAAAGGAGAAATTTTTTGCTAAAAAAGACCTTTGTTTGAGACACAAAAACAAATGTGGCTCCACCAATCAGTTCTATAATGCAATATTTTCTTTTCTCACCAAAAAAAAAAAAATTAAAATTAAAATAGAAATAGTTTAGAGTGATGAGTAATTAAGGGCACTTCTACTCGTTTAAATAATAATTTTTAATTTTTTTAAAAATATGTATATATAAGAAAGTATGTAAAAATATATATAATGTTATTTAAAAATTAAAAATATATATTTAAATAAATTTACCAAAAAGCCCTAACTTATTTTGCAATCAAAATCATCCACTTTTTGTTAATGGGTGAAATACTTTCATTTTTCCTCATTTATTTTTTTAGATATACACTTTCAATGTTAATTGATTTTTTTAAGACATACTCGCGTAAGTTGTAAAAACATCTCCTAAGATTTCAATTCTTCCTAATAAATTACTAAGGTTATATAAGATTTCAAAAACCAAAAGCTTTCTTTTTTTTTTTTTTTTTTTTAGGTATAGAAAAGGATCTCAAAGATAATAAGTCTTTTCTTTCATAAGGAACAAAAGATTTTTTTTGAAAAAAATTATATCTATATAAATTATATGTGAAACCGAAATATTTACCTTTTAAATTCAATTAATGAATAGAACAAAAGAGAGGATAGTATACAAAAGGTTATATGAAGTTATATAAGCCCCTCGTTTGTTCTATTCATACCTATTTATTATTATTACCAAAAAAATATGTCTACTTTCTAGGTGAAATGTCAGTAAAAAAAAAAATTTTAAAATCATGGGCAGGAAGGTTATAGTAACAAAAGCTGTTGAAGTTTTTATTTTATACATTTAAAGAATCCGTTTTGTTATCCTATAAGTCGAAGAAGTGATGAAGTTGCATGAAAACATCACAAGGTTTAATTCGTGCAAAGTACAGGGACATATGCATGGGTTGTATACGAAGACATGGAAAGAGATGTTTTTATGTCAACAGCAAAAGTCCAAGCTCATGAATGTTTTGATCATATAGGGGTAGAATAAAAAAATAACAGGGATTTCTTGCAAAGAATTTTGTTAATGTGTACCCTTAGAGCACATAATAATTTTCATTTATGAAAAAAAATTTCTCGGAAGTTGAAAAAAATATTGATAACTTTTTCAATTTCTAAAAAAATATTTTCAAAAGTGAATGACTCATTAACCGGATCCTTCTTAATATTACAAATTAATCTATTTCCTTTTTCTTTTTTTAATCCAGACTTCTACTATTTCAATCATAATCAATTCTTTTGGCTTCTTCCTATCAACAAAAAAAAGATCTGTGTGTTTGGTCAAAGGTTCAAATGTTTGTTTGCAAATTCAGGGTTGGAAATTATTATTACACTTGAATTGTAAAAGTGATTTTAGAGGAAACTTGCTAAAAATTTGTGTTGAAATAAAGAAAAACGTTTTATAAAGTGAAATAGAATTTTAGGGGGAAAAAAAAACATTGGCAGTTAAAGACAGGTACAAAATATTTTCTAATCATTGTACTTTGTTTAAGTAAAACTACTAGGTTAATGATAACTCCCATGTCTTGTTATATAGAGCATTCACATCAGTGGGTTTAAAGTCATGTAAAATCATGTAAACATCAATTTTTACACATTTTTGTTCAAAAATGCACTCCATCAGCTCTTCTAAAATTGTATAAAAATGTGTATTTCTTTACACGAGCTACAGTAACCGTGTAAATATACACGGCTACTGTAGCTCGTGTAAAGAATAATTTATTCATTTCCTTCGCTCGTTTTTTTCTCTCTCTTCTCCGGCTCAACAACCTCAGTATCTCATCTTCCTCTTTTTCCAAATGCACACAACCAGACAAATCAACACACAAACACATCCGAACAAATCAAATCACAAACACATCAGACAAATCAACACACAAAACAGATCTACACTTGCTTTAAAAAAAAAAAAAACACAGATACACAAACACGGAGATCACAAACACATCAGACAAATCAACTCACAAAACAGAGATACACTTGCTTTTAAAAAAAAAAAAAAAAAAAAAAAAACACAGATACACAAACACGGAGATCGGAGATCGGCGATGCAGAACGGAGATCGGAGATCGACGATGCAGATTGGAGCTGTAGCGGATGGGTTTTGTGATTTGGTGGTGTATCGGTGATGCAGAGCTTCGGTGGTGGATCGGTGGCGTTTGGTGGTCGGAGCTGTGGCGGATGGGTTTATGGTGGATCGGTGATGCGGGGTTGTGGAGATCGTTGATGCGGAGCTTCGGTGGTGGAGGGTGGTGGATCGGTGGCGTTTGGTGGTCGGAGCTGTGGCGGATGGGTTTATGGTGGATCGGTGATGCGGGGCTGGGAGATTGTTGATTCGGAGCTTTGGTGGTGGAGGGTGGTGGATCGGTGGCGTTTGGTGGTCGGAGCTGTGGCGGATGGGTTGGGAAGAGAAACCAGAGAGTGGGTTGGAAGAGAATCCAGAGACTGGGTTTAGAGAGAAAGAGAGTGAGAGCGTGAAAGCAACCAGAAAAATGAAAGAGAAAAATGAAAGAGAGAGAGAGGGCGCGGGTATTTAAGGGAGGTAGGTAAAAAAAATAATAAAAAAATAGAGTGTAATAAATATTTTATTGAAATAACTTGTAAAATAAATGAATTGATGTGGGTATTTTGTAAAAGTGAATGTGTAAAATAGAAAAAGTAAGTTTTTAGTGTAAAAATGAATGTGTAAAATAGACACACTGATGTGAATGCTCTAATAACTTAAAACCTTTTTTTTTCTAAGCTATAATAACTTCAACCTAGATCGGCATTAATTATACCCTTCTGACCTGCTTGATGATGCCACTAAACAAGAACAAAGCACAATGGAATATCATGATCCTAATAAAACATTGAAATTGAGACAATGCAATAACTCTAAGTTAACCACTATTTTTTCACACATCTTCAAATTTAAAAAAAAAAAAGAAAAAGAAAAAACAATGACTAGGACAAAAAGGGCATCAGCAATCAAGGGTTTCTCATGGGAAAGCCCTTAGTTGAAGGCACCACGAGAAATTACACATTTCTGGGCCCATTTACATAGCTAATGGACCAGAAAATTTAGCCTCTATGAACCCAGGCGGCCAGGCCGAAAAAAAGAAGTTAAATTACTAGACGCACATTGGGCTTAAGAAAAGCAATGCCATACAATTAGGATTTTGTTACTAGATATCTTTGGCCTTTGGCAATTAGAGACATTTTTCACCATTACATTGAATTCAACCTTTACATTTATTTTAATTGATTGCTAAGGAGCAATGCCATACAATGTTGGGACAGTAACTGAAGCATGCAACCATATGATACAGTAAGAGGTATGAATACAAATAGAGTCGAACAATACTACACAAAAAAATTCCATAATAAGCGTGCGTTTGCCTAAGGATTATTAGGCGTTCTGCGTTTTTTGGTTGGGTTCCACGGCACTATTCATGACCTAGCCAATCTTCAAAAAACGTGCATAAATAGGTCAGCCATGGGTCCCACGGTACTATTCATAGTTTTAAAATTATTTTGCTACCGTGTTTTTAACAATAAGTTTTCAATTTTCAGCAAATAAGCAGTATTCAAATAAACTCTAATTTAGTTGGCAAATTTTTTTAGGTTTTTATTTGGAATCACTATTGACATTATTTTTCTTCCTACCATTAACAATATGTCATATCAACTGTTGTGAGATTTTTTGTCAATTATTTTTGTGTTTATAGACTTTCTCTTTTATTATTTTTTTATAATTTTTTTTTTTTTTTTGCTGAGTTTTATAGACTTTCTCATACAAATAACATATACTAAGATTATATGATGTGAAGTTGGAGGAGCTTTAAAAAAAAAAAAGTTGGAGGAGCTTTTGAAGGCAATTAACAAGGGAAAATTGACTGGAGGATGGGCTGCCGAAGGGCAAAAGGGTCGAAGAGAATCAACCTATTAATTATTTGTTTTATTTAATTTTCAAAAGAGAGTCAATCTTATGGTCAAATCAATAATTCAAGAATTTCTTAGTCTACTCATAAAGTTGGTAGTAATACTAACACTTAAATATTTTCACAACTATTTTATGCGACAGATTTTGATTAATTATCTATCACTTTTATATAAAATCATAATTTTTTTCTTCACCATTCATAGACTGGCACATCAAAGTCGTGATAAAAATGTACGTGATATTAGATTTTTTAATAAGATAAGGAAGGGTTCTCTCCGCACCCCCGCGCGGGGGGGGGGGTGGGGGCGTGGGGGGTGTGTTAATTTCCATTGTCCAATAATGGAGTGTGGATTATAGGAATAAGCCCAACTACACACAACCAAATTTAAACTCAATTTCACAATATGTTTCAGTGTTAACTTTTTTTTTTTTTTTTTTTTTGATGAAAATGTTAACTTGTTGGTATTTGGTGAAAAGTTGAATAATTGTGCACCAATCACAAAGCACAAGTTGACACTTAACAACTTTTAGGTCACAATGGTCAAAATTTTTAGGTCACAAGACATTAAAACAATGGTCAAAATTTTAGAACCAAAAGATTGAATGAAGATTGCATGCAATTATATATTATATGAGAACAAGGAGTTGCAAGAGACGATAACACTAAGGTTGGGGCCACCATAAATGTTGACATAATTGTTAGATTGAATTAACCTTTTGATCCTGCAAATTAGCAAGAGCATGTAAAAATCTATTCCATGTTGGAAGCTATGGGTCTGCTTCCAAATTGACCTCCCTATTTGTGAAGATTTAAATCAAAAGATGTAATTAAGTCTTTATTTTTATTTTTTAAAATAAGAAATAGAGATTCGGACTCAAGTTCTTCACATAAGAAAAATCATGTAATAGTAATCCTATTGACTTTTTTTCTTAAGAAGTTTTTGTTAACCACCTCAACCAAAAATACGAGCACATAATTTGCCTCTAGATAGTGCACAAAAAATTATTCCTCATTGTTTACACATCTATATATACTATAAAATGAAACCTCTGACTTTTGGTTGACCAAATTTGGTAGCTCCATAATTTTACTCATCAGCATTTTTTTAAATTTTTTTTAAATTTGACCTTTTACGCTTGCTTTCCTCTCTCTCAAACCTGAGCTTGCTCCTCTCTCGTAAACCTAATACTTTGCCTCTCTTCAGTATTCACTATCAATTTTCTCTCCACAACCCAGACCACCATCAGCCCTTCTCTCTCACAACTCAACGACTCCACCTTCTTCGGCTCCACCTTTGTCGGTGCCACCCATCTCTCACTCACGACAATTTCTCCCCTCTCTCACCCTCAGTTCTACTCTCCCACAACCCAGTCAGCTCATCACCCTCCATCTTTTGGCGCCACTCATCATTGGATCCACTGTCGTCAACGCAGCTAGTTTACTTGAAAAACAAGGTCAACATTTAAGATGTGATATGCGTATTCCATGTCTAGAGGACGTGTATAATTGGTGTACATATTACACTTTTTTTCTCATCTATAATTGGTGTACATATTATACATTTTCCAAAATAGAGTGTTAGGATTTAAATATCATTTGTATTGGCAAACATGTGAATATAAACTTGTCTTGTTATTAGCTATCAAATTTTTTTTTTTTATTCATTATGAGATGGGAGTAGTTGAAAAGAAGGGTTTAGTTTTTTTCATTTCTTTAGTTGAAAATTCGATAATTGGAGAAGAAAGAGGATTTCAATTTTGAATGTCTCTAGTAAAAACGTTAGAAAAGTGTTGATTCATGAGCTAAAAAGCTCTTGCATGTATTTTACTATTTTTCTATCAATAAAAAAATAATGGATGGGTTGGATTTGAAATCCTTCAGGGGAAAACTTTTTTTTTTTTTGGTAATCTACAATCAAAATGTAGAGTTCAAATTTGTCCTAAAAAAAGAAAAGAAAATACACACACGTGTATATATATATATATATATATCACTTCACTTACATTTTGCGTCCTTCATTAATTCAAACAGGAACTTTAGCTTTATTATGCTCTTAGTGTTGGTGTTGCTATCACTGTTTTAAAAATCGGACCGGACCGGCTGGTCCGACCGATTCAACCAGGAACCAAGAGCCAGTCCAGTCCACTTAAAAGCCCCAAAACCGGTCAACAACCGAAAAACAGACCGAAAATCGATCAAAAACTAGGGTTGAACCGAAAATTAAAAATAAAAGGGTTTGATGCCCGGTTCGGTTTTTAAAACCATGGTTGCTATAGCATTGAGACTTTGAGAATAGTTCATAGTTTCTTTTATTTGCTTTATCAAATTTTTTATTTATGTTACTGTTAACNAATACCTAAGTGCTGATGAAGTTTTGGATCTATAACTTGAGTAATTGCAGCCAAATTACTAAGTTGTGCCTCCACTCCAACGGAGCTATCAGTGCATCTGAAATTTCCTCGCTATAATTTTAAAACAAGAACACATATTGTAAGGAACTGGAATTAAAATTAGAAACAAAAATGATTAATCTAAAAAAAATTTCCAGCTCAGGAAGAACAATATGTTAACAGATTATATAGAATGGAACATAGTGTGGTTACTTGTTGACACAGAATATTTAACTTAAGTACACTACTTAAAGTGAAATAATATGGCCTACAAAATTTTCCACCAAAGCAAGCCATTTTGCATAGTAGGAGATATCTAAATTATAACTAAAGTACGCTACTTAAAGTGAAATATTATGACCAACGAAAAAATTGTATGGGGCAAAAAAGTACCAATCTGCGCATCAACCGTTCAAAGCACCAAAATGCATCTGCTTCATCTTCAAGAAGAATTATCATGGGGGAGCAGAGGTCACTCATTCCTGCTCGGTATTGTCATAAATTTTAGATAGAAGATCCAATATTGTGTTGCAATAATTATGTAAATTTTTGTTACCTCTTGCTATGCAAGGAAGGAATGTAAATGAGAAGAATTTCAATGAAAAATATATATTTAGATAAGAATGCTAGACCCACATGTAACAATATAAGTAGACTACATCAATGATTATTATTCTTCCCTTAATAAACAAGTGAAAGAATCAAAGGTTGTTCCAACTCTTGAACCTTAGAAAAAAAAACATTACTACAAGGATAATGGAACACAACAGAGAGCTGATATTGGGTGAATATTAAAATATATAATTTTATTTCCTGATATGCCATTTATTTAGATACAATCGAAAAGAAATTAAAGGAAAATGGACCCCAATGTAAAAAAATGGTTATTTGGACAATTCTCTCTACCTACTAATAGAGAAAGAGGGATCTAAGGAGCTTCCTGGACCTAATCTCTAATGATTTCATGTCATGAAAATGCCATGAGAGCATGGAGAAACATATTATCAAGACCCACTGGCAAATGGACCCCAATTTGCAAATCATGTTTGTCATTATTTTTCCATTCAAATGTTATAATTAAACAAGTAGCATTTACGAGAGCATTGTAAAGAAGACGATCATGCTAGATTTGTACATACTTTATACTAAAAATAGTCCGCTAGATATGTGTCCCTAGCCATAGATGTTGAAAAATTATTTCATAACATTTCAAGCATGTAATAAACGGTATTCATATCCAGTATTTTTCACTCTTTTATGGTGCAAACATCATATCTACTCAAACCTATGACAATTTAAGCTACAGGCTACAGTCCTTTATTGAACAAAGTTAATAATTACTGGGTGGCAAAGCTAATGGTAGTGGAGAATGGAGATCACGGCAATATAATGGATCAAGCAGATTTCCAACAAAGCAATGTGACTCATCATTTGATTGAACAAGCCCTTAACGACACATTAGCTATCCGTTTGAATCACCCACCTTGACAATAACCGACATCTGTATCTATCCACGCATAAACAGCAAGAATATCCCATAGTTTTGATAAGTTTTCCTGCTTCTCGTAAAACACCAATGTCCGATCAGTCCGAACCACATCAAGACCTGACATTAATATTAAGCCAACCAGAAAATTCATCAAAAAATAAATCTATAAGTACAAACATGCTCTTATAACTAAATACAACAATGCTCTAATTTACTATATGCAAGTAAATTCCAAATAAACATATTGCAATGGTTTTACACCAAAAAATAAATCAACGCTCAAACTTAAAACAACTAAGAACTACAGCATTACAAGCAGAAAAGATTGACAAACTTGGTGATTCATATGCAATCTTGATTTGTTGAACAGTATTTTAGTTTCATTGGCACCAATTACACCCACATAAGAAATGAAGGTCAAATGCATGCTAATTAAATCAAATTTGGAAATCCGTACAAAAACTTTAAATCATAATATATAATAAATAACCATCACTCCATCCATCCCACAATGAGTGTCACTGATGAAAAAAAAATGCACATTTTAAGGAGGTTCCTTGTAATTCAAAATATTTGTATGTGCTTGCCATTGTATTATTATTTATTATTGTAGTTAAGTATTGATGAATGGTGGAAGCTTCAAAATAACAATAAAAAGGGAACATAAATTAAACTTTGACTTTTTGACATGGGACAGACATTACCAAACAAGCAAAATTGGAAAAGTAACTGATTATGGGACAAGTGAAGTAATAAAAAGTGATCACAGAATAAGTAATTGAAACAACTCAAAAAACATTGAAGCAAAATTGCAAAATAAGAATGACAGAAATTCTCTAGAAATAAATTGACATTTAAATTTCATAGCACAAATTTAGCAAAAGAGAGTTGAACACTGGAAGATTCCAGGCAACTAGAATTTATGCTGAAAAGACTTTATTGAGATTGTATTTTCTTTCAAATTGTAACAAAGGATTTTAGATGACAATCTCATCCCCAAGATGCATTCATCTGAAATCAATTTGTGATCATCACCAATTGAAATGTCCAATAATAATGTTCCATATAATCAGTACTTTACAAGCTAAATCAATCATCAAAATGCGAGCTTATGCAGAAAGGTAAATACAAATTTTGCCCTAACACAAAAGACATGAGCATTTAATTAAAGAATACCACCAACCTATTTGATGCAGAGTCAGCATCCACTGGATTGCTTTCTTATCCTTCACTGTTTCCAAACCATCACCTCTAACATTTGCCCCACCATTGTCATCAGGAGGTAAAGCCTGTCCCTTGTCTGGGTTTGTTTCTAAAAGCACTAATGGATCTAGAATGGGTTGACCATCTTCAGTAATTACGGGCGCTGTGATAAATCTACCACTTCCAACTACAGGAAACATTTGGCCGCACTCTTCCTTCCACCTAGCATATTGCATTCTGAAGGAGTAGACATAAGATTAACGAAATGGATAGTCTCTAAATATCAGCAGATGGTACAGCAAACTTTGAACTCTACATATATATATATTGAATGCTTAAAGGATAAAACTTAGAGTGGATCCAAAATAACAGAATAATAACTTTAAAAAAAGGATGCCTATGCTATAGGTGTAAATAATTGTTGTTAGTTTTTTACAGGTTAAGACTGATAATAATCACCTGTGCTTTTGTCACTTTAATTTGATTGTTTGGGAAAAAAAAATTTAGTTTTAAATCTAAATTGATGATTATCTCTTGAAAAACATAGGAAAAAGGGAATATATTATCTAGCACATAAAAGAGGACAATTAACTGGCCCAAAAGAAAATTGAACTTAATCACTCATTTGATCCTTCAAGCAACAACACCCTTAAGCTCTCCCTAACCCTTCCCCATTAATTCCCCCACGTGATACAATTTATAATTAAAAGAAAAGAAAGAAACTGTGCTACCCATTACAAACCTTAAGAAACTAAATTTTGGATTTCACGGAAAAGGAAATTGGACTACCTTCGACGTTGCCGTATCTGCTCACGTTCTTCAAATGTACTCTGAGGATCATAACAACCAAGTAGAAATTCCCATACTTCTCCTCTGATTGATGGATGTACCCCCTAATTTGGAAAATAATTATGATAAGCATCAACTCTCACAGTGTTGTTTCCTTTATGAATGGAAAAACAAAAATGAACTCATGAAAAAGAAAATATCTACAAAATGAAGAAATAGAGAAGATTCCGTAAAAGGATTGCTCAAGTACACATATACTATTTGGAACAAATAGTAAACAATTATTAAATCATTAAACAACTATTTGGAAATGATGAATTCAATAAAAAAAAAATTTATAACACTTCCTCTCACATGTGGGGCCCAACTCATGGGATTTAATCTTTTAAGTAGAGGTATTTTTTTTTTATGGCTCTAATTCCACAGTTACCATTTGTCCCCAAAACATGAACAATTAAGAAAAGGAAAATTTAATCATCTAACCATTATTAAAACAACTTCCATAAAAATGATTCAAAAAATTTATTGAGACCCTTAATGAATTACATTGGGTGTTTGTTCACATAAGACAAATCTATAGATTTTACAAAGCAATTGAGCTCCATATTGATAACATATACCTCAAGGGTGATTAATTTATACATGACATAGGTTTTAGCCACAACACATGAAAGGAACATTATCATGGTGAAGAATATCTAGGTGATTTTTTCCTTCAAGATAAAAAAAGAAACACAACTTAGAATGAGTATAAACTAAATTGGCAGAACAACTTCAAACTTCATTTAGAGCTGTCAGAACAAAAGAACCAAGTCAAGTAGTCCAGGTGCATAGAAAATCAAACGGAATAATAATAAAATCAGATATGTTATATAGAGCAGATGTTAGAAATTTTAGTGACAGTGTGGTCAGATGATAAATGTAGTATAGACAAGATCGAGGAGTGCTTTTAGTTGTTTGTTCAGAACCAATTTGGCAAATTGTCTTCATGGCTATGCAAGTTGTTCTTTTGAACTTCTACTTTTTGACCTAGTCATTTTCTTTAATTTCATGTATTTAAGAACTCTTTTTGAGTTGGTTTGACCGCGTCATTGAGTATCGAGGATTGCCTTCTACGTTGATGGTTTAGATGCTTTATTATTGCTATTTTATATGCTGGTTAATTAAGTTGTTCCCACAAATCTTAATGTGCTGGCATGAGCATGGAATTACTAATGATTGCCAGCTCCCTCAATCTTAAGCTCATAAACGCTGAAATCACGTTATCAGTTTCAATTAAATATTTTAATTTGGCTGAATTTGTTACACACTCTCATTGCATACTCTGTACACACTCAAAATGATTTCACAATTTTAACTAAAAACATGAGTTTAGCCCACGTGGTAGTGTGTGTACTGTGAGTGTGCAATTGCCAGTGTGATAATCATTACTCTTTCAATTTCACCTGAAGAGATTGCCACAGATACCTTGAGAGAGTATGTATCTTTGCCAGTGTAATCAGCTTCTTGCGTGTTGGGGGCATGGGCACAAAATGGAACCTTTAAATATGTTCGGAAGATGAGAATGCAGTTGCTTTTCAAAGAACAGGACAAGTATAAAATCAAGGGATACATGAGTCATGAGTCCATTGTTTGGTAATGTGACTCAAACAAAAATTTTCAGTGTTTAAACACTAAAAATTGTGGGCCCCAAAAAAAATAACATGTTTGGTAGGAATGTGTACATTACACCAGCTAAGGCATGTGAGAATGCTGGCATAGTTGGATCCAAGCCGTACAAGTGGAATAGCTATTAGCAAAAGAAAGGGACGCTGGTTGAAGAAGGGATCTTTGGCCCATACCAACGGCGTGACCATCGTGAGAAAGTGTGAGATTTGCACCTGACATGGACAATCAGCACTTGCACAAAAGGGAGATAGCGACCCCCCATAATCAAATTTTATAAAACACTCCTTATTGGCTGAGCTTGTGTTGGACCTCTGTTAAAGACACGTGTATTACTCCTAACATCCTTGATGTCCCTTTCCTTGTCTAAGGTTTGCCCCCCACGTAGTAATAAAGTCACCCTCAATCCCACTATCCTGACATTGGCATGCTTTATCTCTCCTCTAGCAACTACATAGTACAATAGCTGTTTTAACATTCAAATGGAGGAATCATAATTTGACACCTATCCTTATGTACTTGGTAGCATTTCTTAAACTATAAGAGGAACATGTTGCTGAACCATTAGGGCAAGTACCAAGAAAGAGAACCTAAGAGAATAGCTAGAAAGTTTGGGGTGGGAAAGTGAGGTAGAGAGAAAGGTATCATTTGGGAAGAAATATCACCATTGTACAAAACTTTAATTTTCTTGATATAATAAAAAAACAGAAGAGAGCAAGGGCCATTCCTCTTGCTCACCGGTGGTTTTTCATCCCTTTCAAAAGGGTTTTTCACGTATTTCTCATGTCTCCTTTACTTTCTATGTTATACTTTCTCTTTCTCTTTCTCTTAACATCAAAGTGTTAAAGCTTTCATTTTTAGTGTTCTTAGGCTTTTTCACTTAAATGTACTATTAGATCTGTCAACCACTCTTTTGTATTACCTAGTAATCTAACTTGCACATACAGAGTATTTTTTTTTTTTTTTTGAAAGTGCATGTAGAAAACTTCTCTTAATAGTTTTTAGTTTTCAAATAACATTGTTTAATGGCACTTTTATAAATATTTTAAAAACTGTAGGTCCCTCTGATTAAACTACATGTCATCACTTTTAAAAAAAAAACCACACACACACGTACCAAACACACAATTATGTTTTTTCACTTTTAAAAATGCATTATTAAAAATATAGTACCAAACACATTTTTTACGGTATGAATATTTCAAATATATGTTTTTACAATACTTTTTAAACCATAATTTTCACATTATTTTGAACAACAATGGTAAAACACCTCTACCAATCAGGTTGCATTCGATGGTGGAGTCTTGGAAAGATAATCGGGTTTCAGTTTTCACTGCTAAAAGCGATGGCCAATGGGACTTGATCCTTCAAAAGAAAAATAGTTTCAGTTTTCACTGCTAAAAGCGATGGCCAATGGGACTTGATCCTTCAAAAGAAAAATAGTTGATGGGACTTACTCAGAATTTAGGAATATACCACTCCACTTCTTGCTCAGCATTTCCTGCAAAGTAGTAGGTCCATATCTTTAATGAAATAGAGGTAACATTTTGATTATATTGATTATGTCCCCATGCTAAATATGCGTATTTATTTTTTATTTTTTATCGACTCTTAAATACATTATAATCATATTCCATTTCTTGACACATATCTTGTTTAAACGTCAAATTAGGTTAAATGACGATCAAAGGTTAATTCCCGGATGATGGATCCAATTAAGCTTCTCAAAAAGTTTTGGGTGTTTATTTAGTTATTTTTTAAAAATCTAACTCCTCTATCCTTCTTCTTTTTTCTTTTCTTTTTTTCTATTTTTTCAAAATAAAGGTGTACTTATAGGGATGTTGAGGTTTTTTCGCAATTGTCCACGACTCCATGGGATAGAAAAATAATTGTGCTGGGGGAAGAGGGCTTGCACGAGAGAGAGAGAGAGGGAAATGAGACTTCTTCTTTTGTGAGTTTGTCACGAGAATGGTTGGCACTTGTAAAATTCATTTATTAGCTCCCACTATGAGACAAGCTATAATGCAACCTCTAACAACTTCATTTTCTACAAGACAAATCAACAATGACGAAAGTCGTTGTCCACAAATTTCATGCCATCCCCTGACTCAGTAGCAAGTACCCATTGATGCTATGATCTCTTTCCTTTCTTAACTGGGATTGAAATTCTATCACTCAGTTTTTAATATCAAATTATCCAAAGCTATGATAATACAAGCTTGTTTAAGTATTGATGACTTATCTTAAGAACTATAGAATATTTTGATCCTAATTCTCTACTTGTGAACTTGAATTTAGTGACAACAAATTTGATTTGACATTAAAGTAATAAGTAATAATATGACACTTGTTTAATTGAAAGTATAACTGCTTTAAAAGAGACTGTTATTGAGCAAAGATTTGTTTAAACTATGATTAAATAGTTCCAAAAGGAAAGAGAGAAAGAAGGACGACCAGAAGAAGACTCTCTGTTTGTTTAATTGTGTTTTTATTTTTATAAATTGCTTAGCAATATCAAAATGAAAATTCTAGGATAAGAATTTTTTTAATGGTTTTATTTTTTCTAAACTGAAAACAAATCAAGAAACATCATTTTAATGCAGGGACGGAACCAGAACTTGGAATTAGGAGGGCAACTCTGCTGCTAGTTATATGTGGCACCTCCGACCTTTGAATCTACTGCTTTACTACTAAGGATTTTTGTTTAAAATTTTTTAAATGGCCAAGTTGTTTGTTTTGGGTATAATAAATTGATTGGACTTAATTTTTTTTTGTTTTATTATTGATAATTTTTATTTTTGGGCTAATTTTTTTAGGCTTGTATATTTTGTTTTAGATTTAATCTATTAATTTTTTATGTTTTTTAAAGGTGAAAAATGCTAAAGTTACAAAATTTTTACAAATTACTAATGTGGTGAATGGTTATTATTGATAAGTAAAAAGTGATACAAGTGTATGAACTAATAAAAATTTGCTACCTTAATAGTTTGTATAAACGTTGTAAAAACATTTGTGGCTATGACATTACTCTCAAAAGAATTGATAGCATTATTAAGGGGGGCAAAGTGTAATTTTTTTTTTTTTTTTTGAGAATCTTGCTATTTTCATCATTGATTCATAGCAACATGTATGGAGCACAAATAAAATTGGTGTGCTTATGCTGGCCCATGCACCAAGTCTAATCCTCCCAAAAATAAGCCAAGATGATTGGAGTCCAAACATTGGACCTCATATCTTCAAGTTATTTCTGCTTCTGGCTTTTTGGATTTTCCAAACTTGGAACACAAATCAGAGAAATGAGAGAGATGAAATTCAGAATTTATCAAAATAATGAGTTCAGTGTGAAATGAAATTGTGACAATATTGAGGATCAATAGAAATATCACATACTACATCCTAAGAATAATGGTGTAGAATATGGGCAACAACATTAAGTGATGATTGCATAGATTTAAACAAAAGTTAGGATAAAGCCTATCATAGATTCATAATACATGCCGACATTGTTGTAGCAAAGCAAAATGCAATGTCAACTGTCAAATACAATAAAGTCTTGGTGTAGGTCTGCTTTCTAGGTAGCATCCGCACATTAATTAGTCTCGTGGAAGCAATAATTTATCTTTACCCGAGCTATTTAACTGAGCAGGTTCCTGTAGTCCGTGAAAAGAGATGCATGTAAATTACTATCAGTAGAAATATAACTAACCCAAATCACAAACTACTTTTGCATCAATTTCAATTTCTACAACCCTTAATTTCTGATTAACACACAAACTACTTTTACCAGAGTCTTGTTTCCTTAGAAGTCACTGTCTAGGGAAAACTAGAAGTGCTGAGGATAACAATTTGGGAAAAGAAGTCTTGTTTCTTTAGAAGTCATTGAATGTAAGAGGGTTTAATGATCTTTATGGCCTACATACTCTAGAAACTCTTTATTACCACTTTCCTTTATATGCACTAGAACCTTAATTAAATAATAATTGTAATAATTTAACATAACATACTAGAATTTAAGTGAATAGCTGTAGTTCTGTGTCAACGAGCCCCACAAGAGGAATCGGAGTTCGAACCACAGGTTGCTGTATATGTGGTGATGTCAAGAATTGCCAATAGCGGAGAGAGAACTAAACTATTGATGGATAACCATAAGACATTTGTTAGTGTACCATTTTAAAAAAATTCTGATATCATTTTTGTGAGAAATATAAAAATTTATAAATTAAAAAAAATCAGTTTTTTTGTCTTCCATAAAAAGTTTTTAAACATATTTTATAAACTAATAACCTTAGCGCATTTGTTTAACTTTTTACAGGAAAAAATTATAAGACCACAACTAATTCTATACTCATTTTCACAATAATTAAATGTGGCTGATTATAAGTGGTGAAAAAACAAGTTTTTGGTCCATGTAAAATAGTTGTAAAAAATGAATGTAAAATTATTTGTGATCCTTAAATAGCTCGTAATTATGTAGTTGCTGGCCTAATAATTTTGGGATACAACTTGTGCCTAATGCTTTTTTGCACTGGACACGCTAAGATGCATAGGCTTGTGCCTAATGTTGTACCATTTTTAAAAAATTCTAATATTATTTTTGTGAGAAATATAAAAATTTATAAATTAAAAAAAAAAAATCAGTTTTTTGTCTTCCATAAAAAGTTCTTAAACATATTTTATAAACTAATGACTTTAAAGTATCCATTTAACTTTTTCCATGAAAAAATTATAAGACCACAACTAATTCTATACTCATTTTCACAATAATTCAATGTGGCTGATTATAAGGGGTGAAAAAAAAAAGTTTTTGGTCCATGTAAAATAGTTGTAAAAATGAATGCAAAATTATTGTGATCTTTAAATAGCTTGTAATTTTGTAGTTGCTGGCCTAATAAATTTGGGATACAACTTGTACCTAATGCTTTTTTGCACTGGCCACGCTAAGATGCAAGAGCTTGTACCTAATGCTTTTTTACACTGAACACGCTAAGATGCAAGCACATGTTCAGTTTTAGACACATCTGCATTTTAAAAACTAATTGTTTTTACAATTTTCTATATTTCTCAATTGTGTCAAAACTTTTTAAAAATAATTTATTAACAATTATCATAAGGATATTCATAATTAAAACTCATTATAATCACTTATATAAGTTGAGTTTGACATTTTTCTAAAAAAAAAAAAAAAGAAGTTGAGTTTGATGTATACGTTTGATGTGAGATTTAATACATATCTGTGCAACATAAACTTGTACAATCTCATCCAATCCACACCTCCAACTATCACACTAAAATGGACCACACAGACTTATTTGCGAAATTTGGATGAGGAATCTTTGGGGAATGAACTAGATAATAGGTTGCTAGAGTTATGATGCAGCACCAAAATCTGTTATTTTATTAAGGTGGTATTCAATCAAATTAATTAGGCACACAAGTGTGAGGGGCTTGAGAAAAATAAACCATCACGTACCCTTCGCGCGATGGTTACTCCATAAATATAACTGCTTGTGAGAGTAGGGGGCAATGGTCTAGTCTCAAGTCTCTAGGGGGGAGCTTCACACATGTATACACTAGATTAAGCTAAAATAGAATTTCTATCTTAAATTAACAAAAATATTATTAAAAAAAAACTATATTTAAGGGTTTATAAAAATTCAATACACACGGGAACATTGTATATAAAAAAAAATAATTAACATTTTTTTTTGGAGGATAGGATGAAAGGAATGTAGATTCTCCCTGCAAAGAGAATTAAATAATACTACTAAGTTATAATACCCTTTTACATCATACAATTTTATTTATAGTTAACTCTAATCTTCCAATCACTTTTTTTTTTTTTTTTTTTTGGTTGTTAAGCTCATATGAAAGTTTTTCAATCAATCACTTCAGTTATTTCAAACCAACAAATGGTTTAATCTAAATAATTCAACACCAAAATGTATAACATTCAAGTTAGCAGATAATACGTTAAATATTTGAGAATAGATGACTAAATCAAATGGGTAGGTTGTTGTTGTTTTTTTTAGTTAGGGTATAAGTTGATAGGGTCCGATTAATGAACTCTCTTAGGGAAATTAATAATAAACAGTTTTAAGAAAGTTTTGACATTAGTTTTATGAGAAATATAAAAAATCGTCAAAAAAATTAACTGCATTTTTCTTTTTCCATAAAAATTTTCTAAAAATATATCATAAATCAATGCCTTTAGGACATACATTAACTTTCCTCAAAAATTAATTTTTTCTTTTACATAAAAAGTTTCTAAAAACACTTCCTAAATTAATATTCTTAGGACATCCGATAACTTTTTCCAAGTTGATATATGGTATGCAACTATTATAACATCCTAACATTTCCAAAAGAGACAATAATGTTGGAAAACTTGAAGGCAAGTATATTAACATGGGAGAAGCCAACTAATTATTTTAGGTTTCTAGTGTTTTTAATCTTTTAAGTATTTTGGTAATGTAATTATTACAACAAGTGAAGAAGGGGAAATTTGAACCCTAATCTAAGATTTTTGTCACCAAACCTCTTATGATGTCCCACATTGATATTAAATTAGTTGAGTGTATGTTGTGTGTTTAGTCTCTTATACGCATATACTATGTTCAATTTATTGGGGTTTTATAAACAACTACAATGAATCTCAATTGTGATCTTTTGAGATATAACGCAAGTGTTTTTTCTTGGATTATTACAAATGATATGAAAGTCAACTTGGTAACCTTCTATACGCTCAGAGCAACACCACCATATGGACCTTGATGAGGATGTCAAAAATTTAGGTGAGGAAGGATACCCCATATATTGATATTTAATTCTTTATATTTAACAAAATATTGAATTAATTAAGTGTGTGTGTTGTGTGCTAAGACATGCATCAAATATATACTAAATTGACTTAGGCATTAGAAATAATTATCGAAAGTTTGTAACTAAACTAGTCTGTAGATTTTTGCTTGAGTCGTTACAACTCTTCTACAAGAGATATGTTATTCTGACAACAAGAAGAATCTTTTCACCCTAAAAATCACTTTTCAAGACATAGGGTAGGGAGGAATGAGTTAGCTCTAGGTTTTGATTTCCATTCTATAGTTTTGTGTTCTAAAAAAAAAAAAAAAAAAAAAAAAAAAAAAAAAAAAAAAAAAAAAAAAAACATTCTGTGGCCAAGTTTGTAAAACGCGGCCTTAGGTCCAAAAAACGTGGCCATAGGCCGATTTGGCCTATAGCCGCGTTTTTTCAGGCAGCGTTTTCAAACGTGGCCCAAACCCCATGACTATAGGCCAGAGGGGGTCTATGGCCACACTTTCCAAATGCGACCTAAGACTAGGTCCTATGGCCGCGTTTCATAGTCTATCACCTATGACCAAGGCTGTAATGACAATGTGAGCTGTAATTCATCTATTCCTTGGATACATGCTGCATATTAGTGTCATTTGAGCCACAACCAACTCTTGAACCTTAGAAAAAAAAAACATTACTACAAGTATAATGGAACACAACAGAGAGCTGATATTGGGTGAATATTAAAATATATATATATATATATATATACAATGGAAAAGATATTAAAGGAAAATGGACCCCAAGGTAAAAAAAAAATGGTTATTTGGACAATTCTCTCTACCTACTAATAGAGAAAAGAGGGATCTAAGGAGCTTCCTGGACCTAATCTCTGATGATTTCATGTCATGAAAATGCCATGAGAGCAATTAAATGGCCCAAAAGAAAATTGAACTTAATCACTCATTTGATCCTTCAAGCAACAACACCCTTAAGCTCTCCCTAACCCTTCCCCATTAATTCCCCCATTTGATACAATTTATAATTAAAAGAAAAGAAGGAAACTGTGCTATCCATTACAAACCTTAAGAAACTAAATTTTGGATTTCATGGAAAAGGAAATTGGACCTTCGACGTTGCCGTATTTGCTCACGTTCTTCAAATGAACTCTAAGGAGCATAACAACCAAGTAGAAATTCTCATACTTCTCCTCTAATTAATGGATGTACACCCTAATTTGGAAAATAATTATGATAAGCATCAACCCTCACAGCTTTGTTTCCTTTATGAATGGAAAAACAAAAATGAACTCATGAAAAAGAAAATATCTACAAAATGAAGAAATAGAGAAGATTCCGTAAAAGGATTGCTCAAGTACACATATACTATTTGGGACAAATAGTAAACAATTATTAAATCATTAAACAACTATTTCGAAATGATGAATTCTATTAAAAAAAAAAATTAAAACACTTCCTCTCACATGTGGGCCTAGAATCCCTCCTTAATAAGTGGGGCCCAACTCATGGGATTTAATCTTTTAAGTGGAGGGTTTTTTTTTTTTTTAAATTTTTATTATTATTATTATTTTTTATGGCTCTAATTCAGTTACTATTTGTCCCCAAAACATGAACAATTAGGAAAAAGAAAATTTAATCATCTAACCATTATTAAAACAACTTCCATAAAAATGATTCAAAAGCTTTATTGAGACCCTTAACAAATTACATTGGGTGTTTGTTCACATAAGACAAATTTATAGATTTTACAAAGCAATTGAGCTCCATATTGATAACATCTACCTCAAGGGTGATAGTGCATATATGACATAGGTTTTAGCCACAACACATGAAAGGAACATTATCATGGTGAAGAATATCTAGGTGATTTTTTCCTTCAAGATAAAAAGAGATACAACTTAGAATGAGTATAAACTAAATTGGCAAAACAACTTCAAACTTCATTTAGGGCTGTTAGAACAAAAGAACCGAGCCAAGTAGTCCAGGTGCATAGAAAATCAGACGGAATAATAATAAAATCAGATATGTTATATAGAGCAGATGTTAGAAATTTTAGTGACAATGTGGTCAGACGATAAATGTGGCCTAGACAAGATCGATAAGATAGTTAAGTTGAAGATAGTTAAGTTGATAAGATAGAAATTTTTGACTAATCAATTGCAGTTAAAAAGCCCCAAGATTAACATGTCATTCTTTGAGCTCTAAAAGAAAAAAGAAACACAGGAAAAAATTCATGGAAGCATAAAAGGACAAAAATAGATTGCTAATTTTGTTTTATGTGCTTGTGACTTTATGTAAAGGAAAATTCGATCACAAGCCCACAAGGGAAGCAGAGAAACCTTTTTATTTTATTTTCTTGGGCAATTAAGGAGCAATGGATCATGCAGATCTCTAAAAATTTGAAGCTTTGAACTAAAATTTTACCTTGACTTCTTGATACATTAATTTCTTCTCCCAAGCGTATAGTCTCTCAACAGTTGAACAATGACTGTTACTGACAATAGCCCCGCTTGCAACATTACTTCCAAGCTTTTCCTCACCCAACTTCCCAAAACCATTTGATTTTGGACTCAAACTCAATGTCCACAAAGATGGACTCAAATTACACCCATAGTTATAAACTTTTCCTACCAAAACCAAATTAAAGACATAGATAATAATCCCTCTAATTACTACAAAGTTTAGCCAAATATAGAAAAAAAAAAATTGCCCATAATCTTATAATTCATTTTGAGTAAAATTTAAGTCCATAGCAAAACAAATCTATAGCACAAATCCAAGAAAAAAGCCCTTTTAAGGCCTGACCTCCTTTACTCTGAGCTGAATAGCTAACAGAACTTGAAACTTCCAAGAAGTAGAGTTTTAACTGTATAGCTTTTGCAATATAGAGTTTTGAAAAGCTTTTTACCATAAAGCACGTTTTTGATAGTGGGTTACTACCAGACACACCCATAACTTAGATCTGTTGCCAAATTTTCCTAGTCTAACGACACAAAATTAAAACCCATTAGAGGGGCAGTGCCACATTCCAATTATTTGAGGTCAAAAAGTGCCATTAAAAGCAAAGAAATATAAATCTCTCCCCATGAGCCCAAGGTCTGTCCTTTATAGCCTCACTCATCCTTTGAAACCCTTAGACTAATAGAAACACACCTGCTCTCACCCATTCCATTCATCCCTAGTGCTCTTCTAAATGTCTAAAGAATCTAAACCAACTTTATTTGCATATTTTATCACTTACTAGGTTACTATTAGAACAACAGACAGGGCTTCCTAATCTTACCAAATGTGTCTATAAAAAGCACAAAATCCAATCCTAAAAGTGCAATTTACACACAATGTACATTACTGACAATTCAATGAGTTCACACAGAGTAAACAGTGGTGGTGACAAAACTGAGAGACTACAATCACTGAACTTAAATTACAAGTAAAATCAAAATTACCAACCATCCTATCCTCAATATTAGTAATGTAATTTATTGATTAATACATAGAACCTTTAAAGGGTTTCCTAGAATGAAACCCAATTGGATACATAAGCTATTAAGTTCATAAAGTTAAAGCATTCACAGTAACCATTCCCATAAGTTTTGGATTTCATAATGCCAAACACAACAAACCTATAACGTAATATCAAGTATTATGTTATATTACTCAACTACAGTTTAGTTACCATGGAAAAGAGCGAGCTAGCTGCAGTGAATAAGAGAACAATGACACACACCGCTGAGGATAATGATGAAATGGGCACAATGGCTTTTGTGTTTTGTGTTTTGTTTTTTTTTTTTTTTTTTTCCTTTTTTGTTATCTCTCTCTCTGTCTCTCTCTTTGGAGAACTAAGATGGTCCTAGATCTGACAAAATAAGCAAAATGAATTCAAGCAATTCAACATGCAAATCGAAATAAGCTCAAATTCAGAACAAAAAATCCATAAAACACTCGTAAAATACGCAACGAAAATTCCATGACAAAATAGATGATAGATGAGATGGCCATACACAAGAGACCAGAGTACCTGGACCCACTCCACACCCACAAAATGAATTGAGTCACAGGAGATGGCTCTGATTCAGGTAATCTTGTCACCTGCTCCTGTAAATTTTTAACAGAGCAAGTATATTAATTTCCCCAACATTTCCTAACTTTTAATGAATCAAATTGAAATGAAAAGAAACCAGACTACTAGAGAAAATATTAGCAATGAAAAAAAAAGATCTAACGGAAGCCAACCTACAGTTTATCTTATCTTTCATCATTTAGCAAGTAAATGACTAAGCACACTCTATTGGAAATGTATAAAAATAGCAGCAGAAGAATAAAGTAACCCAAAATCAGAAAAGAACCCACAAAACAAACAATCATCCATTTTCAATCTATAAAACAAAATTGCAAAATCTAACACACTAAGATGAGAGTAACCCAGAAACAAAAAAGAACCCAGAAAGCAAATAGAGGAAAATTATTCAAATTATAATCTAAACTCCGTAGCTTTTATAGCAATAGAATTCATTATCTGAATTGAAAAAAACGAAGAAAGGCAAGGCAAGACCAATCAGATTCCTCTCAAAAACTCAACATTTCCAACTATCTCCACTCATTCAATCACATCATTAAAGCAACAACACAAGCTCAGATCTCTACATATTAAACAAAACCCAATACACAAAATTGGAAAACTAAAACAAAAAACAACATACCCCTTGTTTCCTCAACTCAGACTGTTAGGTTCTAAAGATTTAGGATTTTATGTATTTAGAACTCTAATTTGTATTGTTGGTAAACCATGACCAAAACAGGTTGTTTAGTCTTGTTTAGGCTTGCTCAAAGTTGGGTCTTTAATGTAAAGTTGGAATCGAGAGGTTGCAGATGCATTTGTGCATTTTGGCCTGGCTCGATCGATCGAAGGAAAGGCTCGATCGATCGAATCTCGGGCAGAATGTTTTTCTACAGAATTTTCCAGCTCAGCCCTAACTCATTAAACGTTTTGGGTTTTCTATTTTTACCCTAGGTATATAAAGAAAAACCCTAACCACATTTTTAGAGTTGCTCCAGTTGTATTGTTGCTCATATTTTGCTGTTTTGTGTAAATCTCTTGTGAGATCTAGAAGAGTTTTCCTTTACACAAAGCTTAGGGTTTTCAAGGTAGAGATTACTTCAACATCTTGATAATCAACTCGGTTGCTACCATTGAAGTTTAAAGAATATCAAGCGTGGGTGCTTGTTGCTGATTGGAGAATCCAAGAAAGAAGGAGTCCGTGGATTCGAAGCTTGCATGTGGTCGTGTCAGTAAGTTCTACTGGTTGGTAGTATTAGGAAGTCAAGCGGGGAGCTTGTAAGTCCTTTTGTATGAATTTCGATTCTTTCGCATAGTGGATTTAGGTTTACCTTGAGGATAGCTAGGTCAAATCTTCCTCAGGTTTTTACCGTGTGGTTTCTTGGGTGATCATATCATTGTGTCTTTTATATTTCCACTACTTTATACTTTTGATATGATTGTATGTTTGTGATAACCTAGTATTGCTTAAATTGACTAAGTTAATCACTTGGCTAATTAATTAGGTTAATCTGGTTGTTTTAAGGGGTTTAAAACCGTTCAAGTGGTATCAGAGCGGGTAGCTCTCTTGTTAGAGATTTTTTGATCTCTAAACTGATCCTTGACCCCTTTTGTCATGGAGCATGGACACTCTCTTGTTGTTCCTCCTCACTTTGATGAGAATAACTATGCTTATTGGAAAGTAAGGATGAAAGCATTCCTAAAATCTATTGATGAGAGGGTTTGGAATTTCGTTGAATACGGATGGCAGAAGCCCACTACTCCTGTAAGTGAGTGGTAAACTTCTGAAAAAGAATCAGCAGGCTTCAATAGCAAAGCTATGAATGCCATCTTCAATGCTGTTTCTATAGAGGAATTTAAGAGAATCTCTAATGTTGAGGTTGCTCACACTGCTTGGAAAATCCTCCAAACTGTGCATGAAGGCACAAAGGCAGTTAAGATTAATAAACTGTAGCAATTGACTTCTAGATTTGAAAGCATTAGAATGTCTGATGATGAATCTTTTGATGAATTCTATGCTAAATTAAATGATATTGTCAATTCTGCTTTTAATTTGGGTGAAATCTATGATCAACCTAAAATTGTTAGGAAGATACTTAAATCTTTAACTGAAAACTTTAGACCCAAAGTAACTGCCATTACTGAGAGCAAGGATGTAGACACCATCCCTGTTGATGAGCTTGTAGGATCTCTTCAGTCCTATGAGTCTGACCTACCCAAAGTGAACAAATCCAAATCAGTGGCTCTTAAGTCAGTTGATGATGTTGATGTTGGTGGATTTGATGATGAGCTCTCTGCTACAGAGATTGCTTTCCTTGCCAAGAACTTTAGAAACTTTCTTAGGAATAACAATAGAAAGGCAAGAGGTACAAATACTGTTGAACCTAGAAACTTTAGGAAGAATGATCCCACTAAGGTTAATAATTTTGAAAAACCTAGAGAAAAAGTTGGTCAATCTTCAAACAATCCTTTGGGTGCCCAATGTTTTAGCTGTCAAGGGTATGGTCATGTGAAATCTGAATGTCCTACATTCTTGAGATCTAAGTGTAAAGTTATGGTTGTAACATTTAGTGATAATAAGGTTTCTGATGATGAGTCTGGATGTGACGAGGATGGAAACTTCATTGCTTTCACTACTACTACTGTAGTAAATGAAAGTATATCTGTTGAAGAGAACCCTTCTGATGGGGAACTCTTTGAGGATGCATATCTTCAAGAGGCCTATAATAAACTTTGCAAAATTGCTGCAAAGGATACTATGAATGTTGAACTTGGCCTGAAGAAAATTGAATCTCTTGAGCTTGAAAAGAAGAATTTGCTTGTTAATTTGTTTAATGCTAATAATCTTTTGAACAATGTTAAATCTGAGAACATGCTCTTACTTGATAAAGTTAAAACTTTATAACATAATTTATCTGTTGCTAGATCTGCTAGTTCTAAACTTGATCAAATGTTGAATGTTCAAAAGTATCATTCTGATAAATCTGATTTAGGATATGTTGAAAGCATCTTTGATTCTGCACCATATTTCACAAACTTTGTTCCTTCATCTTTTTCTAACCCTTCTGCGAGTGAGGTTATGAGTGAAACTGTTAAGCCCCCTATGAGTGAGGTAATTAAACCCATAGAAATTTCACCACCTAGGAAGATTAGGGTTGATCTAGGAAAGTCTAAACCTAAGGATTCTACCATTTCTAAGGACAAGATACATGGTAAACCTGCTTGGGTTTGTCATTATTGTGGAAAGTCTGGACACATTCATCCTAAATGTTACAAGCTTCAAGGTGCTAAGAGAGTAAACAAACCAAAGGTGCTTGTGCCTCAAGCATAAGATCCTATGGCACTCATTGGTGAATTGGTAAAGGCGTTGAACCTTTATTCCAATCCTGGAGTTGGAAATCACTCGAATGTGAATAAGAACTCCATTGCTCGTGGTGCATATAAAAGGTTTTGGATGCAAAAAACTCGATCTAATTAAGTCTTTCTGACATGGTCCTTGTGCTCTATTGCTCATTCCTTTGTGACCATTGTTCTTTGGTTCTCTGTGTTTTTTGTGTTTTTTTTTTTTTTTTTTTCTAGGACTTGGATTGCATTACATTCATGCATTTCNGCATTGCGAATTCTCTGAGAAATGGAGAAAGTGGATTCTGTTTTGTATCTCCACAGTGAGATTTTCGATTTTGATAAATGGCACCCCTAAGGATTTCTTTGAGAGCTCTAGGGGGCTGCGTCAAGGAGATCCTCTCTCCCCGCTCTTATTTGCTATTGTTATGGAGGCATTAAGCCGTTTGCTGGATGGTGCGGTTTTGGCTGGACACATTTCGGGCTTCACTGTTGGTACCAGGTCTAATACCCCCCTCATGGTGACCCGCTTACTCTTTGTGGATGACACTTTAATTTTCTGTGATGCTACAGCAAGTCAGATTGAATATTTGCGGGAGATTTTAGCCTCTTTTGAGTCAGTGTTAGGGTTGCATATTAATCTGGCTAAGTCAGAACTAGTTCCAGTTGGAGAGGTGACTAATATGGGGGAGCTTGTGGCATTGCTGGGTTGTAGACAGTCATCTTTGCCACTGACTTACTTGGGACTGCCTTTAGATGCTAAATTCAAGGACAGGGCGATTTGGAACTCTATCCTAGAAAGAATGGAGCGAAGGTTAACGAGTTGGAAGCGATTATACTTATCAAAAGGTGGTAAGATTACCTTAATCAAAAGAACTCTCTCAAGTTTGCCAACTTATTTCCTATCTCTCTTCCCTATTCCTGTGGATATTGCTATTTGTATTGAGAGGATTCAAAGAAATTTTCTTTGGGGTGGGATAGATGAGTCTCCTAAATTCCGACTAGTAAATTGGGCTCAGGTTTGTTCTCCATTGCAGTATGGCGGTTTGGGTATTAAAAATTTGAGAACCTTCAATCAAGCTTTGTTGGGGAAATGGTTGTGGAGATATGGAAGAGAGACAACCCATCTCTGGAGGCGGGTTATTGAGGCTAAATATGGGAATGATTGGGGAGGTTGGTGTACAAAAGAAGTCTCTAATCCTTATGGTGTTAGTCTTTGGAGAACAATAAGACAAGGCTAGCCAGCCTTTTCAAAATCCATTCTGTTCGAGGTTGGTGTTGGTGACAGAATTAAATTTTGGCATCATGTGTGGTGTGGGAGCTGTACTCTCCGGGAGGCTTTTCCAGAATTCTATAATATTAGTTGTAATAAGGAGTCTTCTATTGCAGATGTTATGCACTTTCCTAACCAGAGGCTTCACTGGGATCTCCTTTTTTCTAGAGCTCCCCAAGATTGGGAAACAGAGCACTTTTACACTTTTCTAGATCTTATCAATTCATTGCCCCTTAATGGTGAAGGTCAAGACAAACTATGTTAGAAACCAACTGGAAATAAGAATTTTAAAGTGAGTAAGTACTATCTCTCTCTCTTTCCTCTACTCTCGACATTTCTTTCCCTTGGAAGCCTGTGTGGCGTTCAAAGGTCCCTACTAAGGTTGCTTTCTTCCCTTGGACTACCTCATTAGGTAAGATTTTGACTACTGAAAATTTATGGTATAAGGGTGTCGCCATTGTAGATTGGTGCTATATGTGTAAAAGGAGTGGGGAATCAGTGAATCATCTTCTTCTTCATTGTCCTATTGCTTATGAATTATGGTCTATGGTGTGGACTCTATTTGGTCTCCAATGGGTTATGCCGCATGGGGTCCTTGATTTATTTTCGGGTTGGCAAGAGTCTTTTGGTGGGCATCGGGGCATTGATCTATGGAGGGCCATCCCACATTGTCCTATGGTGTATTTGGTGAGAATGGATCTCAAGATGTTTCGAAGGGAAGGAACGGTCTATTTCAGAAATTAAATCTCTTCTTCTCCACACCTTGCTAGAGTGGAGTTCTTCCTTTAATCTTTTCCCTTGTTCTAATTTTTTTAGAAATGCTTGATCTTTGTAATTTTTGTGTTTGATGTACTGTTTTCCATGTACACCCACGGTGTACCTAGACTTTTAATTAATACAATTCCGTTATTTATAAAAAAAAAATAATAAAAAAAAAATTAAAAAAAAAAAAAAAAACATGGATGAACAATCATTTGAATTTGTTTGAATTAATAAGCCCAGCGATTAGTTTTTTTCTTTAAAAGTTGGGTAATAGTGCATATATGAGTAAAAAAGAATTCCTATTTTCATTGATGGACCGAAATAGACCGAATGGACCGAAGTGGACTGAAATGGACCGAGTGGACTGAAATAGAAGAAGTGGGCCTAATTGGACTAAAAGGGACCGAATTGGACCAAATAAACTAAAGTGGACCGAAATAAACTGTATGGACCGAATTGGACCGATATAGACCGAACTGGACTGAATGAACCTAGTGGACTGAAATGGACCAAAATGCGGCGCTAGTATGGCCTGAGCTTAGTAAAAATAAAAGGTACATTGCAGTTTTTAGATATTATAATATTAAAAATCAGTTTTTAGATAGTAAAAATCAGTTTTTAGATAGTAAAAATCAGTTATAATATTATGTGATGTTAGTGACATGGGGATCAAGTGTGTCCTGTATGAGTTAGTTGATTATATGGTTTTGACTAAACAAATAGAAGTTGAACCAATGTATCTTATTAAATGATTGGTCATATATAAACTCGTAGTTAACTGATTGAAATCTCTGGTCTTGTTGAGTTTCACTCAAGGGGTTACAGGTGTTTGTAGTGTACTCAGAAATATTTCAATTTAAAGGGGCAAGAGTAAAAGGCAAGGATAGCAAAATTGAAATAGAACACGTTAACTAACATAACTAACAAAATAAATAAATAAAATTCAATTTTTCATGCAAAAGTTAATTTAAATGTAAATTATAACTGATTTTTTCTTGTCCAGTGTCAATTTACACAATGACCTCTAAAATCTTTTTGAAATCACTGCTTGATTGCCACATTTTTTGGGTGCATGTAATAAAATGTTGACTTAAAATTTAGCTTCCTGATAAAAACTTGGACCTTGCAGCATTACTCAACGGGTGTCAAACCCAAGATATTGGATTCTAGAACAGATTGACCTCTAACATATTCATTGTATTTATTTTGAATTATAATTGTATAGTGTATGCCTAATCTTTGAGAAATACCCAAATTCCATCTTCAATGAGCCATGGAGGTGGTCAAACCCAAGTTTGGCCCCATTTGAGATATAGGCCTAAAGTTATCAGACCAAGAACAGCCCAATGTGCATAAAATGCTATTAAGTTCCTGGGCCTTAGGAGAGATTTGATGGCATCTGGGATTATATTACGTGGTTCTTTTGGAAACTAGCTAGTAATACTGATGCAATTTCAAAATGTTGAAATAGTTGACCAGTTCTAAGATCATGTATATCCTGACCTCCTTCTCAAAAAAAAAAAATGTATATCCTGACCTCTAAAGAATAGAATGTACATTCAAATGATCATGTATATCGTGTGCCAAGTGCCAACCTGTAGATGCATTCAATGCATTAACCAAACACAAAGACACAGAATTAGAGAGAGAAACAAAGAATTACTAATTACTAATTACTTTACCTGGCCATTTCCTCCAATGGTGCAAGTCCAAGATAGTACTTGTTTGATTCTTTGTCTGGAGTGGATGTGAAACTGCAAAAATAAAAGAAAGGTTCTGTAATGAATATTCCACTAAACATACCATATCTAAATGCACCATATGATGTCATTATATCATTTAAAGGTAGAGAGAGAAGCCATTTTTTTTCAGATTGATAAAGAAAACCATTGCAGATTCCATCCATTAATATTTTTTTTCCCACAAAAGAAAGATATGACAATTAAAGCACATCACAAGACAACTTACACTATATCTCCTGTTAAAGCAGCCTGCAAGGAATCTTCTTCCTGGAGTGTAGACAGCACACATATAGGAAATAAGAAATAAATAAAAAACAAGAATGAACAAAACATACAGGCATGGAAAACAAGAAAAGATGACAATGACAACTCTAGCCAAGAGACAACGGTTGTAAATCACATCAAAATCTTACCTTGTAGAAGTTTACAAGTGTCTTTTGATCATATTCACATTCCCTCCGTTCCAAATACTGCATTTAAAAGATTCTTTAGTTTACTTATACAATAAAATAACAATTGCAAGCCAACTCTGTGGAAATGAATTCCCAGTTATAAAAAATAAAAAGCGAGTGGCAGACAAGCTTGCTAAGGAAGGCTGTTCTTCCCCTTTTGATTTTGTTATATTAGAAAACCCTAATTCTGTTGAACTATGTAATATTTTAAGTTCTGATGCACAAGGTTTGTATAATCTAAGGTGCTCTGCCAATACTTCTGTTGTTTTGGTTTGATAATGACATGGTTCCTTTTAACCCCCAAAAAAAAAAAATCAATTTACATTTTTGTCAAAAGTACTACTAAGCAATCTACAAAGCAAGTATACCTAGCACTCCCCATCTAAACAAGCTAAATTAAAATTAATATATAATATTACCTCCATTGCTAATCTTTCCCTTTCAGGGTCTCCCTCAACACGATAAGCAGCACCCCACTAAAAGAATAATTTAAGAGTTAAAAATCATTTGACATAATCCAAATCTTAATTGAAGGGAATGATTCATCACCTGTGCTTGCCATTGTATTATTATTTATTATTGTAGTTAAGTATTGATGAATAGTGGAAGCTTCAAAATAACAATAAAAAGGGAACATAAAATTAAACTTTGACTTTTTGACATGGGACAGACATTACCAAACAAGCAAAATTGGAAAAATAACTGATTATGGGACAAATGAAGTAATACAAAGTGATCACAGAATAAGTAATTGAAACAACTCAAAAAACATTGAAGCAAAATTGCAAAATAAGAATGACAGAAATTCTCTAGAAATAAATTGACATTTAAATTTCATAGCACAAATTTAGCGAAAGAGAGTTGAACACTAGAAGATTCCAGGCAACTAGAATTTATGCTGAAAAGACTTTATTGAGATTGTATTTTCTTTCAAATTGTAACAAAGGATTTTAGATGACAATCTCATCCCCAAGATGCATTCATCTGAGATCAATTTGTGATCATCACCAATTGAAATGTCTAATAATAATGTTCCATATAATAAGTACTTTACAAGCTAAATCAATCATCAAAATGCGAGCTTATGCAGAAAGGTAAATAAAAATTTTGCCCTAACACAAAAGACATGAGCATTTAATTAAAGAATACCACCAACCTATTTGATGCAGAGTCAGCATCCACTGGATTGCTTTCTTATCCTTCACTGTTTCCAAACCATTGGCTCCTAACATTTACCCCACCTTTGTCATCAGGAGGTAAAGCCTGTCCCTTGTCTGGGTTTGTTTATAAAAGCACTAATGGATCCTGAATGGGTTGACCATCTTCAGTGATTATGGGCGCTGTGATAAATCTACCACTTCCAACTACAGGAAACATTTGGCCGCACTCTTCCTTCCACCTAGCATAAATACAAAAACAAAGAATGTAATAAACATTACTATTATTTTTTCAATTAAATAAAATAGTAGTGTCCAAAAGTTCCAACTTCTCATACTTTCTAATACCTTTCTATCTCAATCTTTCTAACTTTAAGTCCGGGTGTACTGACACTGCAATCATGAACCCTAGAACATGGCGCCCACCATCATGAACTGCCTGAGAAACAAGACCCGTCGATCCCACGCTCCCACCTCCATAGACCAAATCAATCCTTCTCTCCACCTAAAAAACACATCGAAAACTAGACCCATTAACAAGTCACAAAACCCATCATTAAAACAAACATTAATTTAGTACTAAGTGAGATAGGAGTAGAAAAAATAAAATATATGTAAGATAATAATAAATTAATAATAGCAGTGATAATAAGCCTCGGTTGAAATGTAAACCGCCTAAACAACCTAGTGTAAGTGAATAAAATAATAAATACTATAATTGAAGGTTTTTGGTCATTGAAGCTTGTGGAGGTACCCAAGGTTTGTGACACGCTTAAAGAGTCATGATACCAAGGGAGCACGTTTGATACCAAGAGTCATGATAACAAAAAACAAGCAAAAAAATAAGATAAGCTAACAAATTTACACTAGAACCCCTTCCATTTTGCACATTGTATGAGACAAAGTGGAATTGAAGGCATCCCCCATTCTCCTTGGAACCATTACCAAGTGAAGGAGGAGACATCCCCTAATTCAGATCAAGATTGTGGTTGCCACCTGCACCAAGTCACATTCACAGACATTTCAACAACTACAAATTTCTTGTAAGTTTCACAGACAACAAAGAAAATTAATATACGCAACAAAATTATAGGAATACCCACATGTTTTGCAAGGAAGCTTGTTTAAGTCATCCCTGGACATGCTTGTGCTTCCAATGCTGCCTCTCTCAACCACAAACGATGAAATAAAAAATAAAAAATAAAAAATGGTAATAGGGTGATACATGACACAAGTTGCTGCTTTGACAGTTTCTCTAAGTTTATAGCTAATGGTCTTTGGATGTGGCCTACTGACAAGTCAGAAAGCTTTGAACAAAATCAATATAAACTTTGTGAAGTGCAAATTGATGGTGAGGATAGAGAAGATTGGGTGTTTGCTGCAAATAAATCATATAATTGCAGGGATACACAGCGTGCAGTTAGAGATGTGAAGCCTCAGAAAAGTACTTTGAAGTAGTCTGTCAAATCCATAAAACAACCAATACACGTTTCCATAAAAACTATGAACCACTGAAATTAACAAACATCTAAACTCCTGTTAATTTTCTGCTTATACCAAAATGAAAATTACCTCCAAAAAAGAAAAACAAATAACATTAAACAAAGAAACAATCATTTGGCATTCAAGCAAACAACCAAACCTTACTACCAAAAATTTGAGGTCAGCACTGAATCCTCTGCAGACTAATCAGGGCTAGTCACAGTATTCTATTTGGCATTCAACCCATATACGAAAAATCATTGAAGCACCAACTGTCGTTCCTAAGAACATAAAATAAATTTCATAATCTTCAAATTTAATTAAAAAGAGGACTTTCTCAGCACCAAAGACCAAACCACACTCTACAACAGCATATAGATAGTACTAGGATTCAATCATATATTTAAGTTCAAGCATTCACATAGAAAGGGGCTAACTTGTTTCTTTCACTAATCCTATCCATCCATCCATCTAGGACCAAACCAACATAGAAAAATCACATAAACACACTTTATTTTAATCAAATTACAAAGCATTTGATAGTGATTTCTACTTTACCCAGAAAATGTAAAAGCTTTACAAACCCAAATTTATACCTATAGCTGAGCCTTTTGCCATAAAATTTGAGCACTAGAGCTCAAATGGGGTTTAAAAAAAAAAAAGCAATAATAAGAGACAATTGAGCAGAAGTAGCAAAATTAACATGCAAAGGAGACTTCTATTTAAGTGTGTTCATCCCAAAAATAAAATTTGTATGCAAAGCTATTTCCTTATAAGCTTATTCATCCTAGAAATTAAAAAAAAAAAATTAGAAAAGAAAAAAAAATTAACATGCAACTGTGATTTTTCTTTAAAATTAAGGTCAGCAGTAATATACTAAAATCACAAACCAGAAAAACAAGAATGGAAAAAAATAGAACATAAATTTTGAAAAATTGGCATAAAAAAAATTAAAAAAACCCTTTACAGACTGAATGGAACCAAGGGGAATTTGATTTAAAATTAAAAAAAAAAAAAAAAATTACATAAACAATGAAAGATTCAAATTCTGAACTGCAAAACGGATTGGCATCATGATTTTTATATAATTTTTTTTTATATTCCATCAAATTCTAAATTTCCAAATTACATTAAAAGCAAAAACAATAAACGAATAACTTCTATATCTTTGTTCAAGTCTTGCTCCCAAATTAAGGTACTGACAAAGCACTAATGTAATTTCCCCAAAACAATTTCCCCAAATCAAGGTACTGACAGAGTCTAACAATTTCCCTAAACAATTTCCACAGAGAGAATCCATTTCTATGAGTTTCAACTTCCAAAAAAGCCCCAAAATTGGATAAAAGTACATTCAAATCTGAAACCCTAAAAAATTTACAAAGAGTGCCTCACACGAAAACCCTAAAATTGCAAGAAAATTTCGCATAGAGAAATGAAAATACAAACCCTAAGATTCAAGAACCAGTCAAAAACGCAGAAAATATCAACTTACTCAGTCCACAAAAGAGAGAGAGAGAGAGAAACCCGACGCTAGCTCCGTCGGAAGAGTGAGAGTGAGACTTGTTGTTGATGATGCCGTCGTCTTCTCTGAGGGTTGAGATCGGAGATGGAGGGTGAGGGTTGAGATTGGATGGAGGGTGAGGGCTAGCTTGAGAGATGGAGGCTGATGATGTATGAAGGGAGAGGGTTGGGGTCATTTTACTATACTATTTATACAAAGCCTAAAGCCGCGTTTTTAACCTGCCACTATAGGCAAAATCTGAAGCCACGTTTAAGAAATGCGGCCCCATCCCAAACTAAAGCCGCGTTTTAAACACGTGGCTTTAGACTAAATTTAAAGCCGCGTCTATAAAACGCGGCCATAGCTCCAACACCAAAAATGCGGCTATAGCTCAAAAAAACGCGGCTTTAGACGCATTCTATGGCTGCATGTTTAAAACGCGGCCTCAGGTGCATTCTTTAAGCCGCATTTATTAAAACCACAGCTTTAGCCCGGCTGTAGCCGCGTTTTTATAATCGCAGCCTAAAAAAATGCGGCCTAAGACCCGCGTGTTTTGTAGTGTATATATATCTTGCTTCTTACTTCCACTTACAAAAGAAAAAAAAAAAAAAAAAAATTTCTCATTCCTCTCTTGCTTTTCCTCTTACAACCGAGTTTGTATTGCCCAACTCTCATTTTTTCACTCAAAATATTTTGCTCTCTCAAGAAAAAATCTCTAACAACACCCCTAGCATTTTGAAGCAAGTCTCATTATGTTCCCACCATTAATTTAGGTAAATCTTATTCATGAGCTCATTATCCCACAAGTTTGTTGATGGAGGGTACCTTCCTTTATTGTTTGCCTCGACTCTTGTGACCATTATGTATTTATGGAACTATGGCTACTGGAAGAAGTACAAGTATGAACTAGACAACAAAGTTTCTACTCATAAATTGGTGGAGGTAGCCTCTGATCCAAGCATCCATCGTGTCCCGAGTGTTGCTTTATTTTACACTGACCTTGTCTATGGAATTTTCCCTGTATTCACTTACTATGTTGCGAATGTACCAGCTTTACACTCAGTTCTTGTCTTTGTTTCAATCAAGTATCTAATCATTAGCACAATCCTTCCAAAAGAACGCTTTTTGTTTGGACAATATTTTCCGATGTGTTGTAAGGTATGGATTAGGGATAGCAATGGGGCGGGGCGAGGTTGGAGGATGGGGTCTTTCTCCCCGCCCCGCATGACGGGGAAAACTTTCTCACCCCATCATCACCCCTTGGGACCCCGCGAAGCCTCGCCTCATCCCGTAAAATTCTACTTTTTGTTAATTTGCCCTACAACTAGTATAATTTTTTTTTTAATAAAACTTATTTCATTAATAAAAATATACTTGAAATTACAACTAAATTTATCATATCCAATCAAATCAATTTTTTTAGAAAATATTGAATAATATATCCAAGTGTTTAACAAGACAATCATCAAAAAAAAATTTCATATTATAACACATATTAAAATAAAGGCAGAGAACCACATTGAGTAGAGTAAAATAAACTAATATTAATATGCTTGTTTAAATAGTAGGGTTTTAGGGTATTAGAAATTTACAGTTATAACCCTTAGCAATGCGGAGCGGGGTGGGGACGAGGCGGGTACCCATCCCCGCCCCGCCCCATCCCGTAGTGCAGGGCAAAAATCTTGCCCCATCCCTGCCCCACCACCTTTGTGGGGCGAAGAAAACCTGCGCGGGGCAAAACGGGGAAGGGCAGCTAAAGCGGGGTGGTGCAAAATTGCCATCCCTAGTATAGATATGAGGATTCAAGATTTGAGTAGGAGTTTTTGAGGAGATGTTGGGGAATCAATTGAAGGTGTTCATACGAAATGATGTGCTTAAGCCTAATGAATTAGCTGATAACAACGAAGTAGAAAAGGTTGATGAAGAAATGGTGCAAAGAGAGATGGGAATTATAGATGATGCACCAAAATTTGGGGATGTTGTTTATCTAATAGGTGTAAATGAAGTGATGGCTTCAAAGGGGTCTAGCTTTTTGAAGAAGTTAGCTATAAACTATGCCTATAATAGGTTGAAAAGATGTGTGAGCAGGCAGATGAAGTTTTCATGATTCCTTGCAAGCGTCTTCTTAAGGTGGGAATGAATTATGAGGTCTAGAGATTTTGATCAATTTGTTGTGATTTTCTTTCAACTTTAGTTTGCTAATGGCATGAAAAACCATTTCAAATTTCTGTATAGCAGCCTCAAAGAAATTAGTTTAAAACCCAATTTAACAAAGCAAGCTAAATACGAATTGATGTCCAAGTCATGTTATTTCCCACATATCATACCCTGCACAAATTGCAATATTTCAAAATTAATTAAACCAAAAAAGAAAAAGAAAAATCTCTTATAGGAATTGAGGGACAACAAAAACAAGAATCTCATTTTAGATATATATTTTCTACCTCTCTTATTCTCCTAATATGAGAAAGATGAAACATATATTAAATTCATGATACAATTATTGAACAAGCAGTTAGCAGTCAATAACACAAGTTTTAAGTAAAAATACAGAACTGCATTAGAGCAATTAAAAGTTCATTCATCCTTAACTTCAGCTTAGGAATAAAGGTTGAGGTGGAATTAAAGTAGATTTTAGATTCATATCTTACTCGAACTGAGAAAGAAAGAAACAAAGGAATAAATTTCAAGGTATGACATATTTATATTGGTTATAATGACACCCAGATTAGGAAATAAGAATACAAAAACAAAGAAGGGACATTGAAGAAAATTACGGTTGATATTCAATATTGATAGAGAGAGAAGAAGTAGCTAAATTTGTAATGGACCCAAAAGCTATGTTGGACAAAACCATGGTGGTGTTGAAAGCTGAAAAGGGAGACAATATTCCACAAATATAATCAACAATCTTGACTTGAATTGTCTGGTTTTGATCACAAGCATCTCTTACTGAATCACTAATGCACTTCACCAAGTATTGTCTCCCACATGCTACTCCATTCCAAATTTCACCACTTACAGCAAACAAGTTGATAGACAGAAATTCAGATTTATCGATTCCATAACATGTTGTGGCTATAATATATAACAATAAACATGTAAATTGATCAAAAAATTGTTGTGTGAGATTCAATTCATTTTATCAAAATCTCAACAAATTGATCAAAATCTCGATACCTTATAATAAGTCATTCCCACCTTGAGAAGATGACTGTGAGGAATCATGAAAACTTCATCTACCTGCCTTACACATCTTTTCAACCAATTATAAGCATAGTTTATAGCTAACTTCTTCGAAAAGCTAGACCTCTTTGAAGCCATCACTTCATTTTTACCCATTAGATAAACATCTCCAAATATTAGTGCATCATCCACAGTTCCCACCTCTCTTTATACCATTTCTTCATCAACTTTTTCTACTTTGTTGTTATTAGCTAATTCATCAAGCTTGAGCACATCATTTCGTATGAACTCCTTCAATTGATTCACCAACATCTCCTTAAAAAACTCCCATTCAAATCTTGAATCCTTATATTCATACCTCACAACACATCGAAAAATGTCTAGCTCATAATGCTCTATTCATTCAAACAAAAAGCGTTCCTCTGGAGGGGCTGTGCTAATGGTTGGATACTTGATTGAAACAAAGACAAGAACTGAGTGTAAAGCTAGTACATTCGCAACATAGTGAGTGAATATAGGGGAAATTCCATGGACAAGCTCAGTGTAAAATAGAGCAAAACCCAGGACATGATGGATGCTTAGATCAGAGGCTACCTCCACCAATTTATGAGTAGAATCTTTGTTGCCTAGTTCAAATTTGTACTTCTTCCGGTAGCCATAGTTTCATAAATACATAATGGTCACAAGAGTCGAGGCAAACAATAGAGGAAGGTACTCTCCATCAAAAAACTTGTAGAGTACTGAGCTCAAGAATAAGATTTACCTAAATTAATGGTCGGAAAGTAATGAGATTTGCTTCAAAATGGTGGGGGTGTTGTTGGGATTTTTTTTCTTCAGAGAGAAATATTTTGAGTGAGAAAAATGAGAATCTAAGCAATACAAACTCGGTTATAAGAGGAAAAGCAAGAGAGGAATAAGAATTTTTTTTTCTTTTGTAAGTGGAAGCAAGAAGCAAGATATATATATCCAACCGTACCCCATCAACTTGATTTGCCACTTAATTTCTTTATTTGCTCTCGTCAACAGTTGCTTTTCATGACACTTAAATAAAGCATTAATCAAGGTTTCATGAAAAGCGTATGTTGATGAAAGCAAATAAGAAATGAACAAGCCAAGTTGGTCAACAACTTTCTCAAAAAAGAAGAAGTTCAGTTCATGAAAAGCATATGTTGAAGAAAGCAAATAAGAAATGAACAAGTCAAGTTGGTCAACTACTTTCTCAAACAAAAGAAGTTTAGTTTCATGAAAAGCATATGTTGAAGTTCTAGGTAACAAGTAGATAGGAAAAAGGAGAATGACACTTTCTAAATGAGATACACTTTTTTTTTTTTTTTTGATGAAATAATATTCATTTTATACGCAATGACATATGATTAGTTTGATGTAGCAAGCAATCCAAAAGGCAACTAAACGTCCAAATTCTTAGGGGTTTTTTTTTTTTTTAATAAATAAAAATTATTATGAGGATGAGAGGATTTGAGCCAAAGTTGTGCCATTGAAATATAAAATTCTTAACATGTTAATTATGAACGTATGGAAAGAACGACATTAATATCATATAAACGCTACCTCAGGCCCTCGCTGTCTCACACTATTTTAGACCAAAATTTTACAAATATTTGCCTTGGCCCCACAAAATAATCAATATATGTTACCTATCATTGTTTACATTGGAAAAAAAGAGAAGATGTAACCGGTAGATAATAAAATCATAGAGTCCAAAAAATAAAAAATTTGATAAGCAAATAAAAGAAACTATGAACTATGAACTACTCTCAAAGTCTCAATGCTAAAGCAACACCAACACTAAGAGCATAATAAAGCTAAAGTTCTTGTTTGAATTAATGAAGGACGTGAAATGTAAGTGAAGTGATATATATATGTGTGTGTGTGTGTGTGTGTAGTTTTTTTATTTGTTTTTGTTTAAGACAAATTTGAACCCTACATGTTGAATGTAGATTACAAAAAAAAAATGCCCCCAAAGGATTTCAAATGCAACCGATCCATTATTTTTTTATTTATAGAAAAAAAGTAAAATACATGCAAGAGCTTTTTAGCTCATGAATCAACACTTTTCTAACGTTCTCACTAGAGACATTTAAAATTCAAAATTGAAATCCTCTCTCTCCTCCAATTATCGAATTGTCAACTAAAGAAAAAAAAAAAAAAAAAAAAACCAAACCCATCTTTTCAACTACTCTCATCTCATAATGAATTAAAAAAAATTGATAGCTAATAACAAGACAAGTTTATATTCACGTGTTTGCCAATACAAATCTAGATATTTAAATCCTAACTCTCTCATTTTGGAAAATGAGTAAAAAATGTGTAATATGTATACACCAATTATATATAGATGAGTAAAAAAGTGTAATATGTACACCAATTATACATGCCCTCTAGACATGGAATATGCATATATCATATCTTAAATGTTGACCTCCTTTTTCTAATGAATGGGTAAACAATGAGGAATATTTCTTTGTGCACTATCTAGAGGCAAATTATGTGCTTGTCTTTTTGGTTGAGGTGGTTAACAAAAACTTCTTATGGAAAAAAATCAAAAGTATTACTATTGCATGATTTTTCTTATGTGAAGAATTTGAGTCCGAATCTCTATTTCTTGTTTTTAAAAATAAATATAAAAATTTAATTACACATTTTGCTTTAAATCTTCACACATATGGAGGGAAAATTATTGTGTACTCCGAGTATTATAAATGCGTACTCCCTCCTCTCACATGAATAGTGGGTCCCACTAATTAAATTCATGGTGGGACCCACCATTCATGTGAAAGGGAAGACTACGCATTTATGGTACTCTAGAAGTACCTAATAATTTTCCATATGGAGGCCAATTTGAAAGTAAACCCATAGCTTCCAACATGGGATAGAATTTTACATGCTCATGCTAATTTGTAGGACTAGAAGGTTAATTCAATCTAACAATTATGTCAACATTTATGGTAGCCCAACCTTAGTGTTATCATGTCTTGCAACTCCTTGTTGTCATATAATATATAATTGCATGCAAGGTTCATTCAATCTTTTGTTCTTTTTTTTTTTGTTCATTTGATTAGTCAGTGATGGTTTGGGTCTTAAATGCATAGATCTTCAATAAGTTAAGAGAATGCGCAATTGCTAGTTGTTTTATAATGATCTTTCTAGCCGTTTTAATGTCTTGATGTGTCAATCTGTGAGTAATGGAGAAAGAATTATGATGGCAATAGTTAATCATAATTTATTGCATAAAACAGTTATGAAAATAGGTATGATATTAGTATTAGTACCATCTTTATGAGCATACTGATTCTCAACCAAAAAAAAAAAAAAAAAAACACTTTATGAGCAGACTAATTGAGTTAACCATAAGATTGACTCTCTCTTTGAAAATTAAATAAATAATTAATTAATAGGTTGAGTCTCTTTGACCCATTTGCCCTTTGGCAGCCCACCCTTTATTATTATTTCATGTGTGTTCTAATAAGTATTACTGTTTACTCCCAAAAAAAAAACCTTCGAAAGCTCCTCCAACTTTTTTCTTTTCTTTAAAGCTCCTCCAACTTCACATCATATTCATTCTCAAAAAAAAAAAAAAAAAACTTCACATCACATAATCATAGTATATGTTATTTGTCCGAGAAAGTCTATAAACATGAAAACAATTGACAAAAATTTTTACAACAGTTGATATGAGTCATATGACAGATTGTTAGTGATAAGTAGAAAGAAAATATCAATAGTGGGTCCAAATAAAAATTAGTAAAAATTTGCCAACTAAATTATTGTGAAATTATTTGTGTATGTAGCACTGCTCACCTCTATCTGTATTCAAACATCTCACCGTATCATATGGTTAACCATAATACATTCCATGGTTGTTACTTGGTTCCTATTTTCAACAACAAATGTATTCAATTTCATGGCACACCCTTGACATGGCTCCATGCTTCTTTTTTAATGCATGGATCCGTGCTTTTAGATTGAACACTAAATAGTGAAAAACTAATGAGCCTCCATATATATATGAGAAAGAAAACTCAACAGACAATGAAAAAAATTAATACAGTTAACACTTCAATGCATCACTTCTTTCTTTCTTTTTGTTTTAATGTTTATCCCTGTATGGTCAATCTATAAAAATGAAAACTGTTAAACCTACCAAAAAAACAAGTCACACTTACGCTCAAGCAGAATAGTAATAAATATGAAGAATGACCAAGACATGAATTTAAAGCATTTACACTTATAGGTCCTCCATAAAAAAAAATCATATTGACCATAGTTATGATGATCAGGAAGTCAATACCCCTATATCAATATGCAAGCTGAACAGGACAAAGCACTTCATTTTGATCGTATTTTTAAAATACTCGTACGGTCATACTATAAGGGTATGCTATACTATGTATTATTTCTTTTTAAAGAACTCTAATTTACTGTCTATAATAAGAATACTCTGAAAAATATTCTTTTAATAATTAGAAGTATAAAATACATATTAAATGTTTCCCGTATTATTGTACAAGAATACTTCAATTTGACTAAGCTTTAACACTCTTATTGGCACATAAATAAAGTAAGAATGAGGGAGAAAAGAATAAAAAAGTTAAGAACCCCAGTGTCTGAGAGTTTTTGTATTGAATTGAGGTCTAGTACATCTTCCCAATCTTAAAATATGAATATGAATACACTTAAAATAACAATGACAAGAGATAAATGTGATAAGTAAAACTATGGACTTCAAAATAAGCTGCCAATATGAAGCGACAACTGCAAAAGATAAAACAAGTACCTTTAACATCTCTACCTCCTTGACCGTCCATGGAACCTTTTTCGCCTTAGCTCAAGAGGACTTACTGGGTATGTACTACAAATTCGAGGGTCATTATCAACGAAGGACAGTCAATGCAATGCAACGCTAAAATGCCACTCATAACCAGAGTGCATGGGGGGTAGAAGGCAAGAAAGAATGATTTTAAGACAAAATATGGTTACCAGAGAACATTACAGATTTTTAAGGCAGCTTCTGATTATGCAGGGTAGAAATACCTAATACCTAGAATGACATGAAGGGAATATGATAATTGTATATTTGATTACAAACAAGGGCTTTAAGAATTGGGTTCAAGCAGATGCTCCAATACAAAGTCAGTCAAACAGCCAGCCTATTTACATTTAATCCAAGCAACTATTTAACTCCAACACTACCAGCTATGTCCTTGAGCGGTTAATTATGAAGCTTCACCAACTAATAAAGCAAATCCTTAGCTAGAGAGAGCTCAAAGTCAAAGATTCAAAAGCTTAAAAGCTCAAAGCTTAGTGACAAACCAACAACAACACCACCACTCATCAAATAAACTACGCCATAACACACTCTCACTAATCAAATTCAAACTTCACACAAACCACACACACATTCGCGTACAGAAAAATCTTACAATAGGTTTCGCAATCCTCCTCCGTTAAGGAGACAAAGCTGGGGATGCAGTATCATCATCATCATCATCATCATCTACAGGAGCAACAAAACAAAAAGCTAGAAAACTCGTTTGAAAATAGAGAATTTAAACTTCAAATATCACGGCTCGATTTGCTTCAATTTAATCCTCCTGGACAGTATAGAAAAATATAAAGAATTTCAATGTCCTGGTAAAAAATCCTAAATTTTCCCAGCAACAAAACAGAGGGTAAGAGTTGAGTGTGATAAAATACCGTCGAGGGACACGAAATTGAGAGGCTGAACTCGAGAGTAATCGAACAATGGCTCGAAATCTTCAGTGAAATCCGCCTGAAACCAAAAATAAATAAAAATAAAATCACAGAGAGATTCAAAGCGACTCGAAGAAGAGAAAAGCGAAGCTCAAAATTCAGAGATAAAAGAATGAGAGAGAAACCCTGAAAAGAGAGAGAGAGAGCGCGATAGAGAGATCGATATAGAGAGGGAGAGGGAGAGTGAATGAGAGTGAGTGAGCTATACAAGTTCCGTGTTTTTATTTTCTTTTTCTTTTTTGGGTTAACAGGAATATATTATAAAACAGCCGAGGGAATGCTGGGTAGGTTGGAATAGCCAACCTAATATAATTCTTATTTCTATAGTTTAGTTATTTTTTAATTTTATTATATTTTTATTATAAATAATAATTATTTTTTATAAATAGTTATTCTTCAAAATAAAGAATAATTATTTTTCTTTAAATATTGTATTAGCTATTTTTTAGTAAGTGTAATAATTTTAAAATTTAATATATTTCCAAATAAACAAACTTTCTATATATATCTAACATTTATAAAACTAAAAAATCATAAAAATAACACATATTTCTCTTAAATTTAAAAATAATAATTTTTAAAGAAATATAATTGTATGAGTAAGAAATTTCCAAAATAAATATTAAGTTTCATTTTAATGTTAAAACTCACAACCAAACTAAGGAATAGACTTAGTTATTACATTACAACATATTTTATTTTTAGTAATAAAGATTACAATTCCTATCGTAATTTTCATTCAGTGTACCAAACGTACTCTAAGTATTTATAGACACAAAAGATGGGCTTGTCAGCCTACTACATGACACACCATACATATCTGCATACAAAAGTGTTTTTATTTTCAGTTATAAAATATTTAATGTATTTATTTTTTACATTTATCCGAATGTTGATATAACTTTTCCCTATTTATTCTTTTATTTTTTTTTACACTTATTTCAACAGTTATGCCAATTGTGGTTTTTTTTTTTTTTTTAACACATGTTTCAACAGTTATTCCAACTGTGAAAATAAATATGTGAATTTCTTACTTTAGTCAATAGTTGTGTATAACGGTAGAAGTTTAAGGTTTTTATTAACATTTTTTAGTGATTATAAATAAAAATATGTTGAAAAAACTCAAGTTTGTAGTAGTGGTTGCAAGCTCCAGTTACCGTCCTAACATTGTATGGTATTGCTCCTGGTAGGTAGCGATCAATTAAAACAAATTTAAAGGTTGACTTCAATGTAATGGTGAAAAGTGCCTCAAATTGCCCAAGAAATCAAGTAATTTAACTTTAGGGCTAGTAAAAATATCCTAAATAATTGTATGGCATTGCTTTTTCTTAAGCCCAATGTACATCTAGTAATTTAACTTCTTTGTTTTTAAGGCCTGGCCACCTGGGTTAATATAGAAGCTAAAATTTCTGGTCCATGAGCTATGTAAATGAGCCCAGAAATGTGTAATTTCTCGTGCTGCCTTCAACCAAGGGCTTTCCCATGAGAAACCCTTGATTCCTGATGCCCTTTTTGACCTAGTCATTGTATTTGTCCTCGAAAACTGACACACTGAAATTAACTTTTGAATTCATCTTCAAAAAAAGAAAGAGTGCGGGACTTTTTTCTGGTTAAAAAAACAAAAAAAACAACGGTGACTTGAGTGGGAGTAGATTTTTGCAGTTACCTGACTATCAAAAGATCAAAATAAAAGCATAAAATTTAGGTGTTTTTTTTATTTCCAAGAAAACTTAAAAATATAGTAATTCAAAATTGAATGGTTTTACTTAGTTGACTCTATTCTTTAAACATTTTTAAGACTTAATAAGGTGTGTGAGAGGGTATTTTGGGACAGGAAAAAGGTCAATCCCCAAACCAGGAATCATCATCATCATCTTATTATTAATAGCATAGAGTATAGAAGAGGTATCTTCAAAAAGTAAAGTTAAATTATAGCCAAATATAAAGAAAAACACATATAATCACAATTATTTTGTACGTACCTATAAATCATCAATGAATTATTATAAAGTAAAAGTATATTTTTATATTAGAAAATTGTTTATTACTATTGTAGCACATATATGAATATTAACAATTAGGCAAAATTTAAATTTAATTTTGTAGATTAGGTTCCTTAAATAAATTCAAACACATGATTGTATTAACTAATAAAATATAAGAAAAAAGAAAAAAGAAAAAGAGGAATTGGGAGAATTAAATGGGAAGAAAGCCTTTCCAGAATAGGAAATATGAGTGGCATTGTGTTGAGTGGATTAAAGAAACAAAGAACCAATTAAAAAATTCTGTGTGGAAACCGTGTGTGTGATATCATCACGCAAGCCATAAATAAAAACTTCTATCTATAACCAGGCCTTTCTTGTCAGTCCCTTCCACGAAATAAACCAAAGAAAAAAGAAAAAGAGGAATTGGGAGAATTAAATGGGAAGAAAGCCTTTCCAGAATAGGAAATATAAGTGGCATTGTGTTGAGTGGATTAAAGAAACAAATAACCAATTAAAAAATTCTGTGTGGAAACCGTGTGTGTGATATCACCACGCAAGCCATAAATATAAACTTCTATCTATAACCAGGCCTTTCTTGTCAGTCCTTCCACGAAGTAAACCAAATACAACTAAAAGAAACAGGATTAGCCTTAGACTTAAATTAAAAAAAAAAAAAAAAAAAACCGAAATTCAATCCTCTACATTAGAGAGAGAAGAAAAAAAAAAACTTTTAATTATTCTTTTGTAATTTTCGAAATTATTTGATTGTAATATTTATCCTTTCGTTTAGTAGTAGTAGGACTAGAAGTCTAGGACTTACTAGTTACTAGCAGGATATATATTTAAGCTTTCAACGATATAAAGATTTTAATTTTAGTTTTTAATTTTTAGTTTTTTGGGTGGAAACTAATTGGCAATTAGAGCCTATAAATTACCTTGCTTAATTAAGGGCTTTCTCATTTCAAATATAACTCCTGAGTTTAGATAGGTCATAAGATTATAAGTTTGAGTGAGATGGAAGGCGTTGATGCTATAGAAGAAGAAAGCTCACAAGAAAAAATTCATGTAGAAGAAAAAGAACAAGAACATGAAGTTGATCAACCTGGGATTCACAGAGGTCTCAAATGTAAAAAACTCTCTTGGAAAAATCTTATAAGACTTGATTCTTTTGATTTGGAGGCTGATAGATTCACCTCTAATCAAGGCCCTGGATCTTCTCAGGTATTATTTTTTGTTTTCTCTTTTTTACTTTTCATTTATCTTGTTATTCTTATGATATCTATAGCCTATTCTAAAAATTATAGGACTAATGTAATTTTAGATGAGCAATAAACTAATAAGTTAGTCTAGAAAAAAAAAATCCAATTATCATTATTGTTATTATTTCGTTTCCAATATGATATTTGAAGTGTTGGAGTGCAGGCCTTGGATTGGGGAAGCATAATGAAGCTAGCATTTCAGAGCATTGGGGTTGTGTATGGTGATTTAGGCACATCGCCTTTGTATGTGTTACCAGGCATTTTTCCTATTGGGGTTAAGCACAATGATGATATACTTGGTGTGCTGTCTCTAATATTTTACTCGCTCATGTTAATTACTCTGATCAAGTACGTTTTCATTGTGCTAACAGCCAACGATAACGGCGATGGTAATTGATAATCTTCTCTCATGCTTAGCAATTTGTTTTAATAGATTAATTATTGTAGTTCTTAGATTCTCATTTTTATTGATAGATGATAATTAGAAAGAAATTAATATTTCTTGATGATAACACTTGCACACAAAATAACAATGACATTGGGTGATGCTATATCAGTGTGTCAATAATAATGCTTTGAACTTTGAATGGTGTTGATATGTTATATATTGAATTGCTAGCAAGGAATACATTGTCATCAAACTATTCATTATTTTATAATGGAAACTGTATTGTTGCAGGAGGAACTTTCGCTCTATATTCTCTCATATGCCGCTATGCCAAGGTCAGCTTGACGCCCAACCAGCAGGCTGAAGACAAAGAAGTGTCTAACTACCGACTAGATGTGCCAAACCGACGGTTGAAGAGAGCATCCTTTATCAAATCTATGCTTGAGAGTAACCAAATACTAAAGTATTTCATCTTGTTCATGACCATGCTTGGCACCTCCATGGTGATTGGAGATGGCATCCTCACACCATGCATATCAGGTACAATAGAGTCATATTCCTAAGTCCTACTTATCTCTTTACTGTTGGTTAAGATGGTGTAAAAATTAAGCTGTTTATTCAATTCATTTAGCTTAGTTTCAATTATTTATAACTTCACATTTCATGAACTATTTGCATCTAATATTCTGAATAATAATTTACATTATGATTTCCTCCTTGGTGTAGTATTGTCAGCAGTGGGGGGAGTTAAGGAAGCTACTAGTGCGCTTACTGATAATACGATCATGTGGATTTCAGTAGGAATCTTGATTATTTTGTTCCAAGTTCAAAGATTTGGGACAGATAAAATTGGCTATAGTTTTGCTCCAGTACTAACAATTTGGTTTCTTTTCATCGGAACTATTGGCATGTACAACTTTGTGAAGCATGATCCAGGGGTTATCAAGGCAATCAATCCAATGTATATTGTTGACTATTTCATTAGGAATAAGAAGAATGCATGGATTTCTCTTGGAGGCGTCATCCTATGCCTAACAGGTGTGTATCATAATCTCATCTCATTGTTTAAGCACTTTGAATGTACAGAAATGAGATGTAGTGATGGACTTGGGCTGTTTCATAGCTACTGTCTCAGGTTTCAACTTTAAAAACATACGATTTACAGTAGTGATTGGAATTATTTCTAAAATCATAGTAAATTTTGATAAGAAAAAATCCTTGATGATTTAAGCACAATGCTCCTAGAAAAATGGTTAAGTGCAGCTTCATTATCAGTCCATCTCAAATCCCAAATTATCCTTGATTGTGCTTTCACTGCAAATAATGGTTTCCTTTGTTAAGAACATGCTTACAAATGTCTTGTCCAAGACTATGAACTTACTTTGAATAGTCCTAACAGATGATTGTTGTCTTAAGTATTGTTTGAAGTTTCATAAACCAATAATTTATGGAAATATGCAAAACAGACTTATTGGAGGTTTAAGTTAAGTTCAAACAGGTCTCTTTGCACTTTTAAATTAATGTTATTGACTACTGAGGAGCATTAGTCTCATTGTCACAATTGACAAAAGTGATGAAGGGATCAATTTTGTCATTCTTGATATCTTAAGAACCAACAGCGCTAAACCAAGAGTATAATGGATCTGTTTGAAATTTGCCTAAACCTCATGCTCTTTTTTACTATTGTAAACTAAAAAAATATTAGTTTTGCTTATTTGTTTAGGACTAATCCTATAGCTGCTACTCATGTGGTGAATTTGGTCAAACAATGACAGGTTCTGAAGCATTATTTGCAGATCTTGGTCACTTCAGTGTTCGTTCAATTCAGATAAGCTCAATCATTATAGTTTTTCCCTCGATTATTCTTGCCTACTTTGGTCAAGCTTCATATCTCCGAAAACACAATCAGGATGCTAGCAATGCCTTCTATAGTTCTGTTCCAAGTACATTTACTGTTCCTTATAATATGGTTTTTTTTTTTTTCCTCTTGCTATCATATTGAGGTGGTATCTTTATTTTCATATGACTCTTTTATGCAGAACCACTGTACTGGCCAATGTTTATTGTGGCTATAATGGCAGCCATCATTGCTAGTCAGTCGTTAATCTCCGCTTCTTTCTCCATCGTCCAACAATCTTTGGCCCTTGGGTGTTTCCCACGGGTTAAGGTAGTGCACACATCCGCTAAATACAAAGGGCAAGTTTATGTACCAGAGATCAACACCCTTCTTATGCTGGCTTGTGTGGGTGTCACTCTTGGCTTCAAAAATACATTGAAGATAGGGAACGCTTATGGTAAATCACCTCAAACTTTTCTTTATTTTTTAATATAATTTTAGAATTCTGAGAGGTAGTAAAAAACAATTGTACAATTTTTTGGATTTATTTGGATGTTGATATGAATTAAGACTTGTCGAAACTCAAAAGCCATAAAAATATTAAGAGCCTTGTGGCTTAGCGTCATGCATTACCTGGAGAGAACCTTATTCAAAATCCTCTTCCCATGATGATGATGATGTTTCAAAGCAATGAAGTGTCCTAAAATGAAGTTAAAGTAGTCAAAAAATGTCTTTTGTGCTTGTTTATGAGAGTTTATTTTCATTGACTTTTTAGGTTCTAAAATTAAGTTAGGCAAAAGTTGCTTCAAAACGTTGTACATAAGCTAAATAAACATAATAAACAACTTAATTTCATCATACAGTTCATTCAAACGAACACTTAAAGTTGTATTCTTTGTATCAATATGTTATTTTACTATGTTGTGTTGTGAAGAATGAAAACATTTTCTGTTAGCTTCCTTTTGAATTCTACATGTGCAAGTCTTTTCAACTTTTTTTCTTGATATTCTTTCAACAGGAATTGCAGTGGCATTTGTATTTACAATAACATCTTTGTTTCTTCTCCTTGTGATGGTCATGATATGGAAGACAAACATCTACTTGATCATCATGTATGCTCTAACTATAGGGCTCTTGGAATTCCTATTCTTGAGCTCAGTACTCTACAAGTTTGTTGATGGAGGTTACCTTCCTCTATTGTTTGCCTTGACTCTTGTGACCATTATGCATTTATGGAACTATGGCTACCAGAAGAAGTACAAGTATGAACTAGAAAACAAAGTTCCTACTCATAAATTGGTAGAGGTAGCTTCTAATCCTAGCATCCATCGGGTTCCGGGTGTTGCCCTATTTTACACTGAGCTTGTCCATGGAATTTCCCCTATATTCACCCACTATGTTTCAAATGTACCAGCTTTACACTCAATCTTTGTCTTTGTTTCAATCAAGTATCTAACCATTAGCACAGTCCCTCCGAAGGAACGCTTTTTGTTTGGACGAATAGAGCCTCATAAGCTAGGCATTTTCCGATGTGTTGTGAGGTATGGATATAAGGATTCAAGATTTGAGTGTGACTTTTTTAAGGAGATGTTGGTGAATCAATTGCAGGAGTTCATACGAAATGATCTGCTCAAGCCTAATGAATTAGCTGATAACAAAGAACTAGAAAAGGTTGATGAAGAAACGGTGCAAAGAGAGGTGGAAATTGTGGATGTTGCACTAAAATTTGGGGATATTGTTCATCTAATAGGTGAAAATGAAGTGATGGCTTCAAAGGGGTCTAGCCTTTTGAAGAAGTTAGCTATAAATTATGCCTATAATTGGTTGAAAAGATGTGTGAGACAAGCAGATGAAGTTTTCATGATTCCTCGCAATCGTCTTCTCAAGGTGGGGATGACTTATGAGGTCTAGACTTTTTGATCAGTTTGTTGTGATTTTCTTTCAACTTGGTTTGCTAATGGCATGAAAAATCATTTCAAATACCATGTAGTGTTTGGCGCCACTGCAGCCATTGTAGTTTTTAAATATCATGTAGTATTTTCTTTTTTCTTTCATATAACAATGAAATTTGGATTTAGCTATCTTGTGCTAATTCAAGGCATGAAATAGGAATTAATATTTTAAATGTACTTTTGCAAGCATGAAAAATCATTTCAAATACCATGTAGTGTTTGACGCCACTGCAGCCATTGTAGTTTTTAAATATCATGTAATATTTTCTTTTTTCTTTCATATAACAATGAAATTTGGATTTAGCTATCTTGTGCTAATTCAAGGCATGAAATAGGAATTAATATTTTAAATGTACTTTTGCAAGGATGGATAAAAGTTTTTTTGTTTGACATTTTAAATGCATGTGCTTGACTACTTAATTATTAGTTCAGAGTACAAATAAGTTATACCATGATAAGCAATAAATTATAAAAGATCATAACTAGTTGTTGAGAGACTGATTCCTAGATAAGTAAAGTAATAAACTAGGTTGTTACCCTTGCTTACAATCTAAAATCTAAATCGAATCCAAATCATTTCTAATTGTAGCTTGGTTCTTTATCGTGTTCATTTTAATTTTTGTGCCAAGTGACACAATCATAATACTTAATGTGAAAGTTGAGATGATCTCCTTACTCACCTAAGTAAAATCACCTTATCATCATCATTATTGAATGTTTCCATGCGTAACCACCAATTATAGGCTTACAATCTTAAAAAACCAATATGTTTTTAAGGATTATGTGTGTTACAACTTAAAAGGATTAGGACTGGCTTAATTACCCAAGTGTTACTAGAACAACATAAAATAAACATTTCTTTTTTCAAATCTAATTAACATATTATATTTATTTGCAATCAAAAAATAAATTAAATAAACAATATTAAAACCAATATATTTCTTAATTATAATTCTAAATTTTTTTAATTCAAAACACTAAAATTATTATATACTCTTTATCACTACTTTGCTTTTTTTACCCCTAAAAACTAAAATTTCTAAAAACATAAAAATTATAGGTATTAATTAAAGTCTTTTAATTTCAAAAATAAATTAACAAGGGTAAGGCTAAAAACAAACCCTCAACTGTACACAATCCAATCTAAGAAAAGGCTCAATCATGCGTAAAACAAAATCATATAAAGAGATTTTGGCCCAATACAATTGAGCGACTCAAACTACTTGAGTCAACAAGCCAACGATAGGACAAGGTTTTTCTCTAAACTAGTATGGAGAGAAATCCTTCAAACTTCTCCTATATCTTTTTATTGGATCTAAATTTTGAAAATTTAATTGTTGGATTGCATGTTTTTTATGCTCTTAGCATGCATGTTAAATTTTGTTCAAATCGAATTTTATTTACTATTTGATCAATAAATTTATTTTTTATCTATAATTTTAGATCACAAAAACTTGAAATCTAAACATTAGATTGATAACATAGCTATTGATTTTTATAAAATTTTCAAAAATGGAGGATATAATAAGAAAATGCAAGTCAACAGTTAGATTTTCAAAATTCATACCCAATGAAAAAGTATAAGAGAAATTTAAAGGGTTTTTCTCCAAACTATCCTAAAATTTGCTCTTGGAATTGACCAAACCGATCTATGGAGTGATTAAAAAAAGGGTCAATTTTACCAACCACAATGAATCGTGTACAACTCTACCCAAAAGTAGCCCTAGACTAGGTGACATTTGAGATATATATATGGATTGGGTTCAAGTTACACTTGGTATAATTCTAAGTAATGTTACACCACTCATTATTTTTTAATAGGATGCCAATTTTGACAAATCCACCGTTTGATTACATTATTTTTGTATATTTTCTATGTTTGCAAAATTTCAAGGTAATTGAATATCAATAGTCCTGTCATCAATCAATTTGTTTAAATTCAAGTGTTTGTAGTTTAAAATAATATATAAAAAATGTATTTATGGATGAAATGGTAAATAACATCCGATTATCATGAAAATTGGCATACATGTTAAAAACATATAGAACATGTAATACAACGGTAAGATTTCCAAAATATGAATTTAATAATAAGTTATTGGGTGGTATAACACTGCTTAGAGTTGCACCAGGTGTAACTTGAACTCAACCATATATATATATATATATATATTCTTAGAGATGGGTTCAAGTTACACTTGGTATAACTCTTTAGAGTTACATCTTTTCTAAATTATTGGATTTAAGTAGATCCAACGGTTAAGAAAAGACCCTCATTATTACAAATATTTTTATTAGAATCTCATTAATTACCCTCATTTATTACTTTCTACACCTATCTCTAAATCCAATAAAATTTGACGTTTGACTCTTTCTCTCTCTATCTCCTCCTTCATTGCTCCTCGACCATTGTTCTACCTCCACAAGTTGCCGGCAAAAAAAAAAAGAAAAAAGCCAAACACTGTTTCTATTTTTGTGAGTATTTTGTTTAAAATTTAAATTATTATTATGAGCATATTAGTCTAACCTTGCATAGATGCAGTTGTATTCAGGGGCGGAGCCACATAGTGGCTTGGGGAGGCCTCGGGGGGACGTTTTTTTTTTTTTTTTTTTTTTTATCCATTAGAGTAGGTAGAAAAAAAAATTGGGCCCCCCTAATATTGGACAGCCGTTCCCTCATGCCTAATTCTCAACTATTCTCCCAAGCCCAGCTTTAGTTTTAGGCCTTATCACATTATATACTCCAAATAAAACAAGCTGGCCTGCTGAAATCCAAATAGTAAAAATAAAACTTCACTTTCTATTCATCTCAAAAAATCCACCCACTGACCCACAGAATCCCTTTCTTTACTTCTTATTCTTTTGTTTTGTCTTCTTTGATCCACTTTCATTTGCACTGGTACTGTTGCCTACCTACCAGCCTCTAAAACTCCAGTCCTTTGTACTTACAGTTAGAAGAAAAAAAAAATTCTGACAAATTTTTTTCTTTCTTCATCAGTTTTAGTTTTGAAACTTGGTGACTATTTGGTGACTGGTGAGTTTTCTTCTCTTTCTTAAGCATTAGACATTCATTTCTTTTTAGTGTCTTTTTTTTATTTTCTCAACTATCTACACCTAAATATTCACATGCTCTTTATATTTTCATAAATTTTTAGAGAAATACATGATTGAAGGCATGGAGAGATTGTTTGTGATGAATCTTGAAGGAAAGATCTAAAGTTGGAGACAGTCAGACAAAGGCAATAAGCTTTGCAATTTGTGAAGACAAAGTTTTTAAGGTAAAATTGTTTTGGTTTATTACCTATTTTTGATTAGTTAGATATCATGTGGCTGTAGATGTGGTTGTGGGTGTTGTTAAATTGTTTGATTTATGTTGTGTACCAATACTTGTGTGTTTAATTTTTGTTTTTATTTGAGGGGTTATTATTAATTAAAGTTGTATTAAAAATGGGTTGTATGTTTAAATTATAGTGGAAATTTTGTTTTTTCTTGAGTATGAACAACATCCATATAACTAAGTAAAAATTTCTAATTAATTTTTTTTTTAAACTTCTTTTTAGGTTAATTTTTAAGTCATATTTTTAAAGCTAAAAGAATTATGAGCAAACGAAAAATAATTGATACATTCTTTAAAAAAAAAAGATGTTAGCAATTCAGAAATTAGGACACCTGTGGTTGTAGAAACAAATATTGATACTTCAATACCTGATGAACACCCTAACCTCTCAAAATGTTCAAGAATTCAATCTGAAGAGATAAATCGTGATCCAGGATCACGTAAACAAATATGTGAATTCCCTATCAACAAACAATATGAAATTCGACGAGCTTATCTCAAAGAAGGTCCATATCAACCTAAAAATATAAACTATCCATACAATGATGATACTTATCATCGTCGATTTCAACATTCATGGTTCGAATTAGCCCTCTCATGTAAAAATTCCTGGCTACACCCTTGGTTGTATTCATGTGCTCTTTTACCTGGTCTATTTGCAGTATTTGATTCTAACTTAGTCGGATTCATCTCTGACTTGAACTCTGTCTTCTCTTTTACTAATGTCTTTGTAGACTTTGATTCTAACGTAGTATAACGTCTAGAATTCATGTCTGACTTGAACTTGCTCTCTTTTATAAGGGTATTAGTAGTTTTTGTTTGTTGAGGGCTATAATATCCTCCATGTTCACTCACCTGTTGGCACTTGGCAACTAGAGAATTTGAATTTACTGAAATAATGAGTACTAGTCTGGAAAAATAATAATAATTAGAAGTAAGAAAATTTAGATTTATCTTATTTTCAGCTGGTTTTTTTTTTTTTTTTTTTTAGAAATAAAAAATAAAAAATAGAAGTTCTCCTTGATTTGGATGCATGATCCAAAGTTAACGGATATGTATCATTTTGTATGCATAGGAATAGTGTTCGGCTTGGTGTGTGTGTGTGTTTTTTTTTTCCTTGCCGACAACATGTGGAGGTGGAACAATGATGGAGAGAGAGAGAGAGAGAGAGTCTCTCTCTCTCTCTCTCTCTCTCTCTCTCTCTCTCTCTCTCTCTCTCTTGTCAAATTTTATTGGGTTTAGAGATAGGTGAAGAATGTAATAAATGAGGGTAATTAATGAGATTCTAATAAAAATATTTGTAATAATGACGGTCTTTTTTTAACCGTTGGATCTATTTAAATCCAATGGTTTAAAAAATATGTAACTCTTTACCAAGTATAACTTGAACCCATCTCATATTCTTAATGTGAATTTTGTAGGGCAATGTAAATAGTTTGGACGTTTATTTGAATTTTTTTTAAAAAAATTTGGTTAATTATTTAGTTTTTTGTTTGTCTATAGTTTTTAAAACCTACATTTTTTTTTAGGTGCAATTATACTACGCCCAACTTTTTATCTTTTCAAATAATTTGATAATTACAACTGTAAAATACAGATTTGAACCTGAGATGTCATAGAAACACTAGAATATGTCAGTTAGTTAAGGTACAAAACTCTTGGCCAACTTGTTTTTCAAGAAAAACTAGTTAGTAACTTAGTAACCCATGCAATGTACAACAAAATATGATTTTTTTTAATCTTTTACTATTTGTCAAAAAAATGAAATATGATAATTATATTAACAATTAATTAGGCATTTATTCTAACTTCTAAAAAAGAATATATTTATTACAGATTTGGTTTACATCGAGTTAATTTTTTAACAGAACATCTCCTTTACTTTTTAACAAACGGCTGAGATTAAAAATAAAGCCACATCATTTTTCTTTTGGGCAAATTAACGCCTGCCAAGGTTTCTTGAGTGGAAAAAAAACACACTGACCTAAGGGTAACGCAAATTGCAGAAAGCTTGAGATCTATCTTTGTCAATGTCTTTATTTTTATTCTTCAGATAAACTCAAAAAGTAGTCCAAAAAGGATCCACATCCTTTCTTCGTTCTATTCTTTCGCTTGTAATCAAACGGCATGGTAAGCATAATCCCAAAGGCCAAATCTCAATCTCAAAAGAAAAAAGAAAGAGAGAAGCAATTGGTTTCTAATTTATCAGTCCACGTTATTCCCTTGGATTGAATTAAAAAATCAATGCTGACTGACCTCCAAAATCAAAGACATAAATAGAGACTTGAAGCTAAAAATGGAATACTTGTTAAAACTCTGTATGTGATTAAATCTATGATTTTTTTTTTCTTTTTTAGTTTCTGTGAAGAAGTAGAAGACATTGACAAAAATATCTCAGATTTTTTTTTTCGGTTATTTTATTCAAATAAATTTCCTTGATTTCACTGGCAAAGAATGAAATCTTCACATCATGTAGCCTAGTCACTAAGGCAAGCGCAACCAAACTGGATCCGAGTAGGAAAAAGCATGGTAAAGACGTTATGGAGGGTTTAAATGTAGAATACAAATTAAATCAGTTAATATATATATATATATATGAAAATAATGACATGTAAAATTATAGAACCGTAAAAACTTATGTGACAAAATATTAAAAGATAAAAAAATAAAAAAATAAAATCAAATGCCTTCGATTGTATATACCCTTAACTCTACATGCAAAATGAAAAAAAAGAGTTGTAAGAAAAAAAGAAAGAAAATATATGAGTTTGTTTTTAAAAAATAAAATTGACCTTTATTGAAAGGTATATACCCTGAATAATCTTAAAATAAATGAGTTATACATGGAAAGGAATGATTATTAGAAGGGAAAAAAAAAAAAAGGAGACATTAATATATATTTTTTTTGATACCAAAGAAAACAACTTCATTAACAGAAACATAACCAGTACACACAATAAGGACATCAGGCATGAGCATAATTAGGATTTAGCCTGCACCTATGTACAGGGAAACAAGTGGTGATATAAGCTAAATCTGTTACATGGCTAACTACATAGGTAGGAACAAAATGGAAGTCTATGTGTATTCCTTGATTCCGAAGATGGGTTATATCTGCAATCAAAGTCTTCTGATGCCAACTTGGCTCTCTGTACTACTTGCAGACCTATGTGAGGTCCTTACAACAATTCAACACAAGCATTCTGTTGTATCCCAGATCCAGGGCCTTAATCATTGATTCTCCAATAGCATCCTGTATTGCAAGACGATAGGTCTTCCTGCCACAACTAGCACCACCTGTGAACAATCTTCTTCCATCCACTGTTGTTGCCTCAAAAGCATAGCCACTCCTTTTGGTTTTCCTATTGATAGAAGCTGCTACCTTTATGACAAGCTGCCAATCTTGGTTTGTGAATTGATGCTGAGTTTATTGTCTACAACTGGACCTTTGACTTTGGTTGTTGTTAAAAACTTCCTAATACCTGCACAAGAGAGATTGGGAGGTTAGAAGAACTTCCATTGGATTAGGATCCTTCCCTTGATGCAGAACTAGATTCCTATGGTTCCATATAGACCATAGAGTTGTGTATAAGGATTGCAAAATTCCCAATCTAGTAGATTCTCTAGGATCATTCTGCCTAACACAAAACTCCATCCATTGATTGATTGACAGATTGAAGGAATCAGAAGTTCTTATCTCCAGGTTTGATCCATGCCAAACAGCTCGAGCAAATCGGCATTTTAAAAAAAGATGATTAAGAGATTCCTCCTCCTCATTGCATAAAAGACGCTTGATACAGTGATGCCCTTATTAACCAGAACCTCAAGGACTGGTAAACTTCCATGAAGTAAGTTCCTAATGAAGTTCAGGATTTTGATAGGAAGCTTAACTTTCTAAATTCTTTCCCAAACCTCCTTTTCAATACCAAAGTATCTATGGTTCTGTGTAGAAGTAGGGTACTACTCTTTGAGAAGATATTGATATGCTTTCTTAACCTTATAGTCTCCTGAATTTGAATGCTTCCAAATGAGTCTGTCATCCATATTTGGTAGTCTAGATATAGGTTAGAAGCAGAATCTCCTTAGCTACCTGTGGGTGATATATCTTCCTAATTAACTCCACCTTCCATGATTTAGTCTCTTGGTCGATAAGGTCAGCAACTGAACCATTGGACATATTGTTTTCCCTTAGAATAAGTTCTGAAGCTTGGTACCATTCAGGATGAGTTAGGGGAATTTGATGCCCACTTCCAACCAACCATCTGCCTTGACGTAAGGCAGGATTTTGAGTAACCACAATATTTTTCCAAATCCAAGAGTGGGTAGGTTTAGGTTTATACTCTTTTAAGGAATTGGATGAACAATATTTTCTTTGAAAAGTTCTAGCTAGAAGGGAATTGGGATTATGCTAGATTCTCCAAAATTGTTTAGCAATCATGGCTTGATTAACTAGACTGAATTTTTTCAACCCAAGCTCTTGCATTTAGGTTGGCAAATCTTATCCCAGTTAATAAGATGAAGCTTCCTATCACTTAGATTTATTGAAATTAATGGCCTATCCAGATAATGAACAATACCACAGAATAGTCCTCCTAAGATTGGATAGAGAGTTTTTGTCAATTTGGAAAAAGAACAAAGAATCATCAGCAAATAAAAGGTGTGTAAAGGATAGTCCATTCCTACCCATATGGATCCCTTTAATGTTCCCAAGATTTTTCTCCTTTAAGAGAGCAAGAGAAAGTATATTTGCACAAAAAAGGAATAGATAAGGTGAAAGAGGGTCACCTTGCCTAAGACCTCTAGAAGGGTTAAAAAATTGAGGACTCCCATTAATCAGTAGAGCATATTACATTGTGGTAACACACTCCTTAATCCACTTGATCCAACAATTACTAAAGTTCATGGAAATAAGCACAACCTCAAGAAACTTCCAATTGACCCTATCATAAGCCTTGGACATATCAATCTTCAAAGATCCATATCCTTTTTTCCTACCTTTCTTCTTTTTCAAGGTGTCATAGATCTCATGTGCAAGCAGAATCTTATCAATAATTATCCTACCCTTAATGAAGGCATTCTGATATGGAGTTATAAGCTGATCCATCAAAGGTTTAAGTCTAGAGACAAAGATTTTGGATATGATCTTGTAGGTAACATTGCAGAGGCTAATAGGTCTGAATTGAGTAGCCTCCTCAATAGGAAAGGTCTTAGGAATGAGGGTGATGAAGGTTTGATTAAGGGACTTAAGCATGGTGCTCGAGTGAAAGAAGGCATGCACATAGTTAAAGATGTCCTGCTTTACAACACCCCAAAATTCTTGATATAATAGAGCTAGTAATCCATCAGGGCCAGGAGCCTTGTGGGATCCCAATTGAAAAACTGCCTCTTCAATCTCAGCATTTGTCACTTGCCTATCAAGGTGTTGTTTTTGGCATTGGTCTAGTTTTGGTATTGAAAGAGCTTCTAATTCCCTTAAAATACTATGCACATCCTTTGAATTGACTCATTGTATTAGGATAAGAAATGATCAACCAAGAGTGCCTCAATTTCATTCAAATCTTCTATTTGTTGTCCATCAGACTTCTTTAGCATTGTTATTCTAGTCCTGGCTCTTCTCTGTTTCACTAAGGTCTGAAAATACTTGGTATTCCTATCACCTTGGATGATCCAATCACTACGAGCCCTTTGTGACCACATAAGTTCTTCCTTAATCATGAGATTTTCAATCTCTTCCCTTAAAGTTTTTTCAACTTTAATATCCTCAATAGAAGAGATTGCATTTTGGATTTCTTGCAATTTCCTTTGTTTTTCTTTTAAATCCCTATCCACCCTTCCAAAGGTATTCCTATTCCAATTAATGAACGGCCTCCTAACATTTTTTATTTTTTGTTGCAGTATGTAAGCCCTTGACCCCTGTGTGTGAGTAGTCCATGCATGTTGTGCCACAGTTTTACATTCAGCATGAGTGAGCCACTTCCTCTTAAATCTGAAAGGTCTCTTCCTAAAAGGTTGTCTTAGATCAAAATCTAACAAAATGGCCCCATGATCAGATCTATAATAGGTTGGTTTTGAAGGTCATAGTGAGGGTAAGTATTAATCTAATCAACAAAAGCATAAGCTCTGTCCAACCTTTCCATAACAAAGGTATCATCCTCATGCCTATTCATCCAGGTTTACTTCTGGCCTTTAGCTTCTAATTCACAAAGCTCCAAATCAAATAAAGTTTGTTAGAGTAAATCAGCACCCTTAATCTTTCTAGATTTAAACCCAAACTTCTCATTTTGGGAGAGGATTTGGTTAAAATCCCTAATGCACAGCCAGTTCTTATGAGCAATTCTACTAATAGATTTTAAATCTGACCAAAATGTGTCTCTCTTAAACTGAATTGGATGCCCATAAATAAAGGAAATAGATAGTGGGTTACCTCTGTTATCAAGGAGATTTGCATGGATCAGGTGGTTGGAGCTGTATTGAATGCTTAGCTTGTAAGGTGACATCCATCCCAAAAGTAGTCCACCACTAAGGCCTTCTCTAGGGACTTCCCAACCCTCCATAAAGCCACATTTTTCCAAAAGTTGTTTGCCTTTGTCCTTTCTTAGCCATGTCTCCATCAAAAATATGATATCTGGTCTGCTTACCTGGGCATTTTTTTGGCATTGCAGAACTGCAGAGGGGCTGCCCATCCCTCTACAGTTCCAGCTTAGGACCTTCATGGTTGCTGGGGAAGCTGTTGAAGGCCAGCTTCCTGAAGCCTTGAACTAGAGCTAGATTCTGCCTCAAAAGATACCATCTGATCTAAATCCTCATCCTTATGTGTCATCTCCTTATCAAACACAGCACATAGAATTCTTTGCTTGATATCCCTTCCAAATTTGCCAATTTCCTTTCTGATTCTCTTCCTAAAGCAAGGTTTTGAAGTCTCCATTCCATCCAGCATAGGTCCAGACTCATTGCACCAAAGGGTAGGTGTTTAGACAGTGGGGGTGGGTGTTATGTGTGAAGTGGGAGGTCCTAGACCCAGGGTCAATTGTTAAAATAGGCCCAAATCTCTTACATTGGGCCTTAACTCAATGGGTACATCATTGCCCAAATTCCTACCCTGAAGGCCTTCCTATGTCACTCCTTGATCAGAATTTTTTATCTGTGTTGCCATCAGCCCAGGCCCATTACTTGAATCCCCTAATTCAAATCTAAACTTCCCTCTGTCTACCCGTTGAACTAGGTTTTCAATGTAGGAGTTAGGGGACTCAGGAATACATCCTTTCTCCCAACCATGGCATTGCATGAACTCTAGACGAGTCTCATTTAATCTATCCAGGTTGAACAGGATTGCAATAGTATCACTACCTGATTTTGAGTCCACAAAATGTGGGATAGAGCTTTATCCATTAGTGATGAAAGGACCACCTATGAAGCACGGGTGCGTTTTGAGACTCGGGTGCGGGTGCGGGTACGGGTGCGGGACTCGGCAATTTTTGAAAAAGGTGGGTGCGGGTGCGGCAGGACTCGGCAATTAAAAAATCATTAAAAATATTTTTATTTATATTTTTAATATATTGCTAAGTATACTTTTTCACATTATATAAATATATACCAAATAAAAAATTAAAATTTTCAATTTTTTATTTTATTTTATTTATATACATATATTTCCTATATCATTTATTGAAAATATTAAAATTATAAGTCTATGTTTCAACTAGTATATCAATATTACGCTTAAATATCTACCTAAATTATAATTATAATAATAAGTTGATAACAATAAAAAAAAAAAAAAAAAAACAGTAATATTATATGTACGTAGATAATGACAAAAAAATAAATAAAAAAAAAGCCACAAGTTAAAAAATTAAAAAAGAAAAAGAAAGAAAGATAGTACATTTACGGTTGGGGAAGGGTCAGACTTAATAAAAAAGTTTGCTACTTTCCAATGCTTTGTCACGTGACTACTGACTAAGCTCACAAAACTAAAAAGAAAGATAAAAGAGAACAAAGCAGAGAAACTAAATCTAAAAGCAGCCGACGAAATTCAGGAGACTTAAAAACACGAAGAACAAAAGAATAAAGAAGAAACAGAGAGAAGAACAAAAGAGTAAAGAGGAAACAGAGAAGCAGAAGCCTGATCTACGATTCTGTGTTGTCTGCGTCGGCGTGAGTCTGGGGGGGAAAAAAAAAACAAGTGGCAGGACGCGGCCTGACGCGGCCCGACGCGGCACCGACGCGTGGTCAGCGACGTCCCTCACGCGTCGCCGCGTCGCGCCGCGTCGGACGCGGGTGCGGCTCCTCTGGTGCCGCGTCCGTGCTTCATAGAGGACCACTGCCCTCTATCCAAGCCCATTGTAAATTAGAATTTATAGGGGGTTGCCAAGATGTTCTGTTTGAGATGGGTGGTATGTTGGTGTCAATAGGGGTATTATGGTTACCTAGAATGTCATTTATATGCTCTTGGTTGGATTCCATTGTGGCAGGGGAGTTAACAGGGGTTTGGGGAATAGTGGGTGGTTCAATAGGTATATTCTAAGAGGCTTGGATATTTTTGTCCATGATGTTAAGGTTCAGTATGTTAATTGCTATTTGTATGATGCAAGTGGGATTGGCTTGAATCAGATTAGATGGTAAATTGGTTGCATGTTGGAAATGGGATGTGCTAGGTGTACTGGGATTAGGGTATTCATTAAAGAGATGATGATTATAAGCTTGATGAGGGTTTTGGGTTACTTGTCCAAAATGAACTTGAGCAGTCCATATTCTCAGATGATTATGAAAAGCACAAAGTTCATTTGTGAACTGAGGTTGAAGCCCATCAAACCTGTACTGGATATAGCTCTTGTATTCAAAGCCTCTGTCTAAACAACATTACCTCCACATCATCCAAACTGTGAGAGCAATGCCCCCTTGTATGCCCGATTAGCCCACATATCGTACACAACTTGTGGAAACGCTCATAACAACACTATATCTAAACCCTTGACCCATCATCCAAACGGAGATTGAACCCAGCAATCAATGGTAGCCACAGATCAGTACGAACCTTAATCCTCATTGATGATGCCGAAAAAACCACCAGTGAGCCACACGGTCCTCGCACACTCGAAACAACACCTGCACAACACAAAAGCTGAAGGCCTTAAGAGGAGTACCGGTATGGTACCGGCCAAATACCCTCCGAAGGTCAAGTTAGAACTTCTCACAACTCTAAAGTGCTAGAGCGGGGTCAATTATGCGTACCTTGGCTTGTGAGGGTATTGGGGTTTTTATAGTAGTAGAGGGTGGACCTCTCTTCCTTGGAGTAGAAGTCTTTTCCTTATAGGAATCCTTATGAGCGTAGATTCATGGAAAGCAAGTCATCTTTTTATCATTCATGCGTGGTGATCAAGTCAAGAATACATTGGAGCCGTCAGCTTTGCCTATTCCCTCATTAGGGTCATCAGCTTCGCCTACTGCCTCGTCAGGGTCGTCAGCCATACCTACGACCTCGTTAAGGTCGTCAACTTTAGGGTCGTCAGCTTTGCCTACGACCTCATTAGGATCGTCAGCTTTAAGGTCGTCAGTTTTAAGGTCGTCAGTTTTGCCTACGACCTCGTTAGGGTCGTCAGCTTTAAGGTCGTCAGCTTTGCCTACGACCTCGTTAGGGTCGTCAGCTTTAGGGTCGTCAGCTTTGCCTACGACCTCGTTAGGGTCGTCAGCTTTAAGGTCGTCAGCTTTAAGGTCGCCAGCTTTGCCTACGACCTCGTTAGGGTCGTCAGCTTTAAGGTCGTCAGCTTTACCTACGACCTCGTTAGGGTCGTCAGCTTTAGGGTCGTCAGCTTTACCTACGACCTCGTTAGGGTCGTCAGCTTTAGGGTCGTCAGCTTTGCCTACGACCTCGTTAGGGTCGTCAGCTTTAAGGTCGTCAGCTTTGCCTACGACCTCGTTAGGGTCGTCAGCTTTAGGGTCGTCAGCTTTGCCTACGACCTCGTTAGGGTCGTCAGCTTTAAGGTCGTCAGCTTTGCCTACGACCTCGTTAGGGTCGTCAGCTTTAAGGTCGTCAGCTTTGCCTACGACCTCGTTAGGGTCGTCAGCTTTAGGGTCGTCAGCTTTGCCTACGACCTCGTTAGGGTCGTCAGCTTTAAGGTCGTCAGCTTTGCCTACGACCTCGTTAGGGTCGTCAGCTTTAAGGTCGTCAGCTTTGCCTACGACCTCGTTAGGGTCGTCAGCTTTAAGGTCGTCAGCTTTGCCTACGACCTCGTTAGGGTCGTCAGCTTTAAGGTCGTCAGCTTTGCCTACGACCTCGTTAGGGTCGTCAGCTTTAAGGTCGTCAGCTTTGCCTACGACCTCGTTAGGGTCGTCAGCTTTAAGGTCGTCAGCTTTGCCTACGACCTCGTTAGGGTCGTCAGCTTTAAGGTCGTCAGCTTTGCCTACGACCTCGTTAGGGTCGTCAGCTTTAAGGTCGTCAGCTTTGCCTACGACCTCGTTAGGGTCGTCAGCTTTAAGGTCGTCAGCTTTGCCTACGACCTCGTTAGGGTCGTCAGCTTTAAGGTCGTCAGCTTTGCCTACGACCTCGTTAGGGTCGTCAGCTTTAAGGTCGTCAGCTTTGCCTACGACCTCGTTAGGGTCGTCAGCTTTAAGGTCGTCAGCTTTGCCTACGACCTCGTTAGGGTCGTCAGCTTTAAGGTCGTCAGCTTTGCCTACGACCTCGTTAGGGTCGTCAGCTTTAAGGTCGTCAGCTTTGCCTACGACCTCGTTAGGGTCGTCAGCTTTAAGGTCGTCAGCTTTGCCTACGACCTCGTTAGGGTCGTCAGCTTTAAGGTCGTCAGCTTTGCCTACGACCTCGTTAGGGTCGTCAGCTTTAAGGTCGTCAGCTTTGCCTACGACCTCGTTAGGGTCGTCAGCTTTAAGGTCGTCAGCTTTGCCTACGACCTCGTTAGGGTCGTCAGCTTTAAGGTCGTCAGCTTTGCCTACGACCTCGTTAGGGTCGTCAGCTTTAAGGTCGTCAGCTTTGCCTACGACCTCGTTAGGGTCGTCAGCTTTAAGGTCGTCAGCTTTGCCTACGACCTCGTTAGGGTCGTCAGCTTTAAGGTCGTCAGCTTTGCCTACGACCTCGTTAGGGTCGTCAGCTTTAAGGTCGTCAGCTTTGCCTACGACCTCGTTAGGGTCGTCAGCTTTAAGGTCGTCAGCTTTGCCTACGACCTCGTTAGGGTCGTCAGCTTTAAGGTCGTCAGCTTTGCCTACGACCTCGTTAGGGTCGTCAGCTTTAAGGTCGTCAGCTTTGCCTACGACCTCGTTAGGGTCGTCAGCTTTAAGGTCGTCAGCTTTGCCTACGACCTCGTTAGGGTCGTCAGCTTTAAGGTCGTCAGCTTTGCCTACGACCTCGTTAGGGTCGTCAGCTTTAAGGTCGTCAGCTTTGCCTACGACCTCGTTAGGGTCGTCAGCTTTAAGGTCGTCAGCTTTGCCTACGACCTCGTTAGGGTCGTCAGCTTTAAGGTCGTCAGCTTTGCCTACGACCTCGTTAGGGTCGTCAGCTTTAAGGTCGTCAGCTTTGCCTACGACCTCGTTAGGGTCGTCAGCTTTAAGGTCGTCAGCTTTGCCTACGACCTCGTTAGGGTCGTCAGCTTTAGGGTCGTCAGCTTTATTATCTTCAGCTTACTACCTTCAGCTTACTACCTTCAGCTTACTATCTTCAGCTTACTACCTTCAACCCTTCAGCTTACTACCTTCAGCTTACCCTTCAGCTTACTACCTTCAGCTTACTATCTTCAGCTTGCATAATAGAGCTGACGGGTCTTTGGAGATCAACTTTTATTTTTTCAATTAAAAATTCCCCTTATCACTCATAAAACAGATATTCCTAAGAAGAGTATCTTCCCAATCCATGCGCTCCACTATACCCATCATCTACCCCATTCTCTCCACTAACTCAGGGTACCGGTACTCTAAAGGCAATTTGTAGAACTGAACCCACATGGAGATGAAGTTAATTTGCAAATTTCCTAATATTAGATTAGGTCTCCACCTTTCTACCACCAAAAGGGCACCATCCACAGCCCAAGGTCCTTTATGGAAGATGTGGTGAAGATCCTCCAGAAACTCAAAATGGAAAATGTAGAAGTAAGAATCCCTACTAACAATAGTTACATTCCCTCTAATCCGCCATGCATGGTTGATAATGTGTTGTAAATGATGAACGGAGAATTTTCTATAGTCCATTATAAACCCAATGGCACAAAAGTTCCAGAATTCCCTCTGACTTGCAACATCCTCTGCATTAGGTATAACCAAAGGACCATGCCTTGCAAAAGGCACTCTTCATCGCTTGATAGTAGATTAGACTCCATTTCTTCTTCAAACAAATCAGTACTGAAATTGGAGTTACTACTGTCAGTCCATCCATACTCTCTGACGTTGATGTTGTTGTCCATTAAAAGATAGTCACTGAGAGTACTAGGAGGAAACTAGTTTACATGCACAGTCTCAAGATAGGAAGACATTGGTTACATGCACAGTCTCAAGACAGAAGATAGTTACAGAATGACGCTGCTAGTGAGATATTAATACTTTAAATGAGTAGTAGTACGATTTAATTAATTTTAAATGAGTATTAATACATTTAATATATATATATATATATATAAAGAGGCCCATTAATACTTATATATTTTGAGTAATGCTACAGACGCAAATTATTTTACAATATTTTTTCAAACTGCTGATGTGGCAAATTCTTACTAGTTATAATATGGATTGATCCATCACTAACATCACATTTTTACTTATAATAACTATTTGGAAAATTCTAAAACCACACCAGCAGTTTGTAAAAATGTTGTAAAATAGTTTGTGTTTGTAGCATTACTCATATATTTTCATAAACATATGCTTTAAAAATTCATGAAATTAATAAGTTATATATGGTAGAATAAAAGTGAATATTATAAGGAAAAAGATTAGACATTAATGCTCTTGAGCTTTTAAACTTTTTTTTTTAATATAAAAAAAATGAGGTGGGCGATTTTTTTTTTGTTGTTGAGAAAAATGATGAAAATTCCATTCATATATGAGGTAAATATGCAAAAATAAAAAATTCATATTTTTATATATAAAATATGTGGGTGATAATTGAGTAAAATTTCAACAAAATTTTAAAATTTTTATTAACAAATATAAGAGGAGGGGGGATTTTTTTAAAAGGCCAAAGGGCCCTTTTTCTCTGCCATTTTATATATGAAAATAAACGTATCTTCCCCCCCCCCCCCCCCCCCCCTCTTTTGAGAGAGTTTTAATAAAATATAATTGTATCCACATGCACAAGAAAAAAAAGAATAGCATGGTGAAAATTAGGAAACAAAGTGCCAATGTGTAATTAAAATTTTTGAGTGAAACCATATATGTGGGACTGAATACAAATTTACATTGCCATTTTTTATGTTTTACTTTATTTTGTATCAATTGTGGTATGTCATGTGTTTATTTATTTATTTTTTAATTTTAAAATTAAGTTATTTTATAAGGGAAGTAAAAGAATACATGATAAAGTTGTAAATGGAGTATGAAGTGGAATACAATTTTTTTTTTTAAATAAAGTGGAATACAAAAAGTGATACAAATAATTTGTATTATCATGACTAATCAATGGTAGAATGAAAATTCTCTTTTGTTAGGACATATGTGTTTCACTTTTAAGAACATATGTCATTCTTTTATGTAATTGACTAATCTTTGAAAAACGCACTTTACTTTAATGGGTAGATTTAGGATGTGTTTAATACTTCAAGAAATATGTTGTTAAGTCTATATTAAACCATGAAGATTGGACCAAGAAACAAGTGAAAAAAAGTTTCAATAAACTGGACAGATAGCTCGACATCTGGGAACAGATAGTTCGACAGCTTCTGACACCTTTCGACATTGGCTTTATCGAGCTCTTCAGTTGATTGTTATCGCAATCTACACCTTTCGAAGCTGGTGGATGATCGAGAAAGCTCCTGTCCCCTCGACAGCTTTCGACACCTCCTACACCTAGCTATCTATCAAGTTTAATGAGCGCACACAAATATTATCTATTAAGGTTACGAAAATCAGAATTTTAGATTTGATTTTTGGGCCAGGCTTATGTATTTGTGTAGGTTTCTTTTCTCACAACCCTAGACCTATATAAGGCTTATTTTAGAGGTCCATCATATAAGAGAATAAAGATGAACATATGCAAAAGGTGATTGATGCTTATTCTCTCTGAAAGAAGCTACTCGTCTTTGCCCTTAGGATTTTGTAACCAAGTGCTTCTTGATCTTATTGTTATGAAGTGAAGAACTTTGCAGCAACATCTTTTCTAGTTGGTGATTGAAGTCGCGTACTGATCGCGCAATTGATTAGTCACGTACTGGGATTCTGCATTAAAGGGTGGCTTATATATTGAAGTGTTAAGATTCTGAAGCGGTAGAAGGTTTCTGCTGTGAGTTCATCTACGAGGCATTGATAAAAGGTCTGTGGCGATTTACAATATATTGGATAGTAGTTGTACATAGATAATCTCTGAAAGATGCGTATGCTCATAGGTTTCATGCTATAGAGTTCGATATTCTACGGGATTGTAATCTGGGACAAAGGTTTTGTACTAGATCTGAAAACTTCTCTTTACTATAGTGAATTGCTTTTCGAGAAGTTTCCCCCAAGTTTTTTACTTGAAATTTGGTTTCATTGGTTTTCTGTGGTCATCATATCTTGTTTATTTACTTTTCGTGCATATGATTTTGACATGATATTGATGTTTGTTTGTTTTAAAAGTTTTATTTGTAATAAATCTAATTAAAATTTGGTTTAAAACTTGTTAATTCTATAACCGGGATCTAAATTTCCTAACATCTATCCAATTTTTCATGTTCCACTTTCTTTAAAATTAATTTTTCTCTGATTAGATTAATTCTTGAGTGTGATCCTTGACCCCTGTTGTCATAGATCGTGGACAATCTCTTTTGATTCCTCCTCTATTTGATGGAACTAATTATGTGTACTAGAAAGTTCGTATGAAAGTTTTTTTGCAGACTCAAGATGAACAAGTATGGCAAGCTATTGAAGTCAGCTGGATTAAGCCAAAGGAATCGCCGATGGATTGGGATGATGCAACAATCATTGCGGCGAATTTCAATAGTAAGGCCTTGAATGCTTTGTTTTGTGGAGTGACCAATGAGGAATTCAAGAAAATATCATCCACAGAAGTTGCCAATGAAGCATAGACCATTCTTGAGACCACCTATGAAGATACCAAGGCAGCAAAGACTGTGAAGTTTCAACAACTCACTAGTAGTTTTTAAGAAATAAGGATGAAGGAGGATAAGACCTTTGATGAGTTTTAGCTAAACTTAAGGATATTGTGAATTCTGCTTTCAATCTTGGAGAATTTATAGCAGAATTCAAAATTGTTAGGAAATCCTTAGGTCCTTACCTGAAAGATTCCCTGCCAAGATCACTGCCATTGAAGAAGCAAAGGACACTGATCAAATTACTTTGACTAAGCTTGTAGGAAACCTTCAAACCTATGAGATGTGATTAGGCTCAATGGGAAAAGGTGGAAAGAGTAAAAACTTGGCTCTCAAGGGTATAGAGGATGAGATTGAGGACTCTGAAGATGAAGATGAAAGTGAAGATGAGAATGAGGATCTATCATTCATAATTGATGAGATTATCAAGCTTCTTCAATTCAGGAAAAAGGATAAGGGGTAAACCTTCGAGGAAATCTTAATCCTCTAGGAAGGGCAAAAATGAGAAACCTCTCATCCAATGCCATGAGTGCAAAGGTTTTGGTCATATGAGGATAGAGTGCCCAAACTACCTCATGAAGGAAAAGACTAAGAAGTCAAAAGATAAAGGGTTGGTTACTACCTAGAGTGATACCGAGGACAACTCTTTTGATGAGTTTGTGGATGAATGTTGCCACGTTATGGCTTTTGTTGCCTCAACCGATAAGGTGATTGTGGAGAGTACTAGTGACAGTGAGGATTTTTCTGATGATGAAGTACTTAAGAAGATGACCTTCAAGNTTTTGGATCAAGGACTGTCTTTGTGCTCCAATCTGAAAAAGGTAATAAATGTATGAAATCCAAAACTGATTTGCTAATTCTAAATCGGTTGTTAGATCTCATGTTTGTCACCATTGTAGTGTTGTCGGACACATTCATCCTAATTGCTTTAAATTGTATCCTCATAAGCAATTGTCCAAACGGTCACAAGTTTCCTCTCAAGGACCTACACCTTTGTTTGGAGAGTTATTAAAAACTTTGAGCTTTTTAACTTAATTTCAGAAGAATCTTAATTCTTCTATGTCCTTTAGTAGACATACTAGGACACATGCCTTTTCATCTTCACAGCCAAAGACTCGTGCTGTGTGGGTGAGAAAGAAGCCTAAGACTTAATTGTCTTTTTTGTTTGTCCTTTGCTTTAATTTTTTCTATCTAAAGTAGGACTCTCTTTGCTTGATTTCTTATCTGTTTTTGGAATCATGTTTTCATGCATCTGCACCTTTCTATCATGCTTTCATGCATATGCATCTTTCTTTCTGCTTTCATGTTGTTTGTCTGTTTTTATTTGGCTGTTTAGTTTTTATTTATTTTGTTTTCAAAATAAAAATAAAAAGAAAAAATCAGAAAAATAAAAAAAACAGTGTGTGTTTTGTGTATATTGGTACTTGTGTACCTTGGATGGCCATTGAAACAAAGTTTTCTAAACTTTGTATCATCTGTAACTTAGATGAGCATTCTTATGCACAACTAAGCAAGTGAACTTTGTGACTCTTGTTTGTGATGAGTAAGATTAAGTTATCTCTTGAACTTAACACTCGTATCACTCTTTTTGACGGGAATGACTAGAAAATCCTAAGAGAAAGGCATAAATAACCATCTTATCACTATTGCCCGTCAATCATGAAAGACACCTGTATACTTCAACATAGCAAAAGTGCAGTGTCAATTACATTTGTGTGCTTCGGCATAGCAAAATTGGAATGTCAAATATCATTAGGTATTTCTTTTTTCTCTCTTATATGCCTATGCATGAGATGCTAAAATAAAAGAAAATATGCAAAGAAAATAAAAAGCAAAAAGATAAAAAGTGTTTTAAATATGATTGCAAGTGTGTATTCTAGGAGATGTGAGAGTTATAGGATGTACCTCGAAGGTGATAGTCCTCATCAAACAGTTATGATTATGTGTGAGTTAAAGTGATTTTCTCATATCTCAAATCGTCATAACATGTATACACATATGCAATCTTGCGATATTTTTCACACACAACACGCAATACTCTTTGCTACTCTTGATACACGTGCAGGTACAATGTGATTTGGCCATCACAAGGTTTTACATGTGTTAATGTATACTCACTAAACTGTCTTAATTTGTTTTTGAAAAATAAAATTAGTTAGACTTGTTTAGTGTGTGTGTGTGTTTTTGGGATCTATGTGCTTAACTTTTTTTGTTGAAAGATTTGTTTTTCACATGTTTTGCATCATTCTTTTATCTTATCATCCATAGCATCTTGTTTATATGGATTTCTTTGTAACCCCTGGATCATCCTTGATCATCTTTATGTTTCACGGGTGAAGTTTTCTAGTTTCTTGTACCCTTTGTCAATCATGACAAAAAAAGGGGAGAAATTATGGAGACTTTGTGGTTTCTACATGTTATGGGGAGAAATACATGTCTTTGTAAAGGGGAGATGTGTTTCATTTTGTTAGGGGAGTGCTTACCTCCTTACTTCTTGTACACCGGTCTTGTGACCATTTTTACATACATTGTACTTATCTTTGATATATATATATATATATATATGCTGATGTATGTTTCTTTTACCTATCTTTACATGTGTTGGTTTTTTCTCTCTTTATACACTGGTTTCTTATACTTGTATGCAATCTATTATTTATGTTTCACACTAAGATGACTTGATGAGTTTTGTTTAAAGTGTTTCAGAAATACAGGTTGTCAAAGTCTATTTGCAATAAACTCTCTTCTTGCAAAGTTTTTCAAGAGTTTGTGTTAGGATAGATTTTATTGTATTCAACAAGTGAATATGAGTTGAGTGATTTATGACTTCTCTTATATGTTCATTTGTTTGTTGTGGTTTTGTCACGGATTGTTAAATGGGGAGATTGTTAGGACATATGTGTTTCACTTGTTAAGAATATATGTCATTCTTTTATGTAATTGGTTAATCTTTTGACAAAACGCACTTTACTTATAATTAGGTAGATCTAGGATGTGTTTAATACTTCAAGAAATATGTTGTTTAAGTCTAATATTAAAACCATGAAGATTAGACCAAGAAACAAGTGAAAAAAAGTTGTTCAATAAAGCTGGACAGATAGCTCGACATCTGTGAACAGATAGTTCGACAGCTTCTTGACACCTCTCGACAACTGGCTGTTTATCGAGCTCATCAGTTGATTGTTATCGCAATCTCAACACCTTTTCGACAGCTGGTGGATCGATCGAGAAAGCTCCTGTCCCCTCGACAGCTTTTCGACACCTCCTTAACACCTAGCTATCTATCGAGGTTTAATGAAGCTCAACAAATATTATCTATTAAGGTTACGAAAATCAGAATTTTTAGATCTGATTTTTGGGCCAGGCTTATGTATTTGTGTAGGATTTCTTTTCTCACAACCCTAGACCTATATAAGGCTTATTTTAGAGGTCGTCACATAAGAGAATAAAATGATAACATATGCAAAAGGTGATTGATGCCTTATTCTCTCTGAAAGAAGCTACTACGTCTTTGCACCTTAGGATTTTGTAACCAAGTGCTTCTTGATCTTTATTGTTAATGAAGTGAAGAACTTTGCAGCCAACATCTTCTTCTAGTTGGTGATTGAAGTCGCGTACTGGGATCCGCGCAATTGATTAGTCACGTATTGGGATTCTGCATTAAAGGGTGGCGTTTATATATTGAAGAGTTCAGAAATTCTGAAGTGGTAGAAGGTTTCTGCTATGAGTTCATCTACGAGGATTGTAAAATCTGGGGACAAAGGTTTTGTACTAGATCTGAAAACTTCTCTTTACTATAGTGAATTGCTTTTCGGGAAGATTTCCCCCAAGTTTTTTACTGTGAAATTGGTTGGTTTCATTGGTTTTCCTGGGTCATCATATCTTGTTTTATTTACTTTTCTGTTGCATATGATTTTGACATGATATTGATGTTTGTTTGTTTTAAAAAGTTTTATTCGTTATAAATCTAATTAATAACTTGGGTTTAAAACTTGTTAATTCTATCAACCGAGATCTAAATTTCCTAACATCTATCCAATTTTTCATGTTCCACTTTCTTTAAAATTTAATTTTTACTCCACTTTATATAATAAACTTGTTGCATACTATTTTTTCTTTCTTCATAAAATAAACAAAGTATAAAATGAAAAAAGAAAAAAATCGGATACATATCATAATGCAATTTTTTTTTTTTGGTTGAGCAAAATATCATTATACAATTAGTTTAGTATAAAGTAAAACATTAAATATTGAACAAAGTTATAATTCAATAATAATGACATTCGTTATGGTGTCATATGCATATGATTCAAACCTCACCCCCTCTCTCCCACTATCTATCCATCTGATAAATAAAGAGAATCTGAGAAAAAGGAATAAAAATTGTCTGCCCATAAAAGTTGGACCTATGGCATTTTACAATTGGTGGAGAACAACTTGATATATATATATATATATACCATGCACGCCATATAATAACTCCTATCCAATGTATCCATAACTTCTCAACCCCTTGCATTTAATTAAAGCAATTAAAGTAGAATACAAGAAATGAGTCGCTTTTGGAAATCATAATATTGTTTTATTTACTGTAACAACTATTAGACTACATACAAAATTAAATCTCTACCATATAGGCTAGTGTAAAATTTAAATGTCTAACAAGGGTGCTATTTTTCTTTATAAGAATTTGATAGTTAAAGAAATTATGATTAAAAAAAAGCAAAAAATATAACTAAATTGCAATAGACTTATCAATTAATAGGTTATTACTTGGAGGATTTTAGAGCCCATAAATAAACTTGCTTTGAGAGCTTTCTCATTTCCATCAAAATTCCTATGTCCTGAAGCTTTAGATAGGTCAAAATATTGTGTTTTCGACTGGGATGGAGGATAGTGATTTCATAGAAGAAAGGTCACAAGAAGAAAATAATGTAAAAGAAGAAGAACATGAAACACGAAGTTGATCAATTCATGGGACTGACAATGGTCTCAAATGTAGAAAACTTTCTAGGAAAAACCTTGTTAGGCTTGACTCTTTTGATTTGGAGGCTAATAGATTCACCTCCAATCAAGTCCCTAGATCTTCTCAGGTATTTTATTTCTCTCTCTCATATTTTATTATTCTTACTATATATCTCTAGCCTATTTTATAATTGAAGCTTTTTCTTGGATATTTGAACCTCAAACCAAGGAAATTATGTGGAAGAAGCAATATATCTACTTTCATAATTCACTATTGTCTCTTTTTCAAGGCGTTTATCCTTCTCTCCTACCCCACAAGAACTTGTACTTGTAAAGTAACTATCACATCAGAAGTACATGCTAGTTTGAAGACCTATTAGTGTGCCTTTGGATTAGGTTTTTATTGTTGGACAAGACTTAGGTATAGTACTTATGTGCTGTTTCTTAAGTTTTCCTCTTAAGATTCAGCCATGTAGCTACTTAACTAAAAAATATATTTCCATCCCATGAGAAAAAATCCACGTGACTGAATCTTAAGAGGGGAACCTAAGGAATAATACCTAAGCTACTGTACCTAAGTTTTGTCCTTTATTGTTATAAAGTTTATTTAAAAAAATTGTAAATAAACAAATGAATTTCCTTTAAAAAAAAGAAAAAGAAAAGCAAATCCAATTATTAATATGATTTGGTTTCCAATATAAATTTTGAAGTGTTTGAGATTGAGAATAGGTCTTGGATTGGGGAAGTATGATGATTGATGAAGCTAGCATTTCGAAGCTCGCATTTCAAAGCATTGGGGTTGTGTATGGTGATTTGGGCACATCGCCCTTGTACGTGTTACCAGGCATTTTCCAAATGGGGTTAAGCACAACGACGATATACTTGGGGTGTCGTCTCTAATATTTTACTCGCTTCTGTTAATTACTTTGATCAAGTACATTTTCATTGTGTTGGCAGCCAACAATAATGGTGAAGGTAAATTTATATTAATCTTCTCTCATGCTTCACTATTTTTGTGTTTATGGTCCAACTAGTCAAAAACATTTGATGATGAATGTGACATAAAAATAAAAATAACAAGTCAATGAGAATTAATAGTTTTGGAAATCCCATGTCAACTATTAATGACAAATGGCTTATGTAAAGTTGTGATTTACAACTATGTGTTTTGTTGGCTTTTATTTCGTGCTAAATTTGATAGTAATTTTATTCAATCTTTTGTACCATGTATTTATTGTGGGATTTGATTGTAACGGTTGTGTGAGAGAGAGAGAGAGAGAGAGAGAGAGAGAGAGAGAGAGAGAGAGAGAGAGAGTGAAGACTTAAGCAACTGAAGATTGAGGAGCTCTCGTGGGTATCTCGCAACTAAACATCCCGCGAAGTGAGCCATGTGCCCTACACATGACTGGAATGTGAAGAGTTAGGATAGATGGCTACAATTGTGTTTCGCAAGTATCTCGCGGGTAAGGCCTTCCCGCGAGACACCCGTGAGATATTCTGTTCTGCGAGACTGTATTATTTGATACACACTTTCCATAACCACACTATATATACCCATATTATCCACAAATATTGAGGAGTGCTTCTGTGAGAAAACCCTAGCCAAACACTTTAAGAGTTAGAGATTGTTATACTTACAATCCTCTACACATTTGCTTGTGGAATTTTCTTAACTTTCACTTCTCTATTTCAATACCATTGAAAGGTTGATAGTCTAAACACTTACCACACCTTTTCAGAGTGTCAAGTGAGGTTTTGGTGCTGCTGGGAAGCATTGGAAGAAGTCAAGGATGACAGATGCAACATGGAGCTTGTTGTGAGATCCGGAGAGCTAAACAAGACACAGTTTTGAGAAGCCTTGTTGGAGTAGGAGTTTGGAAGGCTTAGGTACATCGGGTAGATTAGGCTTGGAGGGTCTCTTACTCATCCATGTATCCCAACTGATTGTTTAGTGGATCGATTATCGCTTGAGGGCAGCAGAGAGGTTTTTCGCCGGGTTCTTCGGTTTCCTCTTCGATAACACATTGGTGTGTTATCTTGTATTTGCATCTTTCTTCCTTACTCTTTTACATTCCATTTTACTGTTGTGTTGCTATGATTATGGATTAGAGTAGCTTATTTGTTTATCTGCTCACATTTACACTATTCCGCACTTAGTATTAAGTTAGTATAAAATCTATCGAGTCATAACTTAAATTTGGAGGTCTAAACAGCTCTTGTGTTTTCAACATATTTTCGAGCTTTCAATTGATATCAGAACGGGTGCACTAGCTATGGTTTAATTACCTAAGTGCAATCCTTGACCCTGTTTGAGATGGACCGGTCTCAATCTTTAAATGTTTCACCATATTTTGATGGCAATAATTATGCCTTTTGGAAAGTTCAAATGAAGGCATTCTTGTGTTCAATTGATGATACTGTTTGGGATATGGTAGAAGTAGGATGGACTAGGCTGAAGGCCGCTAAATCCACTTGGGATAAAGTAGCACTTGCAACAGCTAACGCTAACAGTAAAGTTTTGAATACAATTTTTTGTGGTGTTTCTCTGGATGAGTTTAACAGGATTACTCACATAACAGTAGCCAAGGAAGCTTGGGAAATATTGGAGACCACCTATGAAGGAACAAAGAAAGTGAATGATACAAAGTTGTAGATGCTAACCACCAAATTTGAGGAGCTGAAAGTGAGTGAGGACGAGTTATTTTGACTCTTTCTACAATAAGTTAAATGAAGTGGTTATTGGTAAGTTTAACTTGGGTGAGAAACTGGAGGACTCAAAGATAGTGAGGAAAATCCTTCGATCATTGCTGGAGAGCTTTTGAGCAAAAGTCATAGCTATAGAGGAAAGTAAAGATTTGGATGAAATCAAAATCCAAAACTCATTGGATATCTCTAAACATATGAGCTAGGACTGCCTTCTCATAAGTCGAGTAAATCTCTCGCACTTAAAACCATCACCAAAAGAATAGATAATTCCTCCGAAGAAGATGGAGTGGAGAAGGAGGTAGGAAGGAGTTTAAGAAGAAAGACAGGAAGGACTTTCAATCTCCTCAAGGCATTGTGTGTTATGAATGCAATGGCCATGGAAATCTCAAGAAGGAGTGTCCCAACTATCTAAGAGAAAAGAGCAAGGTGTATGCCACAACACCTAGTGATTCGAACTCATCCAATTCAGATTTGGAAGAGAGCTATGATGGAGAAGGGAATTACTCCGCTTTTATGATTGTTAGGACATATGTGGTTTACATGTTAAGAACATATGTCATGATTTTATGTAATTGACTAATTCTTTGACAAAACGCACTTTACTTAAATTTGGGTAGATCTAGGATGTATTGAAATACTTCAAAAAATCATGTTTCAAGATCAAGTGTTGAAGCCTTCAAGTCTGTCCAAGATTCAAGCTGAAAAGTGCCTGTCATTAAATCTCGACAGCTAACATCTATCGAGACTTGTAAAGTCGTTCAGCCTCGTGGCTCGACAGCAGCTCGACATATAGGGTATCTGTCGAGGTTTATGAAAAACAGAATTTTAGTTCTATTTTGACTTTAATTCGTGATTATGTGTTTGAGCCTTCTTTTCTTCTAACCCTAGACATATAAAAGGATTGTTTTAAGAGCCGTCAAAGAGTACACAAGTTGCACAAATATTGAACAAAGTCTGTTCAAGCAATTTGTAACCGGAGACAAAGTTTTGCCCTAGTTCATCTCTTCTGAAGAGGTTACGTGTATGTGCACCTTTGGGTTTTGTGACCAAGCATCTTCTTAATCTTCATCGTGGATGAACTGAAGAACTTTGCAGCCAACAACTCTTTCTAGTTGGTGTTTGGAGTCATGTACTTGGGAGTCGTGCATAAAAAAAGGAAAATTGTCACTACAGAACAAGTCCAATTGGGTATTGGGGTAAAGGTTCAACTGTAGATTGGTAAGTACTTGAGATTCCTTTACTTGTAACTTCTTGTTGTGATAATATTGAAATTTCAGGAGTGGTGAACTGAAAATCACCCGGTGGGGTTTTTGCCGCCAGGTTTTCCCCATTTGTAAACAAATCACCGTGTTATTTATTTTTCGCTGCATAATTAGTTTATTGGCGATTTGTTTGTGCTACCACGCGTTTGCATGTTAATTTGATTAATTAATAACTTGGCTAATTAATCAATTAATTTAATCACAAGGGGTCAATACATTTTTGGCCTATCAATGACTATTGTTCATGTTGAGTCCTTTGAGGACTTGAGTTTGCTAGTGGAAGAGCTCGGTGAACATAGTGAAGTGGAGTCAATGGGAGTAGTAGAAGAATCTGATGCTGAAGAAGATGAAAGCACAGTGGGACTTCAAGAAAACTATAATTCCCTCCTTGAGAAGTCAGGAGAATATACAAGGGTAGCCAAGGCAGTCGTTAAAAAGATAAAGAAGGCAGTGGAGGACTATAGAAGTCTCCTAGTGCAATATAAGGAGGCTAAATGTGAAATAGAGATATTGAATGGAGAGCTGGCCGAAGCCTACTCAAAAATAAAATTCCTTGAGTTTGAGGTGGTTCAAGCCAATGCTAAAGTAGAGCGAGTCTCCTCCAAGAAGTTTGATGAAGTCCTCTCTCATCAAAAACCTTTCTCCGACAAAATCAAATTGAGATATACTGAAGAAAGTAGTTCAGCTGTCAATGTAACCAAGGAAGTAAAGTTTGTGCAAGCTAAGGAACCAGTAGTGGCTGCCTTTACTCCTAAGAAAGTGGAGGATGAGAAGAAGAAGAATGTGACTAAGCCTCCTAAACAATTAGTAGTCAAACCTAAGGGTAATGGGAAATTACTCCCAAAGTCACAAAGAGGTTCGAGAACTCAACACTTCTGCCATTATTATGGACTTCAAAGACACACCAAACCAAACTGTCATAAGCTGAAAGTATTGAAAAATACAAGTGATCAAAGGTCAAGAAGACCAAGAAATGACAAGAGGACTTGGGCTGTTGAGCAATTAAGAGATCGAAATGGTGATTTTGGAATGATGGATGTGATGAAGATGATTAGTGCATTCACCACCTGCTTGGAAAGCTTTACTAGAAGGTTTGAAGGCTACAACACTCGTACCCAATCCTATAGAGATATCACTTTAAACGCACGTGTCGTGTGGGTGAAGAGGGGTACTCATGCATAAGCATTACAACATGTCTATGCATTAATTCTTCCGATGTTTAGGGGCATATGTTCATGCATCACGACATGCATAGTTCACTTTATGTCAATTGCTTCTAGTTTATAGCATGTTTCTTTTACTTGTTTTGGTTTGTACCTATTTTTGTTAATCTTACTTTACTTAATCTGTTTTTGAGTGTGAATCTTTAAAAAGTTTGATCGCTTGTGTTGTGTATATTACATGTGAGTTTAGCCTAGTACTTTCATACTAATGACGTAGTGCATTTTTGAGTTTAGCTTTGTTTGTATGCACATATATCTGTGTGGAAGAAATCTTAAAAACTATGTGTGATTATTGTAAATAGATCTTTAAGCTTGTCATGAATGATTGGTCAATAGTTTTGATGGTCTTGATACTTGCATAGACTTGTGCCTATATATCTTCTCACTTTATTTTTATGTTTTTGCTTAAAGAGCTTAACAAATGTAAATCTCAAAATGAAAAGAGATAATGAACTGTAAAAGCCGTCACACATACTAGTATTTGACTAGGAAAAAGGGAAAGTGACATTTTAAATTGAAATGTATGGTGCTCAAAAAGTCAAAGGCTAACTCTCAATGTTGAAATATAAAAAATTTCAGGCATCAATCTAAAAAAGAGATGTATTATCCGAAAAGGATCAAATGTTATGATTTATGCAAAAGCCAAATAAAAAACTTCTAAGTTTTGTAATCAGTCTTTTGTGGGAGGTCATATATGTTCATTTCTGTAATTGAGATAAACCAATTAATTTAGTACCAGTTGTGTATGACTTAATTGAATTGATCATTGAAGCTTTACTCTAGTCTAAAGACTATTTCACATTTGATACTCACCCACAACACACAAGATTTTGATTCAAATAATACTTATCTCATTTGTGTGATTGTACATGTTCAAATATGACGTGTATGCTCAAGTACTTGCTGATCAAACTTAAAAAGATTTTTGAGTGTTTTATATGTTTTTGAAAGTGATTTTATACTTTCATGTCTTTAGTTTTTGTTCAAAATGCATTTTTGTGTTTTTCTTCAAAAACTGGTTCAGAGGTTGTTTCGCGAGAAACTCATGACTTAGAGTTTCCCGCGAAATGTGCTTAAGGGAAATTAAAAAGTCACATTTTCATACAGAGACTCTCACTACTGCCTCGCGAGTCTTTCGCGACTAAACACTTCTCACGAAAAGTTTTTAGGCAAAAATTGGAATTTTTTCAATTCATACAGAGGCTATTGCAACTGTCTCATGACTTATTCGTGACTAAAAGCTTCTCGCGAAAGTTTTTATGCATCAGCGGCCGTTCTTGTGATTGTCTCACGACTGTTTCGCTACTGTCTAATCTACAAAAAACGCTTGTTTTTAGTTTTTATGTAGCAGATGTGACAGTTTTTCAAACACTTAGACTTTCCCTCGCACTGCCTCTCTCGAACCTTGCTCAACCCAAATTCATTTTTCACTCAAACCCCATCATTTTCAAGCAAAATCTCTGCAAAATCACTTCAAGGTATGTTTTCCTAAATATTATCTTCATTTTTATCTTAGATTATGCAGATTTTAGATTAGGGTATCTTAAAATTTGGGGATTTTTGAAAATTGGGTTGGGGTTCTTAAATTTGTGAAAATTTTTCCATTATTTTGATTGGGCTGAGTCCCATTTGATTGTTGTGCATCTGTGTTGGCCTTGTGTGGCATTCTACATTTGTATTTAGGCAAGTTTTCACCATGTTCATGCATTATTCATTGTTATAGTGCATTGTTGCATGTTAGGTGTTTGACAAAATGTCCTAGTGACATTTCTGTGTTGAATTGGACTTAAATGAGTTCCAATACTTAGGTTTCTTTTTGATTGATCATGTTTATCATGTTTTGGTCAGTGTTTGTGTGTTTTACACACTTTGCCCATTTTTGTGCCTTAATGTCATGCCATTTTTGTGTTTTATTAATTCTCATTAATAAATTCAACGTACATAAATAGGCAAGGATGAGATAGCCTCATCAACAAATCCTAAAACATAGGAACCTATACTATCTTAAAACATAGAAATTTATTTGAATACAAATAAATAACAATACCGATCTATCTAAGAAGGCTTATTCTATCACTTATCTAAATTCAAATAATTTATTTAGTACACAGGTCATAATACAATCCAATGTACATTGTTGAATATTTCATTAAGGATAGGAAGAATGCCTGGATTTCTCTTGGCGGTGTCATCTATGCCTAACAGGTGTGTATCATAATCTTTATCTCATAATTTTCCTTTAAATTTACTCCACAATACAACATTGGTTGTGCCAAGCTTTCCTTTTATAAGTTTATGTTCTATTTTGTTGTTGTAACAAAAAATATTGGGGTTTTTTTTGTTGAATTTTTTTAGGACTAATCCTATAGTTACTAATTGTGTGGTGATCTTAATTAGTCAAACAATGTCAGGTTCTCAAGCATTGTTTGCAAATCTTAATCACTTTAGTGTTCGCTCAATTCAGATAAGTTCATGCACTATAGTATTTCCCTCCATTGTTCTTGCCTACTTTGGTCAAGCTTCATATCTCCGTAAACACAATCAGGATGCTAGCAGTGCCTTCTATAGTTCTGTTCCAAGTACATTTACAATTCCTTATAACTAACATGGCTATTTTTCCCCCTGCTATCATTGATGTTGCGGTGTTATCAAAACATCAAAATAAGTCTATTACATCAAGTGTTAATACAACAAAAATTAGTATAGTAGTATTAGACATAATATTACATCTATAAATTAAAATTCGTTGCAATAATAATTTAAAAGTGGTAAATTATTACATTAATAATTATAAGTTAAAATAACTTATAATTTTTAGTTGTAATAGAGGCTTTAATACTAAATTGCATTAAGAAATATTTTTTGCAATAACTTAAATTGAAAAAATCAATGTAATAACTTGGTACCAATTATTTTGCAATCTATTACAATAGAAATTTCAAAGTGTCAGCTTATTGCAACAAATATTTATTGCAATAACTAAATATCAATTATTTTATAATCTATTGCAATAACAAACATGAAATTGCAACAAATATATTATTACAATTATCTAATACCAAAATTATATTTGTTAATTATTTGCAATCTATTGCAATAAAATTCGTGAAATTATAGTCTATTGCTACAAGACATTCGAAGTAATAAATTGTTTATTGCAACAGCAAATATAGTATCACATCAAAATTGTCATTAAAATATTTAAAGTTTATTACAACGAGATTTTTTTAACACAAACCTATTATCTCAAATTTTATTGCAATACTTTGCATAAACTATTGCAATGACTTTGATGTTATTACAACAATTTTTTTTTTGTTGTAATAAACATTTTTTGTTGTAGTGTATCTTTGTTTTCATATGACTCTCTGTTATGCAGAACCACTGTACTGGCCAATGTTTATTGTGTCTGTAATGGTAGTCATCATCGCTAGTCAGTTGTTAATCTCCGCTTCTTTCTCTATTGTCCAACAATCTTTGGCCCTTGGGTGTTTCCCATGGGTTAAGGTAGTGCACACATCCACTAAATACAAAGGGCAAGTTTATGTACTAGAGATCAACACCCTTCTCATGCTGGCTTGTGTGGGTGTCACTCTTGGCTTCAAAAATACATTGAAGATAGGGAATGCTTATGGTAAATCACCTCAAACTTTTCTATATTTTTTAGTATAATTTTAGAATTTTGAGAGGTAGTAAAAAAACAATTGTACAATTTTTTGGATTTATTTGGATGTTGATATGAATTAAGACTTGTTGAAACTCAAAAGCAATAAAAATATTAAGAGCCTTGTGGCTTAGCATCATGCATTACCTGGAGAGAACCTTATTCAAAATCCTCTTCCCATGATGATGATGATGTTTCAAAGCAATAAAGTGTCCTAAAATGAAGTTAAAGTAGTCAAAAAATGTCTTTTGTGCTTGTTTATGAGAGTTTATTTTCATTGACTTTTTAGGTTCTAAAATTAAGTTAGGCAAAAGTTGCTTCAAAACGTTGTACATAAGCTAAATAAACATAATAAACAACTTAATTCCATCATACAGTTCATTCAAAGGAACACTTAAAGTTGTATTATTTGTATCAATATGTTATTTTACTATGTTGTGTTGTGAAGAATGAAAACATTTTCTGTTAGCTTTCTTTTGAATTCTACATGTGCAAGTCTTTCCAACATTTTTTCTTGATATTCTTTCAACAAGAATTGCAGTGGCATTTGTATTTACAATCACATCTTTGTTTCTTCTCCTTGTGGTGGTCATGATATGGAAGACAAACATCTACTTGATCATCATGTATGCTCTAACAATAGGGCTCTTGGAATTCCTATTCTTGAGCCTCAGTACTCTACAAGTTTGTTGATGAAGGGTACCTTCCTTTATTGTTTGCCTTGACTCTTGTGACCATTATTTATTTATGGAACTATGGCTATCGGAAGAAGTACAAGTATGAACTAGAAAACAAAGTTTCTACTCGTAAATTGGTGGAGGTAGCCTCTAATCCTAGCATCCATCGGGTTCCGGGTGTTGCCCTATTTTACACTGAGCTTGTCCATGGAATTTCCCCTATATTCACCCACTATGTTGTGAATGTACCAGCTTTACACTCAATTCTTGTCTTTGTTTCAATCAAGTATCTAACCATTAGCACAATCCCTCTAGAGGAACGCTTTTTGTTTGGACGAATAGAGCCTTATGAGCTAGACATTTTCTGATGTGTTATGAGGTATGGATATAAGGATTCAAGATTTGAGTGTGAGTTTTTTAAGAAGATGCTGGTGAATCAATTGAAAGAGTTCATACGAAATGATCTGCTCAAGCCTAATGAATTAGCTGACAACAAAGAAGTAGAAAAGGTTGATGAAGAAATGTTGCAAAGAGAGGTGGGAATTGTGGATGATGCACTGAAATTTGGGGACTGACAACGGTCTCAAATGTAGAAAACTTTCCAGGAAAAACCTTGTCAGACTTGACTCTTTCAATTTGGAGGCTGATAGATTCACCTCTAATCAAGTCCTTGGATCTTCTCAGGTATTTTATTTCTCTCTCTCAAATTTTATAATTCTTATAATACACTACAAGAAAAAAGACTTAATACAACGAAAAAAGTCATTGGAATAACAACTAATGTCGTTGTAATAGGTTGTTGCAATGACAAAAAAGTCGATGCAAGCCGTTGTAATAAACTCTGAGATAATAGATTTACGCAACACTAGATTTTCATTGCAATAAATTCCATATATTGCCATGATTTATATATTGCAACGATTTACTTTGAAAATCTCATTGCAATAGGTTATTTTTTTTATTAAAATAAATTACCTTGCTTAATTAAGGGCTTTCTCATTTCAATTTTAACTCTTGAGTTTAGATAGGCCATAAGATTGTAAGTTTGAGTGAGATGGAGGGTGTTGATGCTCTAGGGTGTTGATTCTCTTCTTAACTTTTCGTTTATCTTGTTATTCTTATGATATATATTCCCTATTCTAAAAATTATAGGAATATATAATTTTTGATGAGCAATAAACTAATAAGTTACTCTAGAAGAAAAAAAACTAATCCGATTATTATTGTTGTTATTATTTCGTTTCAAATATGATATTTGAAGTGTTTGAGTGCAGGCCTTGGATTTGGGAACTATAATGAAGCTAGCATTTCAGAGCATTGGGGTTGTGTATGGTGATTTGGGCATATCGCCTTTGTATGTGTTACCGGGCATTTTTCCTACTAGGGTTAGGCACAATTACGTTATACTTGGCGTGTTGTCTCTAATCTTTTACTCGCTCATGTTGTGACGGTATATAGGCCATAAGATTGTAAGTTTGAGTGAGATGGAGGATGTTGGTGCTATAGAGGAAGAAAGCTCACAAGAAAAAAAATCAAAAAAGTCGTTACAATAACAACTAATGTTGTTGTAATAGGTTATTGCAACGACAAAAAAGTCGATGCAAGCTGTTGTAATAAACTCCGAGGTAATAGATTTAAACAACATTTAATTTTCATTGCAATAAATTCCATATATTACAACGATTTATATATTGCAATGATTTACTTTGAAAATCTCATTGCAATAGGTTATTTTTTTATTAAAATAAATTACTTTGCTTAATTAAGGGCTTTCTCATTTCAATTTTAACTCCTGAGTTTAGATAGGCCGCAAGATTGTAAGTTTGAGTGAGATGGAGTGTGTTGATGCTATAGAAGAAAAAAGCTCACAAGAAAATAAATCATGTAGAAGAGAAAGAACAAGAACATGAAGGTGATCAACCTGGGATTTACAATGGTCTCAAAAGTAAGGAGCTCTTTTTGAAAAATATTGTTAGATTTGATTCTTTTGATTTGGAGGCTGATAGATTCACCACCAATGAAGCCCCTGGATCTTCTCAGGTATAATTTTTTGTTTTCCCTTCTTAAATTTTCGTTTATCTTGTTATTCTTATGATATATATAGTGTATTCTAAAAATTATAGGAATAATATAATTTTTGATAAGCAATAAACTAATAAGTTAGTCTAGAAAAAAAAAAAAACTAATGCAATTATTATTATTGTTATTATTTCATTTCAAATATGTTATTTGAAGTGTTTGAATGCAGGCCTTGGATTAGGGAACTATAATGAAGCTAGCATTTTAGAGCATTGGGGTTGTGTATGGTGATTTGGGCACGTCGCCTTTGTATGTGTTACCGGGCATTTTTCCTACTAAGGTTAGGCACAATGATGATATACTTGGCGTGTTGTCTCTATTCTTTTACTTGCTCATGTTGGGACGATATATAGGCCATAAGATTCTAAGTTTGAGTGAGATGGATGGTGTTGATGCTATAGAAGAAGAAAGCTTACAAGAAAAAAAATCAAAAAAGTCATTGCAATAACAACTAATGTCGTTGTAATAGGTTATTGCAACAACAAAAAAATCGATGCAAGCCGTTGTAATAAACTCTGCGGTAATAGATTCATGCAACACTAGATATTCATTGCAATAAATTCCTTATATTGCAACGATTTATATATTGCAACGACTTACTTTGAAAATCTCATTGCAATAGGTTATTTTTTTTTTATTAAAATAAATTACCATGCTTAATTAAGGGCTTTCTCATTTTAATTTTAACTCCTGAGAATAGATAGGCCATAAGATTGTAAGTTTGAGTGCGATGGAGGGTGTTGATGCTATAGAAGAAGAAAGCTCACAAGAAAAAAAATCGTGTAGAAGGAAATGAACAAGAACATGAAGTTGATCAACCTGGGATTTACAATGGTCTCAAATGTAAAGAACTCTCTTGGAAAAATATTGTTAGATTTGATTCTTTTGATTTGGAGGCTGATAGATTCACCACCAATCAAGCCCCTAGATCTTCTCAGGTATAATTTTTTGTTTTCTCTTTTTAGCTTTTCGTTTATCCTGTTATTCTTATGATATATATAGCCTATTCTAAAAATTATAGGAATAATATAATTTTAGATAAGCAATAAACTAATAAGTTAGTCTAGAAGAAAAAAAACTAATTCGATTATTATTGTTGTTATTATTTTGTTTCAAATATGATATTTGAAGTGTTTGAGTGCAGGCCTTGGATTAGGGAAGCATAATGAAGCTAGCATTTCAGAGCATTGGGGTTGTGTATGGTGATTTGGGCACGTCGCCTTTGTATGTGTTATCGGGCATTTTTCCTACTAGGGTTAGGCACAATAATGATATACTTGGCTTGTTGTCTCTAATCTTTTACTCGCTCTTGTTAATTACTTTGATCAAGTACGTTTTCATTGTATTGACAACCAACGATAATGGCGATGGTAATTGATAATCTTCTCTCATGCTTAGCAATTTGTTTTAATAGATTACTTATTGTAGTTCTTGGATTCTCATTTTTATTGCTAGATGATAATTAGAAAGAAATTAATATTTCTTGATGATAACACTTGCACACAAAAAGAGTAATATGAGTGTTAAGTACAAGTGATTACTTAATCTTACTTATCACAAACATGAGCCATAAAACTCACTTACTTAGTTGTGCATAGAGATGCTTATCTAAGTTACAAGGGATGCAAAGTTTAGGCAACTTTGTTTTAATGGCCATCCAAGGTACATAAGTACCAATGTACACAAAACACACACTGTTTTTGTATTTTTCTGATTTTGATTTTTCTCTTTTTATTTTGAAAAACAAACAAAAAAAAGACTAAACAACCAAACAAAAACAGACAAACAATATGAAGGCATAAAAGAAAGATGCATATGCATGAAAGCATGATAGAAAGGTGTAGATGCATGAAAGCATGATTCCAAAAGTAGATAAAAAATCAAACAAAGAGAGTCCTACTTTAAATAGAAAGAATTAAAACAGATGATAGATAAGAAAGATAATTAAGTCTTAGGCTCCTTGTTCACCCACAGAGCACGAGTCTTAGGCTGTGAAGATGAAAAAACACGTATCCCAGTATGTGTACTAAAGGACATAGAAGAATTAGAATTCTCTTGAAATTGAGTTAAAAAGTTCAAAACTTTTAATAACTCTCCAAACAAAGGTATAAGTCCTTGAGAGGAAACCTGTAACCGTTTGGACACTTACTTTTGAGAATACAACTTAAAGCAATTAAGACGGATGTGTCCAGAAACACCAAAATGGTGACAAACATGAGGTCTAACAAAGAATTTAGAATTAGCCAAATGAGTTATGGATTTCATACCTTTATCACTTTTCTCAAATTGGGGCATAAAGACAGTCCTTGATTTAAAAGCTGTGAAAGAGGAGGGGCCGAAGGAAACAGCATATCCTAAGCCAGTCTTATCAGAAATAGGCTTTTGAGCACTTAAGACCTCATCAAACTTTGCACTAGACACCCTTTCTATTTGAGTTCTAGCTTGACTAAGCTCAACCTCAAGATTCTTAACTTTTTCTTCTAATGAGGTGTTCTCCACAACAAGTGTCTCAACTAACCTTGTAGTCTCATCTAGTTTGACTAACAGATCAGCTTTTTCAATTTTTACCTCATTAAGCTCTTTTCTACAAAGATGAGAAGTCTTTTTAGATTTTATGAATTCAGTACATAACTTATCATTGGCTTTCTGAAGGGTCATCTTTTTGGGTACTTTATCATTAGAAGAATCCTCACTGTCACTAGCACTCTCCACAATCACCTTATCCGTTATGGCAGCAAAAGCTATAAAGTGACCACATTCATCCACATAATCATCAGAAGAGTCATTCTCAATATCACTCCAGGTAGCAACCAACCATTTATCTTTTGAATTCTTGGTCTTTTCTTTCATAAGGTAATTTGGGCACTTTATCCTCATATGACCAAAACCTTTGCAGTCATGGCATTGGATGAGGGGTTTCTCATTCTTGCCCTTCCTTGAGGATTTATATTTCCTAGGAGGTTTGCTCTTATCCTTTTTCCTAAATTGAAGAAGCTTAATAATCTCATCAGTTATGAAGGTTAGATTCTCATCCTCATCATCATCTCCGTCTTTATCTTCAAAGTCCTCAATCTCTTCCTTTATACCCTTAAGAACCATGCTTTTACTCTTTCCACATTTTCCCATTAAGAGCCCGTTTGGATACAGCTGAAAACTGAAAACTGAAAAATACTATAGCTAAATAATTTTTTAATGTGTGAATAGTATCGTGGGACCCATTTTTAATGAAAAAGTTGCTGAAAAGTGAAAATTGTGGGTCCATGAACAGTAAAATTTGGGTTGAAATGTCAAACTTTGCGGCTACTGTTCATTGAACAGTAACCGCAACAGTACATAAACAGTAAAAAAGACTGAAACCCGTGAAAAAAAAAAAAAAAAAATGCTGAAACGCAAACGCGCGTTTCAGCTTTTCCACCCAAGCCAAACGGTCTCTAAACCTAATCCTATCTCATAGATTTGAAGGTTCTCTACAAGCTCAGTCAAAGGAAGTTGATCAATGTCCTTGACTTCTTTAATGGTAGTAATCTTGACATGGAATCTTTCAGGTAAGGACCCAAGGATTTTTCTAACAATTTTGGATTTTACTATAGATTCTCCAAGGTTGAAGGCAGAATTCACAATATCTCTGAGTTTAGCATAGAACTCATCAAATGTCTCATCCTCCTCCATCCTTATTTCTTCAAAATTACTAGTGAGTCTTTGAAACTTCATAATCTTTATTGTCTTGGTACCTTTATAGGTGGTCTCAAGAATGATCCATACTTCCTTGGCAACTTTCGTGGATGATATTTTCTTGAATTCCTCATTGGTCATCCCACAAAACAAAGCATTCAAGGCCCTATTGTTGAAATTTGCTGCTATGATTGTTGCTTCATCCCAATTCACCGGCGCTTCCTTTGACTTAATCCAGCCAATTTCAACAGCTTGCCATACTTGTTCACTTAGAGCCTGCAAAAAAACTTTCATACAAACTTTCCAGTACACATAATTAGTTCCATCAAATAAAACAGGAATCAAAAGAGATTGTCCACGATCCATGACAATGGGGGCCAAGGATCACACTTAGAAAATTAATCCAATCAGAGTGTATCCGCTCTGATAACACTTGTTGGGAAATTTAGACCCCGGTTAATAAAATTAACAAGTTTTAAACCCAAGTTGTTAATTAGATTAATTATGAATAAATTTTGTTTAAACAAACAAACATCAATATCATGTCAAAATCATGCAGCAGAAAAATAAATAAGACAAGATATGATGACCTAGAAAAACCAATGAAACAAACTAGTTTTACAGTAAAAAACCTTGGGGGAAACTTTCCCAAAAATCAATCCACTATAGTAAAGAGAAGTTTCAAATTTAGTACAAAACTTTTGTCCATATACTTACAATCCCTGTAGATGAACTTACAGCAAAAACTTTCTACCGCTTCAGAACCTCTAAACTCTTCAATATATGAACACCACCCTTTTTGCATGGATCTCAATACATGACTAACTCGCCAACTCAAAGAAGATGTTGGCTGCAAAGTTCTTCACTTCATCAACAATGAAGATCAAGAAGCACTTGGTTACAAAACCCTAAGGTGCAAAGATGCAGTAGCTTCTTTTAGAGAGAATAAGGCACTCGATCACTTTTTCATGTGTTCTCTTTGTATTTTCTTATGTGACAGCCTTTAAAATAAGTCTTATATATATCTAGGGTTGTGAGAAAAGAAACCCTACAAAAATACATAAGCATGGGCCGAAAATCAGATCTGAAAAAATGATTTCCGTAATTGTCGATAGATACCTCGATAGATAGTATCTATCGAGCCTCATTAAACCTCAATAGATAGCTATTTGTCGAGCAACTGTCGAGTTTTAATGAATCAACACTTCTTCACTTGTTTCTTGGACAAATTTGCATGACTCAATACTAAACTCGAACTCTTATTCTTTGAAATATTAAACACATCCTAGATCTACCCAATTACAAGTAAAGTGCGTTTTGTCAAAAAATTAGCCAATTACACAAAATAGTGACCTATGTTCTTAACATGAATCACATATGTCCTAACACACAAACTGGTGGAGTACCATCTTGGAGTATGATTTGATGCTCATGTCCACGAAATGGGGGTAGGTCTGAAGGCATGTCAAACACCTTAGAAAACTGGTCCAAAAGGTCAGAAAGAGCAGTAGGCAGCAGTGGTTCATTAGCTGAGGTAGGGGTGACTGTTGAAATCTGGAGAATCAGCCATTTCCTTGTAGCAGAATCATTAAAGAACTTGTTAGCTTTTGAAAAGATAGGCCCTTTAGGATGTAACCCCTTTAACAACACCCTATTACCTAAGTAAAGAAACTTTATGGTCAATAACTTGGAGTCCCAGCTGATTTCCCCAAGAATACTTAACCAGTGAGTACCCAAAACCACTACACAACCCCCTAAATGCAATACATTCAAATCCACAACAAACTTGGACCCTTGGATTGCAAGAGTGACTTCATAACATATTCCCAAAGTCCTAATAACACTACCATTAGCCACCTTTACTTCCAAAATCTGAGATGTATCCAAGTGTAAATTCAGCATATTCAATTCTAACACATCGGAAAAATTATATGTACTGCCTGAATCAATAAGAGCAACTACTTCATGGTTTTTAATCCTACCTCTGACTCTCATGGTATTAGTTAAGAGGTTGCTTATCAATGCATATAAGGTGATTTCAACAGGAGTACTTACATGCTCACTTCCTTGGACCTGATCTTGGGTTCCCAATAGTCCCTCCCATCATCATCCAATTCCACCAATTGCAATCCAGACTTACGCTCAACCTCCTCACATAACCCTTCTAATAGAAATACCTTTGCTGCCTTACACTTATGGCCCAACTGCCACTTTTCATCACAATTATAACACAGACCTTGTTTCCTCCTTTCCTCCATTTGTGCATTAGATAACCTTTGCGCAGGAAGTTTAATCCTTGAATCAGTCTTGGTCTCTAGCTTAGGTAATCCCAGAATTGAGGGCTTCCCATTATCCACAACGCTCTTGAAATTTTTCTTGCTACTTAGTAAATATTCTTCCTCAATTTTGGCTAAACCAAAAGCTTCATTAAGGGATTTTGGCACTAGCATCCTAACTGGTAATCTTATCTCATCCCTTAGGCCACTCAAAAAACGGCTCAATTTATGAGACTCAGATAAACCAACAATTCTATTAGACAGAATTTCGAAATTACCTTTGTAAGCAACCACATTAGAAGTTTGCTTGAGCCTAGTAAGTGCCTCCATTGGATCATCATAGGTTGTGACCCCAAAACGAGTCTAAAGGGCCTTCACTAACACCTCCCAACTTGCAAAACCTCCAATCTGCTCAGCATCATGGAACCAAATCAGGGCCTCACCATCCAAATGGTAAGAAGCCATAATGACATTTTGATGGTCTGGGGTATTGTGGTATGAAAAGAATTGGTTTGTTCTGTAAATCCAACAAGTTGGGTATTTTCCTTGGAATCTAGGAAATTCTAATTTCAGGTTCTTGATTGGATTCATGATGGGAGATTCATGAACTCCATGATTGCTAATTTGAAGCAAAGCTCGTGAGCCCTGAATTGGGGATTGTCTTTTATCTTCAGCTTCAACTAGTTTCTACATGAACCTAGTAAAAGTTTGTAATTGCTTCTGAATTTCTTACAAGGTCTGTTCATGGTTAACTGCAATCTTGGACAACGTAGCTATCTTTTAAGAATTTTGTGTATTTGAATGTTTCAGTCATGGTGGTGGACTGGATCAAACTGCTCTGATACCATTGATAAGACTCTCTTGGAATTAGGATTTATGGTAGGTCACTTCAAGGGGACCTAGGCCTCCATACCTAAGAAGGTGATGAGGAAGGTAAAAGAAATAGAGAGAGAAGGGCAGAGAGAGATATGTAAAGGAAGTATACAATTAGAATCTTCTTATTATTCAACAAATACAATCAATGCCTCTTATATACACCTTACACACCCTAACTAACTACCTGGATTATTAGCTGGACTAACTACCACTAACTGCCAGCAATACTACCCTACAATACACCCCATCATACAATAGTACACCTACAACTCATGCTACAATACAAGTCTAATGCAATAGCATAGATACAATACAAAATTGGATGCCTAACAGAAGCCCTCTCTTAGGTGAGATAAGGCCATGGGGTTGACCATTCACCGTAATAGAATGTATGACGGATCGAATACAACTTGATATAAGAGAAACCCATCAAAAGAATCAAATTTTTTGAAGAAAGTAGTTGAGTGCGGTACAACTTATTATTAGTTTTCTCTAATATTTCGATAAGTTTTACCAAAAATCTTGTAACTTAACTAATTGACACCTCAAATTCCAATAGAAACATTTAGGATTCAGATCCCTACTCTCAACTATTGATGTATGAAAAAGATATTTCAATAAATTTCATTGTAAAAAATTGTATTTTTTAGTTATTTTATATATAGACAAAATAGAAATACACTAAGAGTAGTATAGTGATTTGATCATACTATATATATATGTTTTTACAAATTGAAAATTGCATGATATCGTAGCTAATATAGATAGGCATGTTTCATGTCTACTAAATAATGCATATATCCTTCAATTATTATTATTATTATTATTTTTACATTCTTGATTGTGTGTTACTAAAAACTTTTTCCCCTTTTTGTTGGACATGGTTTCAAATTTTCAATTGTGGCAAAAACAACTAAATTTGAGTAAAAATGCCATATTTCAAATCAATTGTTTCTCACATAAAAAAAAAAAAAAAAAAAAAAAAAAAAAAAAAAAAANATTACTCACATAAAAAAAAAAAAAAAAAAAAAAACCAATTGTTTCTCATATAAATCTTAGAAAAATAATATTAAATTTTCATTATGCTTAAAATAATTAATATAACAAAATAAATATATTTATTATATTAGTAATCTTTCTAATTATATAGAATACATATTATAGTGTTAGTTCCATACACACACACACATACACACGCACGCATGCACACATACAAAGGAGTTAGGAAATTTAAAGGATTAAGATTAATTTTAGTGAATTCACAAATATTTAATTTTTCATGGCTTTTGTAACAATTGTTGTCAAAGCAACTAAACATGAGTAAGAATGTCATATTCTAAATTTATTATTATTATTCCAACTAAAAATTATTTTTTATATAGAGTTTATAAAAATAATCATATAAATTCATTTAATACAAATAATTAATGCACAACAATAGATAATTAATATACGAATTTGCTCTATTAGCTAATTCAATGAATCGATACTTTAATATAAATGCAAACTTTGTTGAAGTAGAAAATTAAATAAAGAGAAGTTCAAGGAATGCGCCACATGGCACAACCTCATACTCTCCAACATGAGATTTTTGATATTTTATGTAAGACGGTTTTGGATAATGTTTTACATATATTATAAGAAAAAGTAAACTAATTTAAAGTAAAGAAACATATACATTTTGAGATATTAAAAATTAGTTAGTATTTTCACTACATATTTGTAGCCTTCTCAAAGTAAGATTAATTTTTTTAAAAAAATTCATAAAACCAAAGATGAATGTAAAAGAGTAATGGGACCATGAAAATCAACTAATTTGTGTTTTGTTCACATATTTCATACCATGAAATGAAAATATGCGCAACTATCTCATCATCTTTAACTCATCGATAGTGTGACATTAAAACATGATATGGGCAGGTGTGTGTGCATATATCTTATATATATGCATTTACTCTATTGGCTAATTCAATGAACTAATACTTTATTATAAATGCATACTTTGTTGAAGTAGAAAACTAAATAAAGAGAAGTTCAAGGAATATGCCACATGACACCTTATACTCTCCAACGTGAGTTTTTTGATATTTTATGTAAGACGGTTTTGGATAATATTTTACATATATTATAAGAAAAAGTAAACTAAGTGTGCATTTGGGTTAGGATTAAAAATTGTTAGGTTCTAAATGTTTAGAACAATTGACAAATCGTGAACACAAACTTGTCTAGATATAGATCTTAGAGTCTATAGGTTTTATTAGACAATGCTCAAGGTGATTCAAGTCAAGATTTAGGAACATACAAGCTGCAGGAAGAAGACTTCATATTCTGCCTGGTTCGATAAATTGAAGAACAGGCTCGATTGATCGAAAATCGTATCTGCAAAATTTTAAGTCGGCCCAAACAGCAGCTTAAGCCCATTAAGGATTAGAGTTTCAGATCTACTTCTCCCACTATATAAAGGAAACCATAAGCCACGTTTTTGAAAACTTTTGGAGAGAGAGATTAGAGTGCCTCTTGTGTCTCTTTTTATTTTTAGGGTTTTGTACCCAAACCTCTCTAAGTCTTTGTTGCTCATATTTGCGGTTTATGTGAATCTCTTGTGAGATCATTGAGGAGCTTTCCTTCACATAAACTTAGGGTTTTCAAGATAGAGATTACTTCAACATCTTAATTTCCAACAAGTGGTATCATAGCGGGTAGCTCTTCTGTCTGTAGATCCTTTGATCTAAGAGCTGATCCTTGACCCTTGTTATCATGGATAACTTGAAGTGTCTTTTTGCTCATGCTTCTGCTGATTTTATTGATGCCTGTGATGTTTTGAATAAAAAGGACATTATTGTTTCTGTTGATTTTTTTGATGCTTTTGAAATTCTTCGTAAGGAATTATCTAAATCTTTGAAAATTTCTAAGAAATTTAAAGAAGAGTTAAAATTGGCTAATCTTGAAAAAGAGGATTTGATTGTGAGATTAGATAAGTCTAATAAAAAGAGTGAATTTTTGAGAAATCAAATTTCCTCTCAAGATGAGAAGATGAAAAGCTTGGAACAAGAGTTAGTTGAATCTAAAACTAAAATTGAAAATTTGACTAGTACCAAGCCTGTTGTTGATAACAAAAGTATTTCTGTTTCTCTTAAGCCTAAGACTGAGAAAGTTTATATCCCTCCTTTCAAGAGGAATAATAAAGAGAAGGTTTATTTTGCTAAGTTAGACAAAGGTAAAAGTTCTGATGATAACGTTGAAGTTTCTAAACCTATGTCTAAACCTGCTGCTTGTGTGCAAAAGAAATCTGTTTTTGTGCCTACCTGTTACCTTTGTGGTGTTGTTGGTCATATTAGACCAAATTGTTCTTTGTTGAGGCAAAAACCTAAATCTGAGACTAGATTTGCCGCTAAGAATACTGATGTTCCTAAATTTGTTCATGTTTGCCACTTTTGTGATGTTCGTGGTCACATTCGTCCTAATTGTCATAAATTGAAATTTAAACATTCTGTATGTCAATCTAAGATATGTGATGATCTTTTTCCTGCCATAAGTCTAAATAAATTATTTCATATGCTTTTGAAAAATTTGAGCTTGTTGGCTTGTGAAAGGAATTTGCAGGATTTCAGTCTTTCTTAAAAGATTAGTGTAATCCCTTAAATACACTCTGCTTCACATGGATTTTCACCTACAAAGCCGAATACTCGTGCTAAATGGGTGAGAAAAGATTCTCCAAGGTGAATATTGCTAACTTGTCCCTGATTTAATGCTTTCAATTATTTTTGGACATGTTTTGTTTCTGTTTTTGGTTGTTTTATTTTTTAAGTTTTTGTTTTTATTTAAAAAAAAAAAATCCAAAAACATTGAAAATTTTCAAAAAGACAAAAATATTTTATTTTGAGTCTTGTTTTATTTGTTTTGAGGATTACATGAGTTATGATATCTCTCTCTTGTTTTAGAACATGCTTGACATTGTGGAGAAACTTGAATAGTTTGTGCTAAACTATTTCTGATTTTGTATGAATATGTACTAGTTTGTACATGTACTCATGGGTTAATTAAGAAATTGATATTTCTTGTTTGTGTACCCTCTATAGCTTAGTTAAGCATTGTCATGCATTGCATTTGCATTGTTCATTTAGCATAATATGTGCTTTTTGTTTTTGGTCATAAATTTTCCTAAACCAAAAAGATTTTTGTGTTTTGTTATAGATCTTGGATTTGAAACCAAAGTTGGCCACCTTATCTTTACATAACAAGTTTATATACCTTGTTTAGCTTGGATAGGCTTATTTATTGCACTTTACTAGTTGAAATTTTGTAGTGCATGTTGTGTGGGAAAGATGTTTATGGAGTTTATCACTTTATCTTAATCTTGAAGTCACATGTTATTTGACTATCGGACTTGATCCTTTTGAGAAAGGCATAAATAACCATCTCACCACTGTTCACTAGCCAATCATAAATACCTTAGTGCATATCATAAGATTTTGTGCTCGAGAAAGTGTAGCACATGCACAAAAAGAACATAAGGTGATGCTTCGACTTAATTGCTTAATGCTTAAAATTGGTGTGTACTATTAGGCTTAATGTCATCTCACATAAATAAAATTGGTGTGTATTATTAGGCTTGATGCCATCTCACATAATAATGAGGTAAAAATACAAGAAACTTACATGATTGCAAGCTTTTGTTCTAAGAGATGTGGGAGTTATAGGATGTAACTCTTTAGGTGATAGTCTCTTTTAAATTCTATGTGATGGATTGTGTAGACTTTGTGATTAATTGCTATTCACATATCACCTCACATGTATCTCAAGCTTTTACTAGTTGCACACACTACACAAGTTACTCTTTGTTAAACTTGGTACATTTTATTGTGTGTGATCTTGTTGTGGCCATCCAAGATTAAAAGTTCCTTGATTTTATTGCAAAATGTGTTTAATGTTTGCGCTTTAAGGACAAATTGATTGAAAATCTTGATTTTGGAAGATCTGGATTGAATTCAAGTATTTTTGAAAAACTTTTCGTCTCATACTCATGCATTTTTTTTATAAAACAATGTGCTTTGAGGAGTTTCTGCATTAAAATGCTCTATTTTTCAAAAATCTGATTTTTCCAGACTTTCGATCGATCGAACCTGTTTTTCGATCAATCGAAATTGCGATTAAAATTTTAGGTTTGAGTCTGCCTGACTTGATTGATGTTCGATCAATTCTCGATCGATCGAAACTGAAAAATTTTCAGTTTCTATGTTTTTGAGCAAAAATTTTTTTCATGCATCATTTGTGTTTAGGATTCATATGCATTGCATTGATTTTGTATCCATCTTGCAATTTTGCAGTCATATCTCTTAGTGTTTTCACACATGCATACACTTTGCTAAATTGGGTACTCAACTTGATTTAAAAATTGATCGATTAATTTTTGAGTTTTGTACATTCTAGTATATGCTATTTCTTATGTGTGAACTGTAGAAAATATATTTCTTAAAAGATATGATGGATAATCAATGTGCAAATATTTTCTCTACTCATGCAACTGTTTATGGGTCACATAGTGCCATGTTTGCATTTTATTGAAAGAGAGAATATTTTTTCTTCATGTGTATCCTTACCTTAGTTTTTAACTTTGGTTTGTGTGTTTTTAACTTTGGTCCTGCTGGTGAGGATGTTCCTGATCCTGTTGGTGATGCTGCTGCTGCTACTGATTTTCCCCCACCTCTTTTATTTTTCCCCAAAATTGTTTTTCCTAAATCTTGTTTTGTTTTTCCTATTTTTGATAGGGGGAGAAAATTTTTTTTTAACCTGTGTTGTTCATAGGGGGAGCTGTCTCTATTTTCTATAGAGTTGAATTGTTTTGTGTTCCCTTCTTTCTTTATTTTCTCTTATCCTTTGTTGCGTATGTTGACTGTTTACTCTTTGTATGAGTTGTCTTTGTCAATACATGACAAAAAGGGGGAGAAATAGTTGATATGTGGGAATATGTGTGGAAAATACAAGAATGTTATGTTTAGGGGGAGTTAACATTGTTTTTGATGTATTTAACTTAGGGGGAGAGTTAGTTTGCATATTTGTTGATTTACTGTTTTTCTGTCACACATGCGTTTATGCGTTTGTTGAGTGTTTTAGCAAATATATAGGTTGATTCAATTGAGCTGCTGTCTACACTTGCAACTGATGGATAGTAGTTATGTTGAATTTGTTGTAATGAGCATTTTATTGTATTGGGTTGTTCTTGTATTTGAGCATTTCATTTTGTATGAAAGTTTTGTCACGAATTGCCAAAGGGGGAGTTTGTTAGGTTCTAAATGTTTAGAACAATTGGCAAATCATGAACACAAACTTGTCTAGATATAGATCTTAGAGTATATAGGTTTTATTAGACAATGCTCAAGGTTATTCAAGTCAAGATTCAAGAACATACAAGCTGCAGGAAGAAGACTTCATATTCTGCCTGGTTCGATCAATTGAAGAACAAGCTCAATCGATCAAAAATCGTATCTGCAGAATTTTAAGTCGGCCCAAATAGCAGCTTAAGCCCATTAAGGATTAGGGTTTCAGATCTACTTCTCCCACTATATAAAGGAAACTCTAAGCCACGTTTTTGAGAACTTTTGGAGAGAGAGATTAGAGTGCCTCTTGTGCCTCCTTTTATTTTTAGGGTTTTGTACCCAAACCTCTCTAAGTCTTTGTTGCTCATATTTGCGGTTTATGTGAATCTCTTGTGAGATAATTGAGAAGCTTTCCTTCACATAAACTTAGGGTTTTCAAGATAGAGATTACTTCAACATCTTGATGATCAACAAGGTTGCTACCATTGAAGTTTAAAGAATATCAAGCGTGGGTGCTTGTAGCTAATTGAAGAATTCAAGAAAGAAGGAGTCCGTGGATTCGGAACTTGCACAGAATCGTGTCAGTAAGTTTTACTGGTAGGTAGCATTAGGAAGTCGAGCGGGGAGCTTGTAAGTTCTTTTGTATGAACTTCAATTCTCTCATAGTGAATTCAGTTTTGCCTTGAGGATCGGTGGGTAAAATCTTCCCCAGGTTTTTTACCGGTTTGGTTTTCCTGGGTGATCATATCTTGTGTTTTTTATTATTCCGCTGCTATATATTCTTGATATGATTGTTTGATTGTTTTAACCTAGAATTGCTTAATTTGACTAAGTAACAACTTGGCTAATTAACTAGGCTACTCAATCTGGTTGTGTGTTAAGGGGTCTAAAATTTTCATCAAAAATTAAAATTATTTCATTATTCAGTTTATTTTTGTTATTCATGGGCTTCACTGCATTTTTTGGCACTATTCATGGGTCCCACTGTACTATTGTAACCTACAGTACTTTTAGTAATAATTTTTTTAGTTTCAGCAAAATAAACGGTATTCAAACACACTATAAATTAAAGTAAAGAAATATATACATTTTGAGATACTAAAAATTAGTTTAGTAGTTTCATTGTATATTTGTAACTTTCTCAAGGTAAGAGTAATTTTTTAAAAAATCATGAAACCAAAGATAAATGCAAAAGAGTAACGGGACCATGAAAATCAACTAATTTGTGTTGTGTTTACATATTTCATACCATAAAATAAAAGTATGTCCAACTCTCTCACCATCTTTTACTCATCGATAGTGTGACATTTAAACATGATATGGGCAAGTGTGTGTGCATATATCTTCTAGATGATTTAAAATTAAACCATGGTAGAATATGGTTTTACATTGCACATCAAATATTCTCTCTACTTATATACCCAAAATAAAAACTTTCCAACCAAATTACCAAACCTAAATCATATTTAAGCCCCTAATTTTAAAATGAAAAAAGAAAAATTACCCGTAGGAGTCTTGGCGTCTTGATGGTAGTGAAAGACCTGTATAACAGAGGTGGTGAACCCCTTAGATTCCTCTTTCTCTCTTTCAAATGTTTTGTCAGTCTCAAGTCTTTTATTTTGGTAATACAAGTGAAACAGTGTGTTTTATTTAATAATCCACAACATTTTTGTGTCTCTTTATCTCTCTTTAGGGTCTTATCTAGTTAGTTATTACTATTAGTCCTTAATTTTTTTTTTTTTTTTTTGCTTTTTTTAAAATACTAAAACGGTGGGTATGCTAAAAGACATGAAGAAAGAGGGAATAGAGAAAGGTGTGGCATAAGCTTAATCAATTAATGAGACATTAATGAGATAACAGTAAAATAAGTTAATATGAACTTTTGGGTAACCAAAAAAAAAAAAAAAAAAGCTAAATGCAAAATTAGAACACTACTTGGCAGGACCTCATACACTCCCGTATAAGGTCTTTGCTTTTATATATATATATATATATATATTGATTGATGATTGATTAATTAGCTATAAACTATGCCTATAATTGGTTGAAAAGGTGTGTAAGGGAAGCAGATGAAGTTATCATTATTCCTCGCAGGCAACTTCTCAAGGTGGGGATGATTTATGAGGTCTAGAGATTATGATTAGTTTGCTGTGATTATCTTTCAACTTGGTTTGCTAAAAAAATTGCTCGCATGGAAAATCTTTTCAAGTATCGTAGTGTTTGATGCTACAATAGTTTTTAAGTATAAAATAGTGTCTATCTTTCATATAAAAATAAAATATGTAACTAGCTATTATGTGCTGATTCAAGGCATAATGGGAACTTATTCATAATTTAATAGTTACCATGAAGGAGAGGGAATTTGACCATGAATGCCTCGGTTGGAAACATTAAAAGGTGTTAGTTGAACTACAAAGTTCTTAGTAAAATAAATTGATCTTATAGTTTATCAATGATGGATTAAAAAGTTTTTGAGTTTGGCATTTTAAGTGGACTCATATAAGCTATACCATGATATATAAGTAACAAACTATAAAAGATCCTGGCTAGTTTAGAGAGACTGATATCTAGATATATAAGTAGGGTGTAATTTGTACTTACAACCTAAAATCTATTTCGAATCTAAATTAGCTTCTAATTATAGTTTAATTTTGCACTAAGCGCTTGATTTAATTTTCTTAAAACTGGTGCCAAGTGACCTTTAAGGTCGACATATTTATTGGAAACTCTTGGGCATCACACCCAGAGTTCTTCCATTAACCCATGTTCTTCAATCATGGGAATACATCCTGAGAATCTCTCTAGTCTCTACCATTAACACCACTCCTCCCATCACACTTCCTATATGGAAAGAGGCTAAAATCATGGGAAGATGATCAGCTCTAGACCACCATATAAACTTCAGGCCTCCTCCACTCCAAGGTATGAAACAAAAAAACCTTAAACTATTGAGCTTATTTGGGTTCATATGAGTCTCTAACTTAAGTATCAGAGAAGCTTAGGCCGACATCCCACTAGTGCCCTCCAGTAGCATTCTTTCTTCTCGTAGGTCTTCCATAGCCTCTTGAGTCTCGACGGACAAGTGGCTCACTAATTTTTCATGCATCATCATTAATATAGTTGCTAAATCATTTTCTTGTATTTCTTTTTCGCATGTTATTAGATCTTCAAATTGTTTAGTCAGTACCCTTGCTGCTCTCCTTTTGTAATTATCTTTGTGTCATCCCTATCTCCTCTCTCCCCTCCTTAATTTGTTTTACAGGTTGAGAAGACTGCTGGTTGTGGCCCAAGTCTTTTTCTTAATAAATTTTGTATAATTCCACCCCAAAAAAAAAAAAAAAGCAACATTTTCAGATACTTCACTTAAGCTACAAATTGGCAAGTACTGTTACAAAATTTAACCCAGAAATCATGTGTCCTACTAGTGCAATAAATCGAGTTAGCATCCAACAGGTAGGTATGGTGGAGTCCAAGTGTACAACTTGATATCATGCAAGCCATAAATAAGCTTGTAACTATAACTAAGTTGGTGGAGTACATCTTGAAATCCTGCAAGCCATAAAGAAAACTTCTTTCTATAACTAGGCGTTCTCAACCTCTTTTATTGAAGCAAGCAATTAAAGCAGATATATTTACAAGAAGGGGACTCTTTGAAACTCGTAGTAGTAATATTGTTAACTCGTAGTAATAATGTAATATTGTTTTATGTACTGTAAGTCTGTAACATTCATAGGACTAGATACGGAATTCAATTTCAACCATTAAGGAAAAGTAGACAGTGTCACTGCAATACTCTTTGCCATTAATAGGTTGTTATATTTGGAGGTTAAGGGTTTTAGAGCCTATAAACTATCTTTGAGAGCTTTCTCATTTCCATCAAAACTCCTTAGTCCTGAGGCTTTAGATTGGCCATAATATTGTGCAATTGAGTGGTGATGTTATAGAAGTAAAAAGGCCAGAAGAAGAAAATAATGTCGAAGAAAAAGAACAATAAGAGGAAGTTGATCGATCAACATGAGATTTTCAATGGTCTCAAACGTAAAAAACTTTCTTGGACATAACCTTGTTAGAGTAGATTCTTTCAATTTGAAGGCCGATAGATTCACCTCGAATCAAGGCACTGGATCTCCTCAAGTACTTTATTTTGTTTTTTCTTTTCTTCATTTCTTTTATTGTTTTTGTTATTGTTATTAATATTATATAAGTGACTCTAAAATTTGACGACTAATTAGAGTGTGTTTGGATTAATTTTTCTTGGGCATGTAACGCATGTTTAATTGTTGTTGTTGTTCTTTTTTCTTTTTCTTCTTCAAAAAACTTGTTTATTAGATTTAAAAAAAAAAAAAAATTTATCTTGTATTTTCAAAATCAAAAACATGTTTGATAGTTGAAAAAAAAAAAAAAAACTAAAACGAAATACAGAAAATACATTTGGATTGATAACTATTTTTTTTTTACCTGTCCTGAGCATCCCATTATATTTGAGGCTTACCATGTGTTGAGGACAAATTTTTCACAAGCACATGGCTTCATTTCATTGACGACTCATACCACGTCAACGTTATCATGGATTTTGAGAAAACCCCTCTTAAAGCCCAAAAGAGCCCATATTTACACAAAAAGGCATCAAAGCCCATGATTCAAGCTCATAGCACATCATCTCATTTTTGGCTCATGGTCCAAGCTCATGAGTCTCATCAGGAGAATTTTGGGAGTCGTGGTTTGGAGGGTCAAGAAGTATGTTTAGTAAAACTCCAGTGGTTCAAAGTTGATAAGGGAAAGCATGTTGCTTGACATGTCTTTCCCAATTCCCTGAACTCTGACGGGTCAGTGTGCAATAGGTAACATTTGGTAAGCCTCCCATATCACATAACACTTAAAATGATAAAAACCCCCCATGCTCTTTACATAAAAATTAATGGTCATCATATAATATAAGTTTTAAAATATAATTATATCATTCCATATAAATTATATTATAATTTTCATATAAATCAAATACAAGCACATGGCTAAATATATATTAGTATCTCATATCTAGCGTTAAAATGCTTTCATTACTCTCCAAGATTTGGTTAAGATATAAAAAGACCATAATTACATCTCTAAAATTTCATCAAATATATTTTCCAAAAAAGAAAACTTAGCCGAAAACACTAAAAACAGCTCCAGCGGAAGCTGTAAACAGCTTCTGCGGAAGCTGTAACAGCTCCAGCTAAGCTGCAGAAGCTCCAGCAGGTTGACATATGTCCTAAAAATGACACCACTTGCTCATTAATGCCTAATCTCAGTAGCTTGCTGTCATACCCAAAGAAATAGAAGGATCTCATAAAGATTATCTTACATTTTTTAGCTAAACCATTAATTTAATGCAAAGTATTGTCCTCCAAGCAAAGGATGTCATCCATATGACATCATCCAGCTGTGTCAACAACATTAAGTCTCAACTTTCTTCTTTTGGTTAAAAAAACAAAAGACCATTTACATTGTCAAGGACTTTTCCTCATTTGCTAAGTTTCCCTTCAACTAGTTCTGATCTAGTTACATAGCTTAACTCTATATAAAGAGGACCAAGCTACACACAAAGGGGGCTGCAATCTGATCTCTCCTCTCTGATCTCTTCCTCTCTGATCTCTGATTTCTGCTCTTTGATCCCTTCTCTGATTTTCAATAATTCTGAAACCTCTTTCATCTTGCTGCATATATCTCTAAACTTCTCCATCTCCCTTACAAAGATATCTCTCCTTAGATAACACCATTGCATCACACTTATTACACCACATCATTACACACTATCCATCTCTCCCACACTTCAATATTCTTAAACTTCATCATTTTTGCTGTCCAAAACACATCTCTATCTCATTCTTCATTTCTCATACAAAAATCCCCCTTCTTAGAAAGCAACATAACCAATGTCATAATACAAAAAAAGATCCCAACAGCAGCCTTTACTACATTTAACCTTCATTTATCTATCTCATACTTCCATTTATTTTATAAAACACATTTCTCACAAAATATCCATACATACTTCTCATATATCTCTAAACACCATATCTCACAATATATATATATATATATTCCTTACCATCTCCACACATCTTAAAAACATATTAAATATTCTTCTAAGAACACATTACAAAAGCCCTTTCTCATGGAAGGCATATGAACATCAATATTAAGGTCTTTCTCTTAAAAGGCACAAAGACTTCATATTAAAAATCATTCTCATTAAAGACGTATATTTCTAATATTTAAAGCCATTATTATGAAAGATAATATCACTCATGTTTGACAAAAACTAAAAGAGCATTACATGGGGAAAGTCATTTAAGTGCATGATGAAAGGAGACAAACTTAAACAACCTATGCACGTGGCTGGACGCTCTCTCTCCCTTCATTCCATTCTATTTTTCCTCTTTTATTTGTAATTATGAAACTTTTAATCATTGTTTATTATTATTATTATGAAGGATATAATGTATTTGTAACAATTGAATTTTTTCCTTCATATTGATGTAATGATGGCTGAAAGTACTATAAATTCCCCTAAGCGAGACACACAAGAACCCCTAGGACTGAATACATTCATAAATTTATTTAATCATTAATTTTTGGACTTTTAAGTGTAATTTTACCTTTACCGCTGGAGGACTGATTTTAACTATGACGTTGTAAGAAGGACTAATAATATAACAAACTAATAATAGTAACGTGTTTATTGGGCTTTATTGTTGTCTTCTTGATAGGGTGCAGCCTCTATCTCTTGCTTGGGCGGACTTCCACAACACTGAAAGCCTTTGGGTTCTATTTCAAGGACCCATCGTCGAGTTTCGGCTTGGCTACCCCATACTCTATTTGGGAACATCAAAATTTTCCCTTCGACACCATGTGAAATTGATTGTGCAAATGCTGAATAATATGCTGCAAATTCTAAGAAACATAATTCTTAAACCCAAAGAAATGTATAAGCAGTAGGCCAAGGATAATAGTGTTGTCATTTTGGGCAGAGAGGAATAAGAATCACTATTTGTTCAAAATCGACAAAAGTAAACTGAAAGGTATTATAAACAAATAGTAATTCAATTAGCAAACAAGTTAACGAAAAAAGAAAATCAATTATTATTGTTATTATTATTATTTGGTTTCCAATATGATATTTTGAAATGTTTGAGTGCAGAGCTTGGATTGGGGAAGCATCATGAAGCAGGCAATTCAAAGCAATGGGGTTGTGTATGGTGATTTGGGCATTTTTCCTACTGGAGTTAAGCACAAAGACGACATACTTGGCCTTCTGTCTCTAATCTTTTACTCATTTATGTCAATTACTTTGATAAAGTATGTTTTCATTGTGCTGCCTGCCAATGATCAGAGTGATGGTAATTAGTTGATTAATTTTCTCTCATGCTATTAATAGGTTTGGAAATCTCTGTCAACTTCCATCTTGTATTGACTATATGTAGTGGCATGCATAAGGCTTTTAGTGTAGTTAATAAAACTGGGGTTTGGTTTACCTCCAGTACTTTTTTAACTAGAATCTCTTTTTATTTTAATGAAAAACTGTCACGTCACCCACTAATTAAATAAAATGTTGAGATTAAAACCCATTACTACTTGCTATTATATATTTAAAACAAAAGGATTCAATTAAAAAAGTAATGGAAGTAAATCAAATACATAAAACTGAAATCGTGAGCTTAACTTATCACGTTTTTAGTGTTATTTACATTTGTGTGAGCATCCACACAAGTGTGTAATAAGTTTTAGTCTTATGTTTTTAATCACGCATGGGAGGCAAGTGGCCTCGCCATAATTACTCACCCTAATTACTGGATGTTTCTCTTCATGTTATTTTTAAATTAAGGAAAATACTATAAAGTTATTACAAATTTTAGTTCAAAATATTTGTTATATAATAATGGAATAATTGTTTTGTTGTAAGAGTAACTTTTGCTCTATATTCCCTTATATGCTGCTTTGCAAAGGTCAGCTTGACGCACAACCAGCAGACTGAAGATAAAGAAGTGCTTCACTATTGACTAGATCGGGCGCAACTCAACCATTAGGTGATTTAGGTAATGGCTTAAGGCCCCCAAATTGAAGAAGACTCCCTAAAATAGAATATATTTTATCTGTTTGTCTTATAGTATTACACAAAAATAATAATAATAAAAGTAAGGTCTCACCCAAAAAAAAAAAAAAAAGACATATTGGCCAATTTAAAATATAATACTTTTTTTTTCAAATGTTCAACATTTTATTAATACATTTTACTATATATGTTTGGGGTAATTTAAAAGTAAAAACTTTTTAAATTTTTCAAAAATTTTACTTTTTTTTTTCTCTCTCTATCAAAATTAAAATTAGAATTAATAGTTTTTGAGATAAATTCATTACTGAAAATCCATTGTTCAATAACTGAGATTCAATATTGCCAAGAGAGACAATGACCATTTAAAATATAGGATTTATTCTAATACTAATTGTTTTGATATTTTTAGGGTTTTTGAGATTGTGCACTGTGAAACTAATTGACTTTGGAAAACACATGCACACACATACGCACACACATATACATGTATTTAGAGTCTAGGTTTGTGAAAGTGTTTGTTACATATTGTAATTTCTCTATATTCTTAATAAAAAAATTCTTCTCATCACCACCCACGGATGTAGGCCTAAGACCAAACCACATAGATTTTTGCGTCCTGGTGCATTTTTTTTTTTTTATTCCTATTTTTCTATCTATGTTTTGTGTAAAACCATTATAATTAACTATGGGAGGATGAGGATCCAAAGCAGTTAATAAAGTAGGAAAGGGCATTTCTGATGAGGGGAACTCCATAAAGTACCCCTGGAAAGGACTTGTTTAACTCATAAGGAGTTCGGAATGTTGTAGTTGATGGGGGTGCCGAGGGCTCCTACTTAACCTCGGGAGGCCGAGAATGAGGAACGAATGGAGCATGGTGCAATCCCAGGGGGGGACAAAGGTAACTTGGTATTAAACAAGGAAGAAAAGAAAAAGAAAGGACAAGACAATCATCCCATCTGCATTAAATGCATTGCAACCACTAAATTGGCTTCATTAATGGGGAAGATCCAAATGCATCCTTGCCAAGTTATATAAAGCCAAGAAGGCACTTGGATCAAGGGGGGGGGGGGGGGGCGGAGGTCTAGTTTTTGAGAGAAGAAGAAGAAGAGAGAGAAAAATCATCCAATTGTAATATCATTCTCGAATTAAAACCAAGGACAAACACTTAGCCATTACTAAGCTCTATTCAATCGAATATTAATCACTACACACGTAGTTTAGATCGGATTTCCATCTTTTGTCTTGTAACGAGTATTTAAAGGTTGACTTTGTATCTCATCTGTATAAATTCATTGTGTAAGCGAATAGTAACTGGATCACGATTATACTATCTGTTCTTTGTTTCACTTTTTGCCCCGCTACATTAACTACACAAGGTACAAATGAATAAGTTTTTGCTATCTAAACAAACATGTTTTAGAGAATGGGTTCTTTGTTTGGATTGACAGGCTATTTCAGTTTTTATTTTGGGTTCTTTGGTTAAGCAATTGATTGTTCCAATCTCCACTAGATCTTTTTTGTTGTGTAATCATCTATTTACTTGGGTTTTTTTGGAATGACATCAAACAATTCGTCAGTAGAAAAATTTAATGGGAAGAATGATTTCATTCTATGGACTGTAAAGATGCGTGCTTTGCAAGTTCAACAAGGATTGTTGAAAGTGTTGTACAAGGATATGCTTTGTCAACAATGCTCTCAGATGAGGAAAAAGAAGATCTCTTCGTAAGGGTACATAGTGTAATTCAGTTGTTTTTGGCAAATGAATATCTAAGAGAAATTGTAGAGGAGAAGACAATTGTAAGATGTGCATTAAGTTAGAAACTCAATACATGATTATGTTTCTCTTAAATTTCCTATACATGAAGCACTGGTTATACACCATTACGATGAAAAAATGTACACGTGTATTTGATCATATATATAGATGAATTTAATATGATTTTTTTTTAAATATTGATTGTAATGTAGGTGATGAGGATCAAGTCTAATTTTGTCATGTTCATTATCTCCTTTTTCAAAGCACTTTGTTGATAGTTGATACCACGATATAAAAGATGTTTAAAAGTCCAAGTAGTTAAAATGAAGATTTTTGAAAACTAAGGTGAAAGTCAGGCTGAAGGTCTATTTAGTAGAGGTAGATCCAATGAAATTACATCTAGTATCAACAAAGATAAATCTAGATCAAAGTCTAAATCTAAAAAAGATTAGATATTTGCACTGTTAAAAAAGAAAGGGCACCAAAAAAATTTAAATTACTCTAAGCAAAAATATTGAAATAAAAAAATTCATGATACTGACGATACAACTAGTGTTGTGGAGGATATCCAAATTCAAATAATAATAGTTTGTGGCATATGCGGTGGGGCATATGAGTGAGATTGCATGACAATATTAAGCAAACAGGTTTATCGGAAGGTCAAAAAATTGGGAAGTTAGATTTCTATGAGCATTGTGCCTTTGTCAAAGTGTAGAGTCAAGTTCAACACAACGAAACACAAGACTAAGGGCATAATAGATAATATCCTTTCAGATATTTGGAATCATTATCTTATATGTTCAAATAGTGTTTATTGGCACTTATTAACTTTCATTGATGACTATCGAAGGAAAGATTTGGTATATTTTGAAAACATAAGAACAATATGTTTATCACCGTTTAGCCTTATAAGAAGACCCTTGTTAAGAAACAGGCTATTAAAAAGATCAAGTGACTTAGAAATAATAACAATTTCGAATATTACTAATGTTTTTCAAGGTATATGATTATATTATTAGTTGGAAAATAACATTATAGTTGATGATTATATTGCTTTGTTTGCTATTGAGGAAGAGTAGAGGAGTGACGTATTGACAGTGAAGAAGCTATGTGGCTAAGAGGCTAGTGAATTAGGTTTGTGGCAGGATGATACTGTTGTATTTTGTGATCACCAAAGCGTAATACATTTTACTAACAATTAGATGTATCATGAGAAAACCGAACACATTAGTGTCCAATACAACTTTATTCACAATTAGAAATGTTGCTACAACGGATAATCCATCGAACATGATACCAAAGCTGGTTCCTCTGCACAAGTTCAAACATCACTTGAGCTTTACCGGTGCTTGTAGTCTGTGATAATCCTTAGGGGTTTTGGTGAAGGCAATGAAGAAGTTTCATTTATGAGGTTTGATCAAATTCAAGTCAATGTGGAAATTGTGGAAATTTGTTAAAGTTGGCTCGAATTGGTGTAGCACTTGTAGTGCCACGTTATCTATCGAAAAGGCATTAAAGCCATGTCGACTTAAGAATCCAAGTTCTACTTGGTTTTTGAGATTGTGCACCGTAGCACTAATCAAATTTGTGAAACAGACACGTATATCCAACCTTGCAGTATTCTTTAACACACCTACAACTTTGGTATTTGGCATGCCAGGTTAAGAAGATTAAAAATACTGTGGCGTACCAGTTCTAATGAGAGAAAGCTCTTTGGCGCACATAGGATTTCTACGAGTGTCTTTGTGCCATTTTTTCTAATTTTCCTAATTTCTGAGTAAAACTCTTTCTTCGCTACTACCAGTAAATATAGACTTAATTAAGTTGAACTACATAAATTTTTGTATTCCTTATATGATTATTTTATCTTTCTATTTCTATTTTCAAACAAAGTTACCATATATATATTTACTACAAATTAGTTTTCTGTTATTTGATCAACCGTGACAAACAATATCATCAACAATATTCCTTCTTTCCGTATAAGGAGTTTTAACTTGTCTACTTGATACAAATTATCTTAGCCTACAGGAACAATTTTCTTCCTTTCCAAGACATTATCTTAACACTAGCAATGCAACTGTTCTTCCGTTTCTTTTTTTTTTTCCATTTTTTTCCCCTCAAAAAACCCTTCGGAAAGTGTTACCAAATACTTTGGTGAAGAATATATATACGATTACCTAATTCGAGCTGCTCTGCAGTTAATATATTATAGGTCCACATTCATTACTATGAGTTATCCTAAGCAATGTCACATGAGTGTGAACTAACCAAATAGGAACTACAAACAGTAGTAGTTCTTTTGCTACAGATCTGCATCAATGTGTCTTATTTTTCCTCGTTTTGTTCAGCTACAAGAAACAAATACTGTGGGAGCCACACGTAGAATAATGATAATTAGGTTACCAAGTTCTTTGGAAGCTTTTAAACTCAAATGGGATGGTTACAAAAATTTCTATTCTAGGATGTGATATATAATGCTTCACATTGCTCACTGTTGGTTAATTTTATTATTTTGGAGCTAAAATATTTAGGAAATGGATTAACAAAATGCCCCAAACTTAGTTTTTTTTTTTTTTTGGGTTAAAAGACCGAGTATATATATCAAACTAGCAAATACACACTAAAATCAGATATGAGCTTCCATTCATGTTGTGCATGGTGTATTGCATAACTGGCAACATTGTGCTTCAAATCAATGCACTAACACATATTCTACCCTCCATAAGATGCTATTAATACTACAAAATCTATGCTTAAAGGAATTCTTGCTACTCATAATTAATGGCATTTACTCATTAAATATAAAAAGATGTATGTTAATATTGTTGGTGTCATCAATAAAATTCTCATCCTAGAAGGATATACTCTCACACTGTACGGAAAATGGAGTATGGAATTGTTGGATGTTTTCTAGGTTTTAGGCTTGTCCTTCAAACTGTCTCAATCTAATCCAGAGAGTTGGATGGAGTAGTACTCCAACAAAAGTCCTAAACATTAATTATAAAGGAATATCCCAAGTTGCACAGGTAAGGAAAATAGAAAAACTTTAAATCCTAAAACTTTAAAAAAAAAAACCTTAAATGTGAGAGAAACCTTTGAAACCCTAACTCTTGTCCTCTCTCTATCTATTTGTCTTCATGTTTATGAAACTGTGGCTTGATACAATGAACATGATCAACATTACTCAATATTATTTTTTTTGGGTATTTATTTGGCGTTTAGTGGATTAGGTGTTGGGTCATTGCTGAAATGCATGTGGTCCCCAACTCACAAAGCTGTGGGTTAAAGAAAATTAAACCCTAAACCTAAAAAAAATTTACTTTAACCAATCTGGTCAACATCTACACTCATACAAAATATATACTAATTGGATGTGGACTACCAACTCTATTAATGGAGACTTCATAACAGTACTATATGTTCTGTATCGGCGGCGTGTGAAAGCTAGGGCCTGCCCTTAAACAAGTTGAGATGGAGAGAGATTTAGCATTGCTATGTAGATGAACTCAAAATTAAACACTGTTTAGATTGGCAATTTAGATGAACTCAAAATTAAACACTGTTTAGATTGGTAATTCATAGACTTAATAAACATTTATGACTAGATTGCTCATGCAGGTGATGGAGATTTAAAAAAAAAAAAGAATATATATATATATATATGAGTGTGTATATAGACAAATCGTAAGCAAATTCCTATATCAGCATCATATTTATCAATCAAAAGTTGACATGATAGTGATTTACTAACCTTTTGTGGTCCGCCTTGTTGCGCGACGATGCTGGAAAGAATTAATGCTTAATCATCACTATTTTTCCAGATAAAGAACACTAAGATCAAATTAAACAACCCCAAATTTCCACTCCCCATTCTCACATACTAACTAATATGAATTTGTTGACAATTGCAAACTATGTAATTCAGGGGAAAAAAGAGAGCAAAGATTCACAAATCTAAGATGTGTTATAAAAAGCACGCAGATAAAAAATTAAAAAGGTAAGAATCCATAAACCATAATCTTCTTCATTAACAAATAAAGATTATAAATTTAAATCATAGTGCTTTCTAGTGATTCCTTAAGCCTTAAAAAGACTTTGAGCTGAAGCTATTATACTCCTTTCAATCACATTGACTTTCTTGGAGTAGGAGCTACAGCGAGAGCATGATTGCTTGGTTAGGGCAGCAATTTCTATATGAAAATGGTATTCATGCTTCTCTTTCATTGTCTCTAACCCTGTCTTGGTTAGCTCTTTCTACTTCTAGCTCTCTATATCTGTGCAAATACCTTCTTATTGGCCCGGAATAGTCATCGAAACCTAGTGCTTCCAGTGCCCAGCAAAAATCATCTCCATTCACAGTCTTGCGCCTTTCCTTTCTGCACTTGTCAGATGCCTCACTGGTGACAAAGCTAATGAACTCAGACACACATTCTTGCATAGTTTCCTTGGCTTCCTTTGAGATTTTTGCATTTGGTGGCAAACTTTGCTTCATGATCCTGCCAACGTTGGCTATTGGAAGCAACCGCTCTTGCTCTTTGTTGTTATTATTATCTTCATTTGGATCATTAGCTCCAACATTATCGTCCATTTTCTAGCATAGAACTTGTCCTTGACAGAGAGTCACAGACTGGTCCTTTCGGATGTCAAAAGCTCCCTTTATATACACGTACACATAAAAAGCTGTAACTTTTGTCTTCTTGTTTAAAATGACATGTGGCTATGCCGATCACATCAGCATAATACCATGAAAGTTTTTGAAATATTAGACCAAGTGTCAAGTAATACCAGAGACACCCAAAAAATTCCAACTTTTTCTTCTTCTTTTTTCATAACCCGTTGAACTGATAAGTTTTGATCGATAAAACATTATTTTCACAAAAAAAAGATTATTTAGTCATATTTTTGGAGTACATCAACATAATACTTCATCTTTTCACATAAATAGTAGATCTAATCATAAATTTAAATTAGGAAGACCTAAAATTTACATGAGAAAATATAGTAAATAATTACTCATCTTATCAACACATGTTATTAATACTACTTTTATGAGCAATGCTACTATCACAAACTATTTTACAATATTTTTACAAATTACTGATGTGGCTAACTTCTCATTGATTTTCATCTAAACCTACCATTAATATTAATTTTTCATTTACTAATAATCACTCACAACATCATCAGTTTGTAAAAAAATTCTAAAAAAGTTTGTATCTCTAGCATTACTCTACTTTTATTCACTTGTATCAAGAAAATTATTTACATCAACATATCACTTCATCTTCTCACATAAATGATGGATTATATCAAAAATTTAAATGGACAAAACTTAGATACAGTATCTTAGATGCTAAGGTATTGTTCCTTACGTCCCTTTTTAAGATTCAGCCATGTGACTTAATAATTAAAAAATACACTTTCATCCAATGACAAAAAATTCACATGACAGAATTTTAATAGTGAAACCTAAGAAACAACACCTAAATACTGTATCTAAGTCTTACCCAATTTAAATTAGGGAGACCTAACGTTCACATGAGAGGAGGAAGCATAAATAATTACTCCTTTTTATGAACACATATTATTAATACTACTTTTATTAATCACTTTATATCATTTCTTTGACTAAGTCCACCCCTACAGTGACAACAACATACAAGAATATACCTTATGGGTAATTCATTATTCAACTGCATGTAACAATTAATGGATGCTGAGAGGGCTTTGTAACCTTTCAAAATGGCCTAAAGGCTCCAAGATACACAGGAGTCATTAATTTGATGAATTTTGGTAAAGTTCGATCACTGATGAGCTCAGACTGATCAGCATGCTTAGAATAATGAAATGGTGCGACTTTTGTAAATGCATCATGTCGTGGCATGGAACCAACAATCCGCACTTTAAAAAAATGATTAAAAATTTAAAGAGAAAAAGAAGGAGAGCTAATTTATTATTAATTGCATAATTTTGCTTGAGATTTCGTCATTCTATACGTCAGCGAAGCTTTTTTTAAAATTAATTTACCTTCTTGAGTCTCTTAACTCAAACTTATATTTTTACATTTTAAACAACATTACACACATTTCTACACACTTTTTTATTAACACATATTTTAAAAAACTATAAAAATTTCATCTTAAACTACTCTACCAAACACCCCTAAGGTTGTAATCTGAATTATTAGTCATTTAAATCCGTACATGTAATGCTGCAAAGCCATGGCTAACTAACTGTCCAAGAGCTCAAAATTTTGCTGACACTTTCCACTTCGGTCACATATAGAAAAGTCAGAATCGGATATTGGCATATCCACTTTCATGATGAGTTGGTTTCATTTTTCTAGTTAAATCAAATAATTTTGCACTTAGCTATAATCTATTGTCAAAGCACTGAATAATTGACATAGTTATTGCCCCTGAGATCATCATATGCTTCGTATATAATTGCCTGATGCTACCATTTGGCTTATACTATATTAAAAAAAAAATATATATATATATATATATATATATATATATAAGTTTGAGAAATCATAACTTAAATATGTAAATTAACCATGTAGGGTCTGTTTTTGTAGCCCAAGCCCAAAAGGTTTGGACTATGAACCCAATGAACTTAGAATAATGAATTTGTAGAGAATAGGTGAAAGAGTTAGGCTAATTGTGAACTAAACAATAGTTAACTATGGTGTTAAAGAAAGAACTGATATAAAAACACACTTCAAGACTTTTCAATTTGATGTCCGATGAGGAATATTATTGAATGAAAGATGAATACAATTCTTAAAACTACAGTCAACTCTCCCTTCCTCCTCCAGAGGCTTTTTCTTTATATAGCATCCTTCCTCATCATCTTTATCGTCCACTTGTTCTTCATCTAAATGTCTACTTGAGTATATGTCACATCAGATCTCTTTTTTAGCTCCCTGTGAGTGGTAGTAGCTGGGATGACACAATTCAAGGGTCTTCTTCACATTAATGCTGCCAGAAAAGCAGATGCAGTGCATTTAATGTGGTGATGACAGCTTTTCCTTTTAGATATTTCTCCACTCTTCTTATCTCCAGGCATGCCCAAAGCTTATCCTTATCATTGAAGTCGTTAGGAAGATCATTCGAACCCTCCAAATATTTGCTTGACCAAGAATATTTACATCCGAGGAGAATGATCTCTTCGGACCACTGGTGCTCTTTTCGGACTGATCCCCATCACTTCCAGGTATCTTTCTTTCATGCGGACTCATTCTCAACAGCTTTCACCTCTTTGGACACACAGTAACATTCAAATAGGGCCTTAGGCCCAATACATAAGTTTGGGTTTCCACCCCCCACAAACCAAAAAAAGGCATATGCCTAAATTAAACTCACTATTATAATTGAAAATCAAGGTTTCACAAATAATAGCATTAAAAATTCTATAAAATTCACAAGCAAAATAAACCAATGTTTTAAGATTGCAACAAAGTTTTTACTAAATAAAATTTTATTACATGTCTTTAAATTCTACATATTAAAAAAAAAATAAAGCAAATCTCAAACTATGTAAATAAAGGAAGAGGAAAAAAAATGTTAAAGACTTAACTTAAAGCAATAAACAAAAGAAACACAAAAAATCGTAAACAAAAGAAGAGAAAATAAGGTTTAAACAATAAACTATATAACATATACTGATATACTCATACCTATGTGCTAATTAGTTAAGTGAAACTAAAAAGTGATTTATTTATAGCAGAAAATTAATGCACAGTTGCAAGTTTGGGGAACTGAAACTGTGAAAAGTGATGGGTAAAGTAGTGTGAATCAGCAGAAAAGTGAAACTATATATCATATACTGATATACTCATACCTATGTGCTAATTATTTAAGTGAAACTAAAAAGTGATTTGTTTACAGCAGAAAATTAATGCACAGTTGAAAGTTTGGGGAACTGAAACTGTGAAAAGTGATGGGTAGAGTAGTGTGAATTGGCAGAAAAGTGATAGAATGGTGCATTTCTTATATTACTTTAGGTTTTCCCTTATTTAAATTATTATATTATCACACATTAAACAATTAAGAAGCCAATGGGATGGACCTATTAATGTAATTTTGCACAATTCACAAACTTAGTCTGGTCATTAAAACCCAGCTAGGTCACATGATTTGCTTAAAACTCGATGAGTTTTACCAGTTTTGATTGGGTCTTGTGCACATTCAATCTAATTGATGACTCGGACCAGTCTATGTGCTGGGTCACAGGATTACTGGTCCAACCAGCCGGCCAAGTTGAGTTTAATAACATTGGCTTATAGAGGTCGATTTTCATTTTTTTTTAAAAAAAACAAAAAAACAAAACAGTCCACAGAGCTTGAATCATCAAAAGTTCTTACTTTTCAATACTTCCTATTTGCTTGCTTTTTCAGCAAAACAAATGGAGGGTTGGTGAGATTTTAGGTATCATATTAAGATGGAATTTAGAGTAGAATCCTTTCCATATTTTACTATTAAAATTTTATTAATGATAACTAATCATGTATATTGTGTCATCTTTCTTTTAAAAAAAAATTGTATATTGTGTCAATATGTTATTTAAAAAATTTAAATCAAATTCAATTTTAAATTTATAGTATTTAACTTGAACTATAAAATATATTTATTTAAATAAATTGCGAACTGAATTGAGCTCATTTGAACTAATCTTGGGAATTATTCTACAAAATTGGCTTACATTTTTCTGTCTCCTTTAGAACAAGTTCAAACTGGATTATCATTGGCTAATGGCCTAACTTATCATTTTCACAAAACCTGATATTTTCTTGAAACAAAAAAATAAGCACTTCTCTAATTTAAAATGAAAATTTTGGCAGGGAAAAAAAATTGTGTCCTTGTATATGTTTCTAAGTCCCATGCCTTGACTGGAAAATAAAGTTGTGGCAAGCCAGACTGATTCTCAAGGATATAGTACCATAATTATTTTTCTACAGAAATGATTCTTCAAGCTTATAGTTCTAGTCTATAAATTCAATTTTCTAGTGCAGGCATTTGAGAAGTCATTCTCTTTCTTTTCAAACTGACCAATCATGTTATGATCATCCCAAAAAGAATACTCTATAAAAATAAATTCGTCAATATTTTTTTTATATGAACAATTCCTCAATAATCTTATTTTAAACTATTATTTAGATTAATCAAAGTTAATTTTATAGTCATGATCATTATGGAACAGCACTAATCTGCATCTTTGATATACCAATCTTGATTTTGACAACATTGTACCACCAGAAAATTGTATGATTATAGTACGTTATAGTGGTCTGTACTACTGCGCACACTGCTAGCTTTTTGCTTCCATTAAAATCGAGAGCACTTAGATTCAAGTAGCTCTGCTATCTGGGGCAAATGAAAGTATGTGGAAGCAATTATAAACTAAGCCTGAATGTTAATTGAAACCTAGTATAAAATAATACTAGGAGTGTGTATGCAAGTCTTTTGAGAATCTACCAAGCAAATAAAAATAGCAAGTACTTCTAGAATCTTGAGAAATATCCTGTTGTCTCCCTGCTATTTCGGCAAAGAATCTTCTCACCCATCTTCCTCTTAAATCTACTTTGAATGAGAAATTTTAAGAATATAAAATTTGTCACGGTTTCCTAAAATGTTAACTTTTTATTAAATTATGGATAAAAGTTATATATAATATTTAGATACTATTCATTTAGTTTACCTATTAAAATTCAATTAGATGACCATACTTAACTAAAAAATACATTTCTATCTTATAATAAAAAAGTCATATGATTGAATTTTAAAATAGGAATCTAAAAAATAAACACTTAATGTGATGTACCTAAGTTTTGTCCTTAAATTATATCTTTACATTTACATTAATCTATCACTAATATCATTTTATGTATCGAAAAATGTTTAAACATGTCACCTCAATAATTGTAAAAAAAATTGTTAAATATTTTGTTTAAGATTTATTGAATTTGAATTCCAAACAAGATCCAAATCCTCATTGATGGCAACACTGAGTGAGTTAAGCCGGATGCTACTTCCCTATGCCTTAAGTACATGGGGGGAGCACTGAAGCCTCGGTTTGAGCCCAAAAAAGAACGGGGCATTTATGTAATAATATTTCTAACGAATTCCAAAAAAAAATTAAAAAAATAAATAAATAAATAAAATCATCATTGATGGCCATGGAAGAGCAATTCCCTTCTGGATATTGGCATTGGCCCCCTAGGATCAATAGGACAAAAAGCTTAAAGATTTTCATTATAATTCCAACAGTTGAAAAGAAAAGGATTAAGTGGCCAATCACCTTGTAACCTCAACGGATCTTCCGGGTTTCTGATACCTTTGTTGGAGACTAAAAGCATCTTGAAGTAGCTGATGACCAATTAAATATTCTATAGTCAATTTTGATTTTTGTTTGGATCCTTTTAGAAGTGGATTGATTTAGGTTTACCAAAAAAAAAAAAAAAATCAATTATCAAAATATATTTGAAGTGACGAATGTTATAGGTTGAACATGCATTTGCTGTCCAAAGTTTGTGCTTTAGCTACTGCACATATTGGGTGTATCAAATACTGTAATCAAATTCAAACCGTTTGTATACATACTCACTAAATGATATAATCACTTAAAGCAAGTCTAGAAGTGCTTTCTTCTACTTTTTCCACTCATTAATAAACTCGATGCAAAGAAGCTAAAAGGAATGGATAGCCCCAAAATTAGGCTCTCAAACATTTGTAAGGAACCAAGGATGGAACTGAATTTAGTCATTACTGATATATGATTTCTGGAAAAGTTATTGTTCATGTCTCTAAGTTGTTATTTGGACAATTTCCATTCCAAGGTGCTCCAGTTGTAAAAGAGCGGATCGGGCCATATGTTTGTGTTGGTTCGGTAACAATGCCATTGTCGAACATGTGTTGGGTCAACTAGTGGAGGCTGGTGGCTACAGTGAATGAGATCTAGGGTTATTTGGGTACAAGGGAGGAGGTGAGATATTTTGTGTTAGTGGGTTTGACATGTAAGATTTTTTTTTTTTTTTTTAAAGTATTTTAACACACACACATAGTGAGAAAAGAAAATGTCTTAAAGAATCTGACAGTAGTGTATAACTAAAATGGCATAAATATTTTTCTTTAGGTGGTATTTTATTATTGGACGAGATTAAATATTCGTCTATCATATGTTCATATTTTAGCATTAATAATTTGTTGTGTCTAACTTGGAAGGATGGCAATTGGATGGGAATGGGTCAAATCACGGGTGCTTCATTCCCACCCTATCCCCTCTTTGTGGCAAGAAAAATGCCCCACAAGGCAAGTTAGGGATTGAAAGTATATGTTGTTTTCTTTAATGAGGTGCTTTCAATATTCAGGAAAAAGAGATGAAATAGAAAGGGAATAAGTAATTAAGAGAATGCTAGAAGGTGGGAAATTAACTGCTTTGGGGATGGTAATGAAATATATAAAATAAATAAATTATAAATAGGTTATAAAAAAAAAAAAAGATTAGATTTTATATATACATAATCTAAATATATATTAAATAAAAACACATAAAAACACATTTCCCTAACCTAGACCATTACTTTTTAAAACAAAATAATAATAAAGTGAGAAAACCGATGGGAGGCTAGATGAGTAAAGCATTTTTCTATCCCTAACCTAGACCATTAATTTTAAAAACCAAATAATAATAATAATAATAAACAACAAAATGACACACATGAGGTGAATGGGGAGCATAAAACTATTGGTCACATGCATGGTAAAGGAACTCTTTTCTTAAAATCTAGGGTTATATAAAAAAATAAATATTTTTAATAGTTTCTAGGTGAAAAATGATATTTTTGAAATTTAAGAGCAAAAAGTGCAATGATTTCAATATTTCTTGGATGAAATTTTTTTTTTTTTTTTTAAATTTAGAAAAGTAAAACGAAACTTCAAACAAAATTTTAGGGTAAAAACAATATTTTTTTTCCCCTTATTTATTAACACCATGCAAACCCAATTAACCATGTTCAAACCAAAAATAAAAATTCTCTCAATTTAAAATGGTTTCATTTAAATTCAAATGAAATATTATAAATTTAAAGGTGTATTTAGTGTTGTTTTATTTGAAATTTTAAAATGACATGATAATACATATACACTTAGTAGATCGTAAAAGTTATTGGCATTCTTTCCTTTTTCTTTTTTTTTCTTTTCTTCTTTTTCTCAAAGTAAACAGAAGTTATGAATTATTTAAAAGAATATTACCTGACCCTCTAGGCATTGAAATTAATTACTTGCCTATGTTGGTGAAGATTTTGGTGTCATATTTCAAAAATATGGAGCATGAACTCTTTCATCTTGTCATGTTCAAGACCCAACCATGCATTAATGCCTCCCCCATTTCTCTCACTTTTTCCATCAGAAAGAAGCAGCACTAACTCGTTATTCCCACTAACCACAGGTCCACCATGACCAGGCTTCCCAAACCCAAAGTCAAGCTCACCAAAAGGCAATTTCGACCAAGCTGAAACATTGAAGTTCCCTTTACAAGTTGCAGGGATGCCTCTATAAACCACCAACCAGTCTATCTCTGACCTCACATTCTCTTCTGTCACTCTCTCAATAGCTTCCATCACCTTCTCAACACATAAAAAGAATGGCTTCTCAACCAAATCAGCCACTTTTGAAGTGGCATATGCTGTGATCACAGCATTCCCTGCAAACCCATCTGGCAGTGTTGGGAGATATTTTAGACCTTATGTCCACTGCAAAAATAACTGTTGAGAGTTTATCTGAATTTGTGAAAATAGCCTTTGTTCTTGCTCTCCAAAGGTGAGCTACCATGGATTCAAAGCTTGAGCATTTATTATTCATGGCTTTTCCTTTGAGTGCGGTAATCGTTTTAGGTGTAAATGAGAGAACTTTGCGAATGTATTTTTTTGAAAAAATCAATGGAGATGGGAACAACTGGCTATGTGCAGTGAATGATGAGGCAAGAGATGAAATATCCTTTAGTTTTACATGTTCCTTAATCCTTATGTGAGCATTTTATTTGAGGTGGGTTTTTGCTTTTAAACATGCTCTGTCATGTATTGTATAATACTTGGCTTCTTATGCCTTCACCTCTGCATATAGAGGAAAGATTCTGAAACATTTCACTAGCTGACCTTCCATCAAGAATACCATGATTTGTTACAAAGCATCCACATTCAAACCTTGCTGAGACCTCAAAGTTGCCTAAGCATCTAAAAGGACTTGCTTATTTTAATAGAAAAATTGTAATTTGACCTAGCTAAAATTAGGGCTGCGCATAGGTTGGATTCAAGGATTTTCAACCTACCCAACTTCCTCAAGTTGAGAAATCTTCAACCAACTCATTCTAACTTTTTCGTGAGGTTGAGACTATTTTTGTCGGGCGTAATAAAAAAATTCATTAAATTATTTAAACTCATTATTCAATAAATTATTATAATTTACACAATGAATCTAAAACTCAAAATATTATATAAAATAAAGTCTCAAGATACCAAAATAAATCAAATCAACTAGTTTAAACAAAGTTTCAAAATTAAAAATAAATCAAACTAACACATTTAAAACACATATTTTTAACCATCAATAACTTGGGTTGGGTCAAATTAGTCGGATTGATTATTTTACAAACCTGAACTAACCCTGTAAGGACTCAATTTGGATTGACCCTGAGTGATGGGTTTTCAGCCCAATAAGCCCAAACAATAAATTTATAGAGAGTGGGTTGAAAGGTTTAGGCGCTGGCCGTCGATCACCATGCATAAACTTTTCTTATAAAAAGCGCTAAGAGTTTCTTTACAAATGGGGGGATGCTCCTCGGCCACAGGCCGAGGAGGCCTTATTGTTCTCCCTTTTCCCCCCCCCCCCCTCTTTTTACTTTACTAACTTTTCTTTTATAGTTTTCATCTTCCTATCCCCTCCTTCCATCTGTTGATCATCTATTTGCCTTCTTCTCTGGCCGTCCGTCCCATCAGAGGCCTTATCGGTACTCAAGTGGTTCACTCTGATCAACGTTATCCTGCCAAGGGGTTACCTCCCCATTAATGCGGCCAGGGGG
>NW_027069564.1:439498-464785 GCF_002906115.3 Quercus suber
CTTTTTACTTTACTAACTTTTCTTTTATAGTTTTCATCTTCCTATCCCCTCCTTCCATCTGTTGATCATCTATTTGCCTTCTTCTCTGGCCGTCCGTCCCATCAGAGGCCTTATCGGTACTCAAGTGGTTCACTCTGATCAACGTTATCCTGCCAAGGGTTACCTCCCCATTAATGCGGCCAGGGGGAGTTAGTTGAATGCATTAAATGTGAGAGTGACAGCTTACTTTGGGGTTAGTCTCTCCCCAAAATCACCTTCGTCAGGCTGAGGATAAGGTGGTCCTCGGTGTGGATTGGGAAAAAAGGCTTCCCCTCACCTTGGCCCTGAATAGCCTGTGCTCCTCGGCCTGGGCCTCAGGCCTGCTACATGATGGGCCGAGGCCATCAGGCCCATGGGCCCCACAATAGCCCCTCAAAACTCTGCTGCACGTTCCCTCGGACGGGGAGGAGGGTTTTGATACCTGCTGGTCCATTGGACGAATTGCCCCGCTTCGGTTTGTACTGATACTGGCGGCTTTTTGACTGCCCGATGCGCGTTTTTAGCGTTTCAAAACTTAGTGGGCGCCCACATTTAATTTTGGCGGCACCACGTTTCCCACTTTCAACGCATGATCTTTTACTTTTATGAGCAAGCGGTTACATTTGGGGAACCTAAGGGGGAGTATAAATACCTGTTTGAACCGCCTGGTTTCATCATTTTCGCGCTTACAATTATTGATGCATATAGTTTGAATCTGGTTCGACTTGCACACTATCTGAAGAGTATCGTCATATTTCTGTAAGTCTTCTTTTTCTGGCGACCCAAATTTCCTTGATTTCACTCTTCCTTTTCTCTTTTAGAACTTTTAGTTGTCTTTGGGGAATGGGTAAGTTTAAGAAGTTGGTCGAGTCCGATGAGATGATGAACAAATTCATTGTTGACTATGGAATACCCAATAATGTGAATTTAAAGTACTGTGAAGAGGGTGAGTGGTACCTTAGAAGGAGAGAGGTGAAGTTGTGATCCCGATAGTTGCTTTCGTAGAAGGAGGATGAGAATCCCTATGAGGCCGGTGACCCTTAATTACCTTAGGCATTTTCGCCTGGCCCCTACTCAGTGTGCCGTGAATGTATTTAGGATATTAGGGTGTGTAGATACCCTGAATGAGAAAATGGGGCTGAGACTGACTCACCACGATGTGAACTGGTGTTACAACCTTCATCACCTGAGGGGTAAGACATATTATATGAAGACAAGGGACGATAGGGTTCGTCTTATCCAGTGTCTTCCTGATTCCAATAAGGGGTTGAACCAAGATTTCCTCATAGTGTTGGGAGAGTGGCACGACGGCTTTCATTGCCCAACGGTAGAGGGGGAGCCAGGTAGGGCATCCGAAATACAAGATAATCTAGGTCTCAGCATTTTCAAGTTCTATACCTGTATACTCGATTTGGTTGATTAACCATAGGAATTTCGCTTTTCTTTTCGCAGACCCACACGCTTTTGCACGTCATTTCCACCTGGTTAACAAGCGGATTTGGAAACCGTTCTCAGGTCGGACCTTTTCTTGAACGAACCTGATAACCAAGTCAGAGCTGCTCATAAAATCCTCGGGTGCGACCCAGCTCAGACGTCATTCCCAGTTCCACAGCACGTAATTAGAGCTCGTGACCCTCGGCTTACGCAGATTACCGTGGTGGAGAGCGGTTTTGCTTTTACTGAAGGGTCTTATATACCTGAAGGCATTCCGCTATCAGGTCCCTCCTCATCCGGCAAGTAACGGTGGCCAAGAAAATTTTTTTTTTTTTAACTTACTGTAAAACGAATACTTAGAACTTAGAACACTTACCTGGTGCGCCGGCCAGCCCCCTAATCCTTCCCACAGACGGCGCCAATTGTAAGGACTCAATTTGGATTGACCCTGAGTGATGGGTTTTCAGCCCAATAAGTCCAAACAATAAATTTATAGAGAGTGGGTTGAAAGGTTTAGGCGCTGACCGTCGATCACCATGCATAAACTTTTCTTATAAAAAGCGCTAAGAGTTTCTTTACAAATGGGGGGATGCTCCTCGGCCTGTGGCCGAGGAGGCCTTATTGTTCTCCCTTTTTCCCCCCCCTCTTTTTACTTTACTAACTTTTCTTTTATAGTTTTCATCTTCCTATCCCCTCCTTCCATCTGTTGATCATCTATTTGCCTTCTTCTCTGGCCGTCCGTCCCATCAGAGGCCTTATCGGTACTCAAGTGGTTCACTCTGATCAACGTTATCCTGCCAAGGGGTTACCTCCCCATTAATGCGGCCAGGGGGAGTTAGTTGAATGCATTAAATGTGAGAGTGACAGCTTACTTTGGGGTTAGTCTCTCCCCAAAATCACCTTCGTCAGGCCAAGGATAAGGTGGTCCTCGGTGTGGATTGGGAAAAAAAGCTTCCCCTCACCTTGGCCCTGAATAGCCTGTGCTCCTCGGCCTGGGCCTCGGGCCTGCTACATGATGGGCCGAGGCCATCAGGCCCATGGGCCCCACAAACCCAATTTATCAATCCACAGAAAACCAAAGTGAGGTATCAAATTCAGTTGAGTTGAGCGTTTGGATTGGTAACCCAATTTATCAATCCACAAAAACCAACATGAGATATCAAATTCAGTTGAGATATCAACATTAATGTTTTTTGAAAAATTATTCATTTTTCGAAGAGCTTTTTTTTGAAAACTATCTCATTTTCTAGTATTTGGTAACGACCTTGAAAATGAGCTTGAGAATGTTTTCTGGTGTCTGGTATGCAACTTTTTTTATTTATATTTCTTATATAATTTAAAGCATGCACATACATACATACATACATACATACATATACATATACATATATAAATTGACAAGGGAGTACATCTTCAATAAGTACAAATCATAATAACTTTTATTTGTCTACTATTTTTACTGGTACACTAATTGTTTACTATAATCAACCACAAGTTTTCAATATTATTCTAAATTATGTATTTACGTAATGTATCTACATAATATATCTGCCAACAAATGCAATTCTCCTAAACAATTATCATTTATTATATAACAATATTATTAATTTACTGTGAATATTGTCCTATGTAAAAGCAATTTAGAGCCATAGAGGCACTATATTTAAAATTTTCGTCTTTTACTTCATTCATTCTTTCTTCTTCTTATTCTTTTTTCTTATTATTGCACTTTTATGTGCAAAAAAGAAGTAACTTCTACTTGGAATCCATCAAACCAAAAATTTCTTAGAGAAAAAATAAAATCAAGCTTGAAATTCAAAGCAAAGAATTGGGATTTTGGTATAGAGGAATGAAATAATTACCGTTGCAAATCTGTTCTCCTTTGCAAGTTGGAACTATTGACCAATCAATGAGGGGAAAAAAAAATCTAATCGAAAAACTGTGTTATAGAGGAGAAGAGAGACGAGAGAGAGAGGGAGAGAGAGAGAAAGATCTATGGGAAGAGGAGAGAGCAGAGTTAGTGACAGTGTGGGTGTGAGGACTGAGGAGAGAAAAAAGTAAAGGGGAGAGACAGAAAAATAAGAGAGCTTACCATGAGAGAGAGAAGGTGCCAAAAAATTATATTTCCTGTGGCTACAGATGAATATAATATTTATAGGAGATACAATGCGTGAGAGAGAGATTGTTTTCCATAAAAAAAATTTTGAAAAACCACTTATAGAAAATAAGCTTTATTTTTATTAGTGTTTTCTGTTGACTAAAGATAGTTTTACGTTGACCACATTTTTTTTATGCTATCAAACACTGGAAAATGTGGAAAACTATCTTTACAGAATGTTTTCTAGCGAAACAAACATAGCGTAAAGGAAAGCACTTTCTTGGATGGTGAAAAGTGATGTTTGGGCTAAGCTTTTGGATAGGGGTGTCAATTTGGGTTAGCGTGTCGGGTTCATGTCGTGTCGAAGTAGGAGTATTCGACTAAATGGTTTAACTCTAACCCGACCCATTTAATAAATGTGTCATAATCCTTTAACCCTAACCCGACCTGTTAATAAAGCAGGTTGACCTGACCCAACTCATTTGACCTGTTTAATAAACGAGTTGTGTTGAGTTGACAAAAATGTAATACAACTCATTTCAACCTGCATAACATCAAATATAACATCTATCTAAAAATAATTATTTTTACATCCCAAAAGCAATGCATACACTTCAAGTTTTCAACTGACATTCAAAATAATATAGTTCAACAAAAATATAACATTCATCTAGAAATAAGTTCTTTACACTCCAAAAGAAGTGCATAAACTTCAACCTAAATTCAAAATAACATAGTTTAACAAAAATAAAATAACATAGTTCAACAAAAATATAATATCCTTTGAACTCGCCAAATGCTAAGTATCAATATTGAAATAATTGGAACAAACAGTAGACTAATCTTGACTATGACTATGATTATCATCCATAGATTCTAATTTATAAACTATCTCAATAAACCAACTTGTAAGATATGTAGACAGTGTCTAACACTAATACAAACACCAAAAAAAAAAATCACACGGCACAAGACAAAAGCTACAACCGTGACTTTAATCAACAATTAATATATCTCATATATTAATAACGGCACATGAGTTTAAAGTTTATAGAACAAAAACATTATGCAAAAAAAATTATTGCAGAATTTTGAAACATCAAGAAAACGGTTTTCTTTAATTCTAAAACTCACTAAACACATTAGAGAGAGAGAGAGAGAGAGAGAGAGAGAGAGAGAGAGAGAGCAACAACCGATTTGAGACTTTGAGTTTGAGAATTTGGCGTGAGACTATAAGATAGTAAAGTGAGTAGTATAGCTAAAATAAAAAAATAAAATTAGATATTTATAAGAAGGTTTAAAGATTGAGGGTTTGTAGGATTTAGAGATCTAGAGTTTGTAAAGTTTCAATTTCCAATTATATCCCTTGTAAGTTTTTGTAATTATTCACTTTTCTTTTTAAATTTAAAATATATGTTGGATATAAAAGGTATTTGACAAATTTAAAATAAAATGAATATTTATTTGTTAGACAAGTTAAACGGGTAGTGTTAAGTTGATTATTTCAGGTTGACACAAATAAATTGACATGTCAAACGTGTCTATTACGGGTTACGCGGGTTGACTCGCTTATGACACATTTCTTATTATGTCGCTTTCGAGTTGACCTGTTTATGACCCAAATCCATTAAGGCCCAACCCTAACCCGCAAAAACCCGTGTCGAGTTCATGTCGTGTTCACGGGTTGGGTCGAACATTAACACCCCTACTTTTGGATAGGCTAGGCCAATAAACTAAATGATGAAATGTTGGATTTGGAAGAAAGAATTTTCCAATATCCTTCAACCTGAGCCTAGAGGTGGTAGTGACAAATAAAGCTTCAACCTCCCAATCTCATGGTTGAACTTGAGCCTGCCAACCATGAAATTATGAAATAGTAAAGAACTAAGAGCACATCAGCCACTGCTTGCGTCACTCTTTGAGAGATATTCAATATTCAAGAGCTCTTGTCTGGAGGTACTACAAAAAGGAAAATTGTTTCAGAAGGAAAAGTTACTGCTTGGTCAATGTTTGATAGAAAAATTGTTTCTGTTGGATCTAAAGTGGTTTTTTTAAGAGGTCAGGCTTAGGTTCAGTTTCAGTAATACTGGATTGTTTGAAATGATGACGTGTGTCTATTTTTAAATACGTGTCATTATCTAACCAGGTCTAGTGCATTAAATACACCGAACCTAAACCAAGTCTTTTTTTAAGAAACTAGTCTTATTGGCTCTTCTTTTACCACATCTTGATTGGTTGTGGGAATAATGATGTCCATGGAGAGAGGTCACATAGCCTTTTGAGATCAACAAGATGATTGGCTGTGTATGATTGTTATATTTAAGTTATATAGTGGTGGAAGATCTAAAATGTAGGGCTAGAGATTTGTGAAGATATGGGTGAGAAAAGCATGACTAGTGGGTTTTAAAGAGTGGGTCCTCACTCCTCACTGATTGGTCAAAGAATGCTATGTTTAATATTGTAAACAACTGCACAATATTCACTATTCATGGAACCTAAAATGAAGGCATGAGATTTTCGTTTCTTTTTATGCATTTGCAGCCACTAAAGAACATGGTTATACTTCTCTTTCACACACTCTCACACACACAGTTGGTTTGAGATGTTTATTTGATTTAATTTTTTTTTTAAACAACAATATTATAACACACTTATTTTCATTTTCAATTTTACAACTTCTTGACGTATTCGGTTGTAAATAATGAAGAAAAAACATTAGCTCTATGTAAAAAAAAGTGAGCAGAAAATTCACCGCATTCTACTACAACATAATATTAAATTGGGTTTATACTTAAACATATTGTTCAAAAAATAAGTTCAATAAAAATACAATTACAAAGTAGAGTTTTATACCATAAACAAATAGCCTGAATAAGCTGCAAAGTGCAAACCAAACAGAGAGAGAGAGAGAGAGAGAGAGAGAGAGAGAGAGGCACTTGATTGATTCAAATGTCGTTTTGTCAAGACATGTTTAGAGTCATAGGCCCATAGCTATATCCATAAATCAAAGTATAATAATGATACAAAGGCCAAAAAGGGTATCGTACACAAATATATGGCCCTCTTTTTTGTCATATTTTTTTGTTACTTTATATATTAATTGTTTGAGGCATATAGGCATAGCCATAGCCATATAGCAGCCAACGTTTATTACGATTATTATTATTTGAATTGATTCTCACACACTATTAGTTTTTTTTTTTTTTTTGAAAACCACTTTATTAGTGTACATAGCACGTAATCATCATTCATTTCACATTTTAAGTGTAGTTATTATTACAAAATGTGAACATGTTGCCAGAAATTATAAATTATAAATGTTGTGTGTACAGGAGAGCATGAAACATTTTCCCCTTTATTATTATTATTATTTTTTGTCTGGGTGATACTAAAAAAAAAGGTACATTATCTAAGTTGTTCTATGTTGGATTCCGGGCTCTTATCTTAGGCCCATCGTATCTTAATTGGTTTGTCAGAAATCCCAGGACCAACGCAATTGCCAACTACAAATCAGCCCAAAGTTTTTAAACAACCAAGCCCAACGTTATCTACGGCCTATCGTACATTAGCAAATAAGTTAACAGCCAATAAGTTTAGACAAACACTACTCCATGCGTTTGGATTTAGTTCTTTTGTTGAAAGCCTTTTTATAGCATAAATAATTGTTATTTTTGTTTCACATAGATTATCAAACAATCTTTTTCTTTGGCTTTGCTTGGACAACCCAATTTCATCACATTTCTCTTATTCTTATATTATATTAACAAAGTTAGCTTATTTGTTTAAAGTTATTTTTAATCTCATCTCATCTTCTAGTAAATAAGTTAATAGCAAATAAGTGTAGTCAAACACACTAGTAGCATTTGAATGCAGTTTTTTTTTTTTTTTTTTTTTTTTTTTTTTTTTTTGGTGTGGTTGAAAGTTGCTCAAAATTATACATAAACAAAGAAATTAAAAAATTAAAAGAAAAACTTGTTTATGACAGGTGGTTTTGCTACTTCCAAGAGTGATAAACAATATCTTTGTTTCGAGTTGTTTATCAAAACATCTTTTGTTTCATTTCATTGACCAACCCAATTGCTTTTATATTAACAAAAGAGTGATAATAGAAATATTATAAATTTTACTACATAATAATCTTTATAAACTTAAGTGTCATTAATAAATTAATCATATTTATTACTATATTATTTTGTAAAGTTTGTATAGTAAAATTTGTAATATTTAATATTTTTCTTATCAAAAATATCGTATCACCAAAAAAATCTTATGTAAATTGGCCCAAAAGAAAGAAGAAAAATACATAAAGGTTGTATCATAAATTCATAATAATTCATAGCATGAAAATTTTTATGCCATTCCAGCATTCCTTATATTAGGTAGATTTGAAACACACGTTAATAAGTTTTATTTACTCATCTCTATTCATTTTTAGGTAAATAAGGATAATTTTATTTATAAGGCGCAAAAAAAAAGACTAAGACGAACATGTTCATTAGTATCAAGTATCAACAAGAGCCCAAATAAAGATAGAGTTGATAAGCTAGGATCCCCAAGTCATTCAAAAAGTGGCCTAGCAGCCAAGATACGAGGTTGTCCATTAATGGATCTAGTGCTAATAGAAAAAGATACATTAACAAAAAGGAGCTTTTGGAATGTATTTAAGAGACTATGATTATATCATTCATTTACATATATCTCTATACTCATCCCTTTCATTTACATTTTTTTATATATATATCCCAATTAAGTTATACTTAGGTAGCAAAAAAAACATTTAAAAAGTATAATTAGGCTTCAAGATTTTGACAAAAGAAAAAATATTTGGGAAGAGAATATAAAAGTAGCTTGTCTACGTTCTCACTTCTCGTACAACACGTGAAAAATGTCAATATGTTGTCACCGCTCAATCTTCCACGTTGCGAAATAGTATAAAAAATAATAATAATAAAAAATTAAAAAAAATGAATAAGAAAGAATTAAAAACAAAATAGATGGAAAAGAAAGTAGACAAGGTCAAAATTCTAAAGCTCCTACGTTGTTCAATTGGGTCAACTGCTTCCTTCTCAAAAAAAAAAAATCTTGAACTGAGAATCAGTGGGCGACTCCTTAATTTGTACAATTTACACTTTCTGGTGCGTTCAAAGTTAAATGAAAGTTCCAAGAGAGAGTTTTCCATACGTTTATTTTTATGACCACAGGAATTAAATAAAATCCTTAGCTTGACAATGACAAGGATGATTTTCGTCAAAATATTTTCTTTCCAGACCAATTTGCTGTTTGCAACTAATTCCCATGAAAATTAACAAAGAAAGTAAAATAAAGGAGGAAAAAATGTATTTTAAACAAATGAAATGACATTTACTAAGAGCCTTATAAGTCAATTGGCTCATCTTGATATTTATAACGGAGACATTTGGTGTTCAATTTTCTTTTAAAAATAATAAAAATTTAAAGAATATTTATTGGTCTTTCACAAGTGATCGTGTGAAATACCATTACAAGGAAAGGGAAACAAATAGATAAATCACAAGTGGATGCATATTAGTAAGGAAAAGAGGCAAATCAAGCACACTTTGAATTGTTTTTTAACTCCTCTTTATGGATGTTATTTGTTATTTAAATTTAGACTCTTCTATTTATTTATTTTTTAAAATTGATAGTTAGAAAGGGAGATTTGAATTCTAAACATTTTTATTTGAAACGTCAAAATATATCAATTGAGGTATAAGACAATTAGATGTCAGATATTATTTAAAGTCACATTCTTTATAACTTTTCTTATGGATATTATTTATTATTTCAATTCAGACATGGTGAATGCTGAATGGTATGTTAACACCATTTGGCTCGGTAATTTTTAATGACTTAATTTTAACAAAGTCTTTCTAATTTTATAAACAAAAAAAGATTTTAAAATGAAAAGAAGAGAAAAGAAAGGGCAAGTAACCTTTGTCTAAAGACCCTATCAGACAAGGTGGTTTTTTTTTTTTTTTCAACAATTGATACATGCTTTGTCACCCGCTTTAGTGATGTTGATAACTATTTTTCTTTCCCATCAAAATCTAACCCATAGTCAATCTTAGCATTATTTCTAAAACAAACACCAATTCATGGAAAGCATACTCCCAATTCTCTTTTTTGTTTATAGAAACAAAATTATTGTTTGATACATTGGTAGTGGTGATGATATATATAGATAGAAAGTATAAAAGATAAATGGGAGTATGACTGAATCTCCAAAAACTTTGTCTACACTCAAGTTTGTGCTATTGTGATACGAAGCTCTAGAGCAATATACAATGGCTAATAAACACCTTTCTTGTTTCACCTCCCATTTTGGAGTTATCATGGGCTCCTCATTACTCATTAGAAGCTTGTGCGTCGCAATTTTCATGACTCCATCTCATAAAGTCACGCTCTAACTCTAACAAAAAACATACAAAAGCCATGTTTTTGACTTATTATTAAATTTTAATGATAGCAATAGCTTAATGCTATATACATATTTGTGTGTATTGGGTTATTATAATTAACATTACTTTCTAGAGAGGATTTTTTTTTCTTTTTTTTTTTTTTTTTTTTTTTTTTTTGTGAGAGAGAGATGAATTTTTTGAGCCCATGGCCCTCAATTTATTACAAAACAAATTTAATTTTTGTGTTTTGTCTAACCATGTGCTGTGTCATTCCACCTCAAAACCAATTGATGATAAGAAAGACAAACTTAAATTTTTTATGGTATTCGACATCACAACCTGCATACTTGTTTTTAGAGTTATTTGAGTTTCATTTATATTTTATTTCATTAATAATAATTAAAATATCAAGTAAAGGAGCCTGAAAAGCATAATAGGCTACAACTCTAGGCAGGGTCAAATCTTCCTAGGCTACCACCGCATACACTTGGTTCAATGATCACTCCATAAAAATAAGTGCTTGTGGGGTGTGAGGGGTAAGGGTCAGGGTTCAAGTTTCCAGAAGGAAACTTCACACACACATACACTTAGATTAAGGTAAGGTAGAATTCTATCTTCTATAAAAATAAATAAAAAATCTTCCCAAGCTAATACCTTTTTTTTTTTTTTTTTTTTAATAAGAAGATTCCTAGGCTAATACTTGACAGAGCTCTAGCATCTGGGTGACATTTAACCTACGAAATCCACTAAACATACTTTATAGACACATACAAAACAAAAAGCTTAAAGTTGTTTTCAAAATTTTCCAAAAATGATAAGAACTAAGAGCAACCACATCAGTTAGTGTATTTTACACATCTATTTTTACACTAAAAGCTTACTTTTTCTATTTTACACATCAATTTTTACAAAACACCCACATTAGTTTATCTATTCTATCACCTCTTTTATTAGTTTATCTATTCTATCACCTCTTTTATTTAAATAATCAATTTTCTCAATTTTTTTATTATTTCTCTCAACTTCCCCCTTTACATACCCCCGCGCTCTCTCTCTCTCTCTCTACCCATTTTTTCTGATTTGTTACTCTCTTTCTATACCCATCTCTCTACCCATCTCTATACCCATTTCTGAACACAGATCAACACTCCCTCTCAGTCTAATCCACACCATCTCAGTCACAAGAACTGATCCACAGCTCCGATTAGGCAAGACCCGATCAAGCATCGATCTCCGTAGCTCCGATCCACAAGCATCGATCTCCGTAGCTCCGATCCACAAGCATCAATCAGATCCGACTAGATTAGATTTGACCGAGATCTCCCTAGCTTTGATCCACAAGCACCGATTAGATTCGAGATCTCTCTAGCTCCGATCAAGCAAGACCCATACCCACGAGCTCCGATCGTTCCAGTCAAGCACCAATCGAGCTCCAATCATTCCGATCAAGCACCGATCTGTCTCTTTGTTATTTGTCCGTGTGAGTTTGTTTGTGTGTAGGTGTGTTTGTGTATCTTTTTTTTTTTTTTTTTTTTGAGCAAGTGTATCTCTATGTTGATTTGTTTATGTGGATGTGTTTGTGAGTGGGTGTGTTTGTGTGCATCTGAGGAAAAAGAAAAAGATGAGGAGAGAAGAAGTTACTGAGTTCGTTGAGCTCGGAGAAGAGAGAGAAAAAAAGGAGCGAACGTGAAATTAATAAAATAATAAATGGACGAGTTACAATAACCGTGTATATTTATACAGTTACTGTAACTCGTGTAGAGATATACACATTTTTACACAATTTTAAAAGCACTGATGTGAAGTATTTTTGAGGCAAAATGTGTAAAAGTTGCATCTTTTTCTATTTTATATGATTTTGCATTCACTGATGTGAATGCTCTTAGAACTTCAAACTAATGGTGTGTATAATCTATTAATTGCCTAATGTTTTTGGTACTTTAAACTGCTTTTGAATTTCAAAGGTAGCAAAGCAACATCAAGTTTAGTTTTCCCCTTAAACATTTTCTTCTTTTTTTTGCTTTCTCCCCTTCTCTTGCATTCATTTCAACATCCAAATTGTTTGGCCAAAAAATTCAAAGGAACTGTGTTGTTGGCTGATAAATACTAGTGTCTAATTAAACCAAAATAAAACTAATTGCCTTAATATTATTCTTAACATATGTTTTGGCTAGTTTGCTTGGATGAGATCTACACTTTCCATTTTTATGATCTCAACGAGAGTAAATAGAAAGAGATATCCGTTTTTTACTCCTTTATCCTCATGCATAATTATGATGCGTGATGCATCAACGTATTCAAGTCAAAATTTAAAATAAATTTTTTTTTTTTTTTAAAAAAGCCATCACTAGATTAATATATTAATTTTTGTGTTTATTGGATTTTTTATGTTCATGATAATAACTTGACTTAGAGTGTGTTTGAATATTGCTTATTTTGCTGAAAACTGAAAACAAAAAACAAAAAACACTGTAGTAAAATAATTTTTAAATATGTAAATAGTACTGTGGGACCCAGTTTTAAAATTTTTTTTTGAATAAAGTACTTACGGTCCCGTGAACATTGCACAGGACCTTTGAAAAAGCATAATTTTTCTTTCTCTTCCTGCACGGGACCCACAGCATACGTAAAATGCTTTTCTCCAAAAAAAAAAAAAAAAAAAAAGTGAAATGCAACCGCAGTGCTTTTCAGCAATATCCAAATGATAAAAAAAAAAAAAAAAAAAGTGAAATGCAACCGCAGTGCTTTTCAGCAATATCCAAATGAAGAGTGAGTCTCATGCCTATCAAAACGCAAAAGTTGAAACGCTGAAGGAAACGTCGGATCCAAACGCAGTCTTAGCCAATAAGAAAACAGAAAATGAGACAAAGAGAGTTGGCTGCACCACCTTCACATGTAGGATGCCCAAGGCTTAAGTTTGTGTTTCGTTTTTGTTCTTGCTTTAACTTGAATTTAGAGAGGGTTAAGAAAATGAAATTTGATTTCCAATTCTTTCTAGGATGGATTAAATTTAAGTAAACGGTCAAATCATGCAAAAACCTTTCTTTTATCAATGCTCAGGACCTTCTACTTCAATAATCTGATTAAGTATTAATTATCCTAAAAATTTAAACTGATAAAAATTAGTGAATTTAATCATTTAATCTAAACATATAAAATTCTCACGTTCATATAAACAAATGATTATAAGTTATACCTATACCATTAGTTGCAATTTGACCCTTTCTTAATTAATATAATATAAGAATTTCAAATTATGACCGGTGGTTTAGATGTCATGTGACTCAATTTTTTGCAATAAACTTATGGAACACAGCCAATTGCTTAACTATCCTTAAAAATTAAATAGAAAAAAAAAACATAAAATATGAGGAACTATAATTAGAAATACTAAATTCACAACATTTTCACAACAAATTTGTTACTAATTGTTACCAGTGAGTAAAAAATTAATTTCAGTAGTGAATTTAATAAAAATCAGTAACAACTTACTACTTAAAATTTATTATCAAAACATTGTGTATGTCACACTTCTTATAATAATACTTTTTTTTGTTAATTAAACAATTTAACTACTATTAGTATTTTTTTTTTCTATTTTGTTTTTATGAAAACTACTAGCAGTATTTATGAGTTTGTAATAAACCAACCCAACGTGAAAGTCCTACCCAACCTAACTTTTATTTTATGGCTTTAGAAAACCCAAATGCACCGAGTCAGCTAAGTGACTCAGTTAGAACCCTCACGTGTATTTAAAGCTGAGATTTCCTTACAAGGAATTTGAGCTAGGGCAAACAACAATATAAGTTAAAATATATATATATATATATATAAAAAGTTTTCCAAACGATTATTTCCCCAATACATAATTCATTAAAAAAATAAAATAAAATCAATTTCCATCCCAATAATAATATCTTATTTATAACGACTTATTAATAAAGAAAAGTCTCAAAGGGGTAGTTTGGTAATTCAAAAAAATAAAATCCAATTCTAAACGAGTCGTTATCGTGACGCGCTATGGGCGCGTGGGACATTCTCCGAAAACTTCCCTGCGCCTATGTTAGCTTCGTTGTAGCAAACAATACGATGTGACACTCACACCAAACAAAACGTCCTAGCATTTGTTCATTCCTAGACAATAATGTACTTCGTACTTACACAAAATTTTTAACAATTATCACGATTAATGATATTTTGATGTATCGGGATTGGTAGGTAATAAAACCGGTAGCTTAGAAACTTATGAAAGCAATGTTCTTTGTTCCAATCAAACTGATTCTTATACTTTCCCCCCCAAAAAAAAAAAATGATTCTTATAAAAAAAAAAAATTCAAATTTTCTGCCTTATACTTAGAATATTAACATTAGGAAAAAAAAAATTACAGCTTACTAAATGTCTGTTTGGTATCATGTATTTTTTCAATAACCTATTTGTTAAGTATGAGAAAAATTGTTTAATGTGTGAAAAAAACTAGCTTTTTTTTTTTTTTAAGTTTTGTTTAATTAAAAAATTAAGACAAAAAAATTTCTGTCAAACAAACACTAAAGTGTCAAGATTAATGCAACATTATTTTCATATTAACTTATTATCGATATCACTTTTATTAAAAAAAAAAAAAGTGATGGACAATTTTTTTCTTAAGCTGCTAAATTATGATCAAAAGTAACTGTCATATAAATCCACCACCTGCAACTACTAGTTTTTATGCACTTATGTTTTCATTATGCATATGACAATAATTATGGAAAATTTTATGTCATTTAATGCTTCAATAGTTCTAGTTAGGCAAAAGTATTGGAGAAATATTATATCCACAATATTTTCACAACAAATTTTAAGTTGTTAGTTATTACTAGTTGTTACTAATAAGTTTAAAAATAATTTAAATAATGTGTTTAAATGAGAACAAATAACAATTTATCACTTTGAATTTGTTTTAAAGGTGTTATAAAAATATTGTAGACACTTCTCTTATTGAAATAACATGTTGTAAATGAATATAATAAATAGTCTTGTTAATGGGTGCTTTTAAAGTATGTTAATAGACTATTACCGAAAAAAAAAATTTTAATACTATTTTTTTCTTTTTCCATAAAAAAAATTATAAAATTATTTCTTAAATCAAACTTTTCCCTATAATCAGAGTGAGGTGCACGTAAAAATGATGATGGCAATGTCGGTTTTCCCAAACGAGAAGAACCAACTCTTCCATTATTGTAACTACGAAATAATTTTATTTTGTTAAAATATATATATATATATATTTTTTTTAAACATGCATGGTCTTTTTTGGTAAGCAAAATTGAGTGTTAAAAAGGCAAGACGTGGCGCAATGCTATTGGAAGACGAGAAGAAGTACTCGTGTGCCGGTTCCGAGTCGATTTGATCGCAGTGGAATCTGACAAGTGCCACGCGTCGTCTAATGCTGCAAATAAAAACCACGCTCCTACATCCGCGCGTGGACAGAATATCACTTTCGTACAGAGAGCCCACACCCCTCTCTCTCTCTCTCTCTAAAAACCAAAACTCGTATATTATTATTCTCTCTCTCTCTCTCTTTCTCATTCTCGTTCGCTCTCTCTCTCGCTCTGAGTTTTTATTTTCTCTCTGAGAGAGACTTCTCGTATTTTTTTTTGGCTTTCTCTTTAGGCTTTTTAAGAGCTTAGTCTTCTTTCAGATTCAGCTTTCGTGCTCATGAAAGCTTATTAAGCTCTCTCTCTCCCTCTCTCTTCTTAGCCTTAAGCCCAGGTACAACTCTCTCTCTCTCTCTCTCACTCTCTCTCTCTCTCTATATTCTATGTTTGTATTGTGTGTGTATGTGTGTATGTGCGTATTTTTTTTGTGCGTATGTTTTACACTTTTACTTTCTCTCTCTACAAAAAAATAAAGTGTGTATGTGACTCTGTTCACGTTTTGTTTTTATTTTCTATTTTTTTTAATCTATGAGTTGCCAATCGAAGCAAAACCATGAACACCCATTTTCTCAGGTTTGCTTCTTCACGTGCGTTTCTGCTTCTTTGCTCTATGTTAATCCATGTAGCTATAGTAAATATAAGTAATAAAAAATAATAATAAAGACAATTTCTTGTTCTTTTTTCCTTTGTGTGTGTGTTTGCTGCTTCGCTTGTTGTACGGATTAAATGTAGTTGAACTAAGTTCTGAGTTTTTAACTGTTTCTTGTTGTGTAAATAAGTCTGACTTTTTTTATTTTTTTATTTTTTGTTTTGTTTTCGGGAGGATCATATTGGAATTCAAGTTGTGTTGTCTTGGTGCTTGTTGTACTTTTTTCCATTTGGGGCCGGGTCTGTTTCTTTTCTTGCTGGTTTTGGAAGCTGTCAGTGTTGCTGTTTTTTTTGGTTAATATTATGCTGGGTTTAATAATTGAGATAAATGTGGTTACTGGCTTCTGGTATTTTTGTGTAAAGTTTTTATCTTTTGGATGTGGGGTTGCTTCAATTTTTGTTTTTGGTTGGAAAATGGACTTGGGGTTCATTATTTTTGTTCTGGGTTTGCAGCAATACAATCTGTTTGTAACTTGTCAGTGATATTTGAAGTTATTTGTTATTAGTTATTGTTTAGTTGGGGATGTATTTTCTGTTATGGAAGTTGGTATATAGTCTTTTGTTTTGTGGTGGAAGCAAAATTGTAATCTTGTATGTATTCTCATGAGTTATTGGAATTTGTATATCGCAGTTGAATTTCTAGAAATCTTTTGATTGATTTTGAATTTATTTTCTATTGATTAAGATATTTGGCATCTTATTGTTTGTTCTGAACAGAAACTAACAATTTTGGTGATTATATAAGGTTGAAATATTAATATCTCAAACCAGGGTAGTCGAACCATTTTATTTATTTTGTTTTTTAACTAGATTTTGGTTTCATCACATTGTGGAGAACTGCTAATTATATTTGAGAGTAAAGGTTCAGAGACAAGCGTAGATCTTTAAATGTACCAGATAAGCTCTGGCATTGTATTTTATTTCCTTTGAGAACTCATTTAAAGGTGCCAGCATTTTCATAGATTTAGTAAGACAATTTTTGCAATCAAAAAATCAAAAAAACAAAAAAAGGATAGATATTTGTTGCAAGGTATCTTACATAGTTTGCTTTATCTCTATTGTTTCCTACTGATTTAGTACGGAAACATCATGAGGCCAAAAATGTGAGACTACCAGATGTGTGCATATTTTCTCTTGGGAAAAAGGTCTATGTAATTCTCAATTTCCTTGTGTGATTTCTAGTCTGTGGGGGTGGGGGAAGGAAGTTACATTCTTGCCTCATTTTTTGTTTCTATAAGCCAAATAACCGTATTGGTTTATTTAATTCTTTAGCAGATGGATTCAGTTCAAGTCACTGACCGTGGGGATTGCATTGAGGATGCATTTGATGAGCAATCGCTTTCTCCAGAAAGCTCTGTTGCATACGATGTCTTTGGAGAACCGCAGGAATTTCCTCGAATGGGTGATGAATATCAGGTTGAAATTCCACTACTGATTTCAGGATCTGAGTATCTCTGGCTTACAAAGAACCCAGCTGAAAGACCCCATGATTTTCTAGTGGGATTGGCTGTACCTATGATGTGGATCAGTGATGAATTTGAGTATATTAAAAATGAATCAAAGGAAGCATTTGGTGGTTCAACTGAAGTATTCAACAAAGACGAGTCTCGAGGAACTGAATGCCTCAGAGAGACCCACATTTTTTGGGAAGCTGACAAGTTAGAACCTAAAGCTGAGCCTACAAACAGTACATTAGACAATGGGATTAACTTGATAGAATCAACGAACGTGGCTAAGCAACATGAAATGAAGATAGAATTTCATGATATGGGTAGAGGCAAAGACTACCGTCCAGTTCCTGGATCCTTGGGTGACTTGTGGAGTGATACAGAAGAGGCCAGTTTCATCCTTGGTTTATATATTTTTGGGAAGAACCTTGCTCTGGTGAAGAGATTTATTGGGACTAAAAAGATGGGAGATATACTGTCATTCTATTATGGGAAATTTTATAGGTCTGATAGATACCATAGATGGGCAGAATGCCGGAAACTAAGAAGCAGAAGATGTATATGTGGACAACGAATTTTTACAGGATTAAGGCAACAGGAATTTTTATCTCGATTGCTTTCCCGTGTGTCAGAGGAATGCCAAAATACTTTAATGGAGGTATATCTGAAGTTCTTTTGGACGTTATTAAAATTTTTAAGATGCTAAGATTTCCAAATTACATGCCAAAATGCATAACAAGATGAAAATGCTGAATTCGATTTAGTAGTATTCTTCAATTGCATGGGCACTATTTGTTAGAATCTTGTCACTGTTGCATTTTTTTAGCTTAAGATTGTAAAGCAACAAACAATTGTAATTAATATTTCTTTAGGTGGTTACAATTCTAAACTCCAGTATTGACACCTTTAGATTTTTGTTTTTTCTTTAGTTTTCTGGTTAGGTTCCTTTTGTACACACCTCTGCAGTTTCTTGCAGTTTTCAGAATTCTCACCATTATGTCCTAAGTACACTAAAGATATGTCACACTGTTTGTTTTATGGTAAATGTGATTGTATGAGAGTGTGAATCTATCAACTTGCATTTTTTATATTGAATATTCTTTCCAATCACCTGTATATAAACAGGATTTTTGTTAATTAAATTGTGTCAATTTTATGCACAGAACTGGATCTCTGGTAAAAATTTCTTAGTGTTTTAAGGATCACAATGCATGAATGTTTCACTAACTGGTTTTACAGATTAAAATTTTTAATGTTTACTTTGCTCAAACTTCAAGTTTCTGTGAAATCCTCTCTCAAGAATTCTTGCAAAACGGCCTCTCTTGATGAAGGCCACTTTAGATGCAGTACATACCATACCTGTCATTTGCTCTAATGAATTTCGTCTTTTTCACCATTTATCTATCTCTGTAGTATTTTGTCATTTTTATAATAAACTTCAATTTATAACTACCCCACAAAATTTTTACATTTACATGTTTACATAAACTTCAACTTGTTGGCAGGTTTCAAAGGCATTTGGAGAGGGAAGGATGTTACTAGAAGAATATGTATTCACTTTAAAGGCGTCAGTTGGGTTGAATGCTCTTGTCGAAGCAGTGGGAATCGGTAAAGGGAAGCAGGATCTCACAGGCATTATGGAGCCCTTGAAGTCCACTCAAGTTTTCCCTGTCCACCCAGAAATACCAACTGGCAAGGCTTGCTCCACACTTACAACCTTGGAAATTGCCAACTTTCTTACAGGAGGCTTCCGGCTAAGCAAAAATCGATCAAATGACCTCTTCTGGGAAGCAGTTTGGCCCCGTTTGCTTGCAAGAGGATGGCACTCTGAGCAGCCTAATAGTAATGGTTGTGCCACTGGTTCCAAGCATTCTTTGGTCTTTCTTATCCCTGGTATTAAGAAGTTTTCAAGAAGGAAACTAGTGAAGGGTAACGACTACTTTGATTCTATTAGTGATGTGCTGAGTAAAGTTGCTTCGGACCCAGGGCTTCTTGAGCTTGAAATTGGAGTAGATAATGACTATAGAAGCAAAGAAGAAAATGGCCGGACTGATGAAACAAAACTGGACAAAGAAGATTTCCCTGATCAGCAGCGCCACTGTTATCTCAAGCCACGAACTCCTAATGCCATGACGTTTACTGTTGTGGATACAAGTTTGGCTAATGGAAAAGCAACCAAGGTGAGAGAACTGAGAAGCTTGCCATCTGGAGTTATGAACACTTTGGCCTCTGGAAGTGATTCTGAGGAAGATGATGAGGATGATTCAGAGGAGCCAACAGATAAATCTGACTCTGCTGACACCTTGTACTCTGATAGAGATAAGCCCAGAGCCATGAATAACAATTTTAACCCAGGAAGCTCTTTTAACGGGACAGGTTTAGAAAATAATGCTTCCAATGAGGTGTTTCAGGTCAATGGCCATGATCATACTAATTTACCTGCGAATATCTCCTGTGACCAGAAGACCATTATGTGCAGTGACACACAGCCAAGGAAAGGTAAAAAGTGCCAATTGAGCCAGAGAATGGGACCAGACAACAAAGATCATTTACCTACTATTGCAAAACGACACCGGAAATTAAATGCTTTTGGTCGCTCAGAGACAAACCTCAGCAAACTCAACAACTTGGGAGGTGATCCATTAAACCCAGAGAAGGCCAGTGGTTTTGCAAAAAATCCTGATTTTAGTGAGAAAGTTGTTTCTAAAATGGATATGTCTCAGGAGAAGAAATTATCAGCCAGCTTGTCTAAAGGCAGCATAAGCATCAGTAGCGAAGGCATCCTAGGTGGTACCTGTTTTGCTGCCGAAGATCATCATGAAGGACCTCAACCCAGGACGTTGATTGACTTGAACTTACCCATTCCTCCAGATGTTGAGGCTGATGAGCCTTTCATGACAGAAACAAAAGAGAGAAAACATGATCAAATGAGCAATGAGCCATATAATCCCAATGAGGTGAAACCCTCAGAATATGTGGCCAATTCTGAGCAGCAGCCTAACATAAATAACCGGAGACAAAGCACTAGGAGCCGACCACTGACCACTAAAGCACTGGAAGCTCTTGCTTTTGGATATCTAGACCCAAAGCAGAAGCGAAAGAGCAGAGATGCCTCATCACGAGAAACTTCAATGTTAAGACCTTCTCGACGTGCTCGTGGTAAAGTGAGAGCTACCGAGAATTTTGGTAATAGTATGGTGGATTTCAAAGTTGAGGAAATGGCAAATGGGATGTGTCAAAATAATAGTGAAATGTTGACCAAGCTTCAAGTTTGACTCAAAGGGCGAAGATTCTCAATATCTTGGGTTTCTGAATTGTTAAGCTGCTGATGTCATGAGGGACAACATGAGAATGGACTTACTGACGTTTGTTCTTGTTCTTCTATGCTCTGAAGAACGCTTACCTCTCTCACCGGCAACCATGACCCTTCATTCCTTCACTTATCTAACTGGTTCATCATTTGCAGCTTCAGTTACCTATTTCACAAATGAAATATGTTGCAAATTGACTTCCTAGACGTGGTTTGCATTAGACAAGTCTGCTCTGATCAGAGGTACTGAGAATCAGGAAAACAAAACTAGAGAATACTTGTCAATTCAACATGTGATAGAAGGGCTCCATTTCTTTACTTCAATTTGCAGTGGCTATGCTTAGTTATCAGTTGCTGCTCTAGTCTCCATTCTCAACCTAAATTACATGTCACTGTTTCACTGCTAATTTCTGAGCAAGCTTCTGCATCTGTGCAATACAGTAGTCCATAGTGGTCCAAGACGATAAAACGAGTACAGGTGTTTTGTATCAGCATTTGCTACGTCCAAATGAGTTATAATTTCTGTTGTGTCCTGTTGGTTAAAAAGTTAACTGCATGAAATGGGAAGAGAACTTGATTTATTGCAATTTCTTTGCCCAAAAATGGAGCACCGGGTTGTTCACTTGTTCCTGTTTTTCCTTCTGGAAATCTGCTTTCAAGCTGACTTCAACAGTGCATACAGCAATGTTACTTGCCAAAAAAGCTAGACATCAATTCAACTTGATTTAAGTTAAGCCTTTCAAAAAGTACTACTCCAAACCCGCTATGCAAATCCTGCTGCATAGCGGAGAAATGGTGCTCCCTCCTCTCACATTCATGGTGGATCTCACTATAGACCCACCATGAATGTGAGAAGAGGGAACACCATTCTCTATAATCCAAAAATACCTAAGAATTACTCCAATTATAGTTACCGTTAAACTCATTTGCCAAAGCATCTTGTTACACTTTTAACCATAGTTATCAAAACTGTTTGAATTATTAAGTGCAAAAATGGAAGGAAAAAAAAAAGTGGTTTTTTTTCTTTTATCAAAATAACTTGACATTAAAAAATCAGACAATTCTAATGTGGTTTGATATTTTTAGAGAGAAAATAAATAGATCATAGGCTTTTAACGAATTATTCGGTTTATTTTCAAATTTGGTTTTTCAATATGGAAAATGCTAACGAGTACTCTTAGAGCACTGGTTAATAATAACGAGTACCCTTTCAATATTAACTTACGGGTCATTCTATGGGGATATTTGCAGACCAACATTGTCAAGGGATAGAATATAATAAGTTAATACGGGTTTGAAAGAATAATACAAACTAGTATCTCGAGTTTTAGAAACTCGAGTTTCATATCAATCTCGAGCTTCAAAGACTTGCTTTCTACTTGATCATTTTGCTGAGTTGGACACAGTTATGCCACATATATCTAGAGTTTTTAACAGGCGAGATCAAAAAAAAAAATGAATCTCGAATTTTTTACACTCGATTTCAAACAGTAAACACATAACATACGAACCCAGAAAAAGAAGAAAGAAAACCCAGAAAAAAAATAAAAATAAAAATAAAATAAAATAAAAAAAGAAAAAAAAGAAAGAACCCACCGAAAAAAGAAAGAACCCGAAGGAAAAAAAAAAAAAAAAGAACCCGAAGAAAGAAAGAACCCAAATTGTTGGAAAAGGGTCTTGTTTTGTATTGAAAAGGGTCTTGTTGCTTGCTTTTTGTGGGCATTGCTTGCTTTTTGTTTTGTATTGAAAAGGGTCTTGTTGCTGCTGCTGCCGCCTCCGAAGATCTCTTTTGGTTTGTATTGAAGAGTTGAAATCTGGAACTCGAGTTTTTAAAATTCAATTTGCTATTAAACTTGAGTTTTAAAAACTAGAAATGTTAATTTCACACACACTTCCAAAACGGAACAACTAACAAAATTGTTAAAATATTAATATTATTTGGAAAGGGTGTTCGTCATTCTACGTTACCCACTGTTTTTTTTGGAACCCATATACATTCTACGGTACCCATATACATTGACAATTGTTTTTATTTGTTTTAATCCTGATCATTTATTTATTCTTTATGTAATACCAGTTACCGGTCAAGCAGGTAACGTATAAAAATAAAAACATCTGGAAGAAAAAAATAGCAGTTCCCTTTGGACTTCTCTCTTGTGTTCTTTCTCTCGTTTTGCGTTCCCAGAAAAATCAAAGGGACTACTTTTTTTCCCTTTTATTCTCTCTTACAAATTGCTCTCTTGCTTTCAAATGAATATCCTTGGCAAATCTCCTATTAGAATCTGAATGTTTGTTCTCTCTTTTCTAAGGGTGGCAAAATCAACCCAAACCCATTTGCCCACCCAAACCCACCCACTTAAAATAAACCCAAACCCACCCAATTATTAGTTGGGTTAAATGGGTATTAACCCAATTAAACCCAATTAACACTAATGTTTATTGGGTTTTAATTGGGTACCCAATTACCCAACCCCAAAACTACTAAAATTACCAAAATACTCCCTCAACCTAAAAAATGACCAAAATAACACATAAACCCAAAAAATGACCAAAATACCCTATGACCTTAAACCATACAACTAATCCTATAAGATGAACAAAATACACTCGAAGCCTCTAAAATTACCAAAATAGGGGTTTGGGTATCTTAGTCATTTTTTAGGTTTATGGGTATTTTGGTCATTTTTATGTTTAGGGAGTATTTTGGTCATTTTTAGTTTTACAGGGGATTTTGATAATTTTTTAGGTTTAGGGTGTATTTTTATCGATTTACAGATTTAAGGGGCTTTTTTTTGTCATTTTATAGGTTTCGGAGAATTTTGGTCATTTTTTATGTTTCAAGGATATTTTAGTCATTTTAAGGTTTAGGGTTATTTTGGTTGTATTTAGGTTTCAGGGTATTTTGGTCATTTTTAGGTTTCAAGGGGTATTTCAGTTAATTTTTAGGTTTCGAAGGTATATTATTTTTTAGGTTTAGGGGGTATTTTGGTCATTTTTAGGTTTCTAGGTTATTTTGGTCAATTTTTAGACTTCGGGTTATTTTGGTCATTTTTGAAGTTTCGGAGTATTTTGGTCATTTTTAGTTTCAAGGTTATTTTGGTTAATTTTTAGGCTTCGGGTTATTTTGGTCATTTTTAGGTTTCAGAGGTATTTTAGTAATTTTTTAGGTTTGAGGTATTTTGGACATTTTTTGGTTTATGGGTATTTTGGTCATTTTTAGGTTTAGGGGTATTTTAGTCATTTTTAGGTTTAGGTTATTTTGTCAATTTTTAGACTTCGTGGTTATTTTGCCATTTTTGAGTTTCGGGAGTATTTTGGTCATTTTATTTTTCAGGGTGTTTTGGTCAATTTTAGGCTTTAAGGTTAGTTTGGCCATTTTTTAGGTTTCAGAGGTATTTTAGTAATTTTTTAGGTTTTGGAGGTATTTTGGACATTTTTGGGTTTTGGGGTATTTTGGTCATTTTTATATTTTGGGGGTATTTTGGTCATTTTTAGGTTTCTAGGTTATTTTGGTCAATTTTTAGACTTCGTGTTATTTTGGCATTTTTAAGTTTCGGGGTATTTTGGTCATTTTAGTTTTCAGGGTTATTTTGGTCAATTTTTAGGCTTCGAGGTTATTTTGGCCATTTTTTAGGTTTCAGAGGTATTTTGTAATTTTTAGGTTTTGAAGGCATTTTGGACATTTTTTGGGTTTATGGGTATTTTGGTCATTTTAGGTTTTGGGGTATTTTGGTCATTTTTTGGTTTTGGGGGGTATTTTGATCATTTTTAGGTTTAGGGGTATTTTGGTATTTTTTGGGTTCCAGGGATATTTTGGTAATTTTTAGGTTTCGGGGTATTTTCGTCATTTTTTGGTTTGGGGGTATTTTGGTATTTTATGGTTTTGGGGTATTTTGGTAATTTTTAGGTTTCAGGAGTATTTTGGTCATTTTTTGGGTTCTAGGGGTATTTTGGTCATTTTTTAGGTTTCGGGGGTATTTTGGTTATTTTTTGGGTTTGGGGGTATTTTGGTCATTTTTTGGGTTTCAGGGGTATTTTGGTCATTTTTTAGGTTTTGGAGGGTATTTTGGTAATTTTAAGGTTTTGGGGATATTTTGGTCATTTTTTAGGTTCTAGGGGTATTTTGGTAATTTTTGGCTTTCAGGTGTATTTTGGTCATTTTTGGGTTTTGGGATATTTTGGTCATTTTCTGGATTTTAGAGGTATTTTGGTTATTTTTTGGTTTTGGGGTATTTTGGTAATTTTCAGGTTTTGAGGGTATTTTGGTCATTTTGAAGATTTTAGAGTACTTTGGTCATTTTCACTTTAGTGGCATTTTGGTAATTTTGATAATTGGGTAATTGGGTGGTTGGGGTTTACCCATAATAATTGGGTTGGGTTGGATTTGGGTTATAAGGAATTAGTTAAATGGGTTTTAAATGGGTAAATGAGTTTTATATACCCAACCCAATTATGCCCACCCCAAACCCACCCAAACCCGCCCATTTGCCACCCCTA
>NW_027069564.1:465685-534432 GCF_002906115.3 Quercus suber
GGTTGGGGTTTACCCATAATAATTGGGTTGGGTTGGATTTGGGTTATAAGGAATTAGTTAAATGGGTTTTAAATGGGTAAATGAGTTTTATATACCCAACCCAATTATGCCCACCCCAAACCCACCCAAACCCGCCCATTTGCCACCCCTAAAGAAATGTGATTGTAGTTTAGTTTTAAAAAACATGGGCCTTTTCACAATTAAAAGTACAAGGGAGGTCAATGTAATTTTAGTAAACATCAATGGCCAATAATGCAATTTTTTCATTTTTTATTTTTCGCATTCATTAACAAAAGTCTTAATAAGTGTGCTTTGTGATATCCAACATTAAATACACTTGCATATTAAATGTTTTAACACATTAAATGTATTTCTAAATCAAATTTTCAATATTTATACACTAAATTTATTGCCATATGTCAATAAAAAAAATATTGCAATAAATATCTGAAAGGACGCAATTTGGGTCCCTAACCCAAGTGATGGATGAGTTTAGTCTCAAAAAGCCCAATACAATAAATTTGTAGAGAGCGGATTGGAAAACTAGGTTTTAATGAGTCAGATGACAAGTAAAAATGATTCAGAGGACAAGAAAAGAAAGATAGACTGATTTAAATTTAAACAGAATCGTCCTCGGCAAAGTTCGAGGAGATCAGTTCATATATATATATATATATCTTAGGTTTGATTTACAAATTTAGTTCTTGATTGCTACAGTGTATCTTTCTTTTCTCCGATCCTCTTCTCTTATTGCCTCCCTTTTCTTTTATACTACCCTCCCCTTTCATCTCTACCCTCCACGTGCAAGCCAAATGGTTGGTGTTGATACTTGTCTCATCAGCCACTTCTTGAAGCCTTTATGTAGTAGCTGTACGTCTGAAAGCCACTGTTCAGGTATCATTTCCACATTAATGCGGCTAGAAGATTAGCTGCAGAGCATTCAATGCGGTGGTAGCAGCTTTCTTCTTAGATATTTTAGGACTCCCCCCTGTCCTATGTTTCTGTAATGCTTATTCGTATCAACAGAATTTCCTGGAACGTTCCCCTGGACGGCGGACAACCTCTTCGGACCTCGGCTTGGGTTGGCTGAGAGGCATTCATCCTCAGACCACTCTTATGGGCCCTAATGACCCAAACCAACTTACACGGACTCCCCTAACAATGTTTACTCCTCCTCGGATGACGTCACGTCTTCGGATTGGGCACTAGGCCCAAAATATATATAGATAATGGGCTCTTGGGCCTAATACCCCTACAATATCCAACATTAAATACACTTGCTTATTAAATGTCTCAACACATTAAATTTATTTCTAAATTAAATTTTCAATATTTATATACTAAATTTACTGTAATATGAATAATGTTAGAGATACAAATTATTTCACAAAAAAATTTATAAACTGCTGATGTGATGAATAATTATTGGTAAATAAAAAAGTGATATTAATTATGGGACTAAATAAAAACCAATAAGAGGTTGGTCATATTAGTATTTTGTAAAAATGTTGTAAAATAATTTGTGCCTATAGTATTACTCTTGTAATATATACATATATATATATATATATATCAATAAAAAAAAAATTATTGCAACAAATATCCAACATTAAATACATATTCTTGTTAAATTTCTTATCACATTAATTGTCTTTTTAAATTAAATCTTCTACATTTTTATACTAAATTTATTGCTATATATCAATCAAAAAAATATATCACAATAAATATCTTATATTTATTTGATGGGAGATATTGAATATTGATACATTTTCATATATATATATTTTTTTGAAGTGGAGACATTTTCATATTTGAATAATGTTAGAAATACAAACTTTAAGAAACAGAGCTTGTACTGTTTTTGTCTTTTCTTTTAAATATTTATATGCGTATGTACAGTTATACTGACTTAACAAATTCTTACAATAGAACTGTGTTTTGAACAGTATTTTTGGTTTATTGAGTCCCTTTTATCTTTTTTTTTTTTTTTTTTTTAAAAAAAAAAAAAAAAAAAAAAACACACACACACACACACACACAAAACACAAAACACAAAACAAGATCAAACCAAACTAGCCATATTTAAGGAAAAAAAGAAAAAGAAAAAAGAAATAGAAGAAGAGAGCTCACCAATTAATTCTCCTTATTTTAAGGCTTCTAAGTAACAGTATTAAATATTAAGTATTTTGTCTACAATATTTTTATAACAAATCTTCAGCGATATGTTATTAATGGTTCTAATTTGAACCCACCACTAAAATTATTTTTTCTTCACCAATAATAGTCAATAATAATTTGCTACTTAAAATTTATTGTGAAAATATTGTGAGCATAACATTTTTTTAATATTAAAATAGAGATGCTACGTCCACAACATTTTACAACATTTTCACAACAAATCGTAGGTGGTTAATTGTTATTAGTTCAAATTTGAACCTAACACTAAGATTACTTTTTTGTCCCAACAATAACAGCCAGTAATAATTTGTTATTTAGAATTTGTTGTAAAAATGTTGTGGATATATCATTTCTCACATTAAAAATTTTCCTTTCTCACCTAAACTCAAATTTTTGGCTTGTTAAAGAAAAAAAATTTAATAAACCAAAGAAAACAAAAGTTGAATAAACCATAGAGTACTGTAGCTGGAGCCATTAACTCTTTTTATATAATCAGTAGATAAGAGTAGAAGTAGAATTATAATGCGGTCAAACTAGGCGTACTTCATTTTGTTTCTTTTGTATGTAAATTTATGAGTCTTTCTCAAAAGTAGGTTATACCAATCATGCACTGCCAGATCACCGATTGAGAAAGTAAAAGAAGAAATCAAAAAAGAGAAAAAAGTTTCACAAGACAAAGAATATCTCTTAGCATATCAAACCCTCTTAGAATGCCTATTATTATTTTGAGAGAAAGAAAACCTATTAACTTAAATGACAATAAATAAATAAATAAAAATAAAGATGAGGAATATTGGAGAGGAAACTAGCTTTGGTAAGATGAAACTGTCTTTATTGGTATGCTTCAATTGTTTTTATATGCCTAAGTATACCAAAGATCTTGGTTTTATGAATGTACGTATTATAATTTTTTTACCAGATTCCTCGTATGGAACTTAATAATGGCTTATGTCCATTTAAAGAAGATAGTGATGTTAGGGTTTTACGTGACTGAATAGAATTTGCACCTAAAAGGTTAATACACATATATGTGAATTATGTTTGATAAGTTATAAAGGAACAAGTTGATAAGGATAAAGATAATGGCTAAAAAAAAATAGCAATTAAGATTATTCATTTTCAACTATCACACTTAACCATGGGAGCTCTCTCTCTCTCTGAGTTGAGAGGAGGCCCGGCTACCTCGAATTAGCCACAAATTCTGTTTTAGTTTTCATTTCCTAGGGACAGTATGGGGGGGATTTCGAAGTTTCTTTATTGAATCTAAGTTGTTTCAGTTGGTGATTGAGGAAGGTGGGAATTTTTTCTCCCTTAAGATCTTTGAACGGGGAAAATACTATATGCAATCGGTGTTTATGGGCAAGAGTGCAACTCTTTGGACAATGCGGAATTTGGAACACACCGTGATGGGGTTAGTCCTAAGCAATTCTTCACGTTCAGGGAAGGTGATACTGCTTACACGATGCAACGGGGATCCAACTCATTTGGGCAGTACTTATCAGTGACAGAGCTTAAGGTAGGAGGGTTGCGGCGAACTATCATTATTCCTGCCGGAAAATTACTACAAGGTTGGATAACTTTTGGGATTGAATTAAGAAGGCTTTTGGAACCTTCTCAATATGTGTTGGGTGGATTGAAGTTTGTACCGTATAGGTTTAAGCAAATCCCAAAATACCAACCTGCCAAGTCTTATGTGGAGGCTGTCAAAGCTCCGGTACAGGCAAGGTTGAAGCATGTTCAGCAGACACTCAGCAAAGAAAAGATTCAGGCTGGTACCGTGAAGAATTTTGTGGAATTTCCGAATGATAATTCTCGCACACAGGTAGCAGATTTTGAAACTCAGGCTGGTAGCTTTCCTCAGTCAGCCGTGGGTGGTGGTGAGGTTGGGAAGGGTGGCATTAATGGCAAGAATAAATTTAAGGAGAAAATCCCGTAAGGAAATAAATTCAATATTTCCTTGAAGCCCAATTTGAATTCAAATAAGATTGAATTTGGAAAGTTACGTGATAGGAGGAAGGGATGTTGGCTAGGGAGAGGGTTGACTGTGAATGTGAATGAATATGGAAAGAGGCGGGTATTTTGGGAGGGTGGTAAAGGTGTTAAACAGGCTGGCAAATGGGTGAGTAATACTGCCCATAGTATTAGTGTGGGCCTGGGCTCATCTAAGCAAAATGCCCAAGCCTTGATGGGTAATAAAGAACCCATTTTGGGCCTGGGTTTGTCAAGCCCACTTTCTTTTGAGGCTGGCGAGAGCTCATCTAGTGGACTTAAGGCTCTGGAGGCTTCTTACCAGAATGGGTTAAGTTTGCCAAGCTCAGGTGGGAGTGCCACAAAGGATTTTGAGAGCTCAAGGACCACACCCACCATATTGGAGCAACGTGCGACGTCGTCATGGGTATCGGTGGGCATAAATTCAGCCTTAGCAGTGACGAAAGTGGTGGGTAACGGCGGAGAGCCACTAGCTCAGCCACCCACTGCGTCGTCTGGACTAGCAGTGGTTGCCCAAGCCTCCCACGATCAGATATCGCCGATCAGTGAGCTGAGTGGGTCGAAGTTGGTGCCGGTGGTGTCATCGGCCATGATATCGGAACCGGTAATGAACCCGATAGTACCGGCGTTAGTTTCTCTGGATTCTCCAATGGCTTCAGAGGTTGGGGAGGAGGATTTTGTGGGTTTGGAAGGATCGGGTACTTCTGATTTTGAGGGAGCTCAAATACCTGGCCCAACTACTCATCCTTCCATTAAGAATTTTGTTGAAGATTTGGAGCACACCTGGGGTGATTCTGGGAAATGGGTCTCAGAGCTTCGTGGAGGTAGGCAGATAGCTATTCCATTCTCACTTTACCACTCACCTGGGAGCTTGTCGGACTGCTCCGATCTCGAGGGAGCTGTGAGACAGGGTAATAACACCTTCAAGGAAGAAGGGCATATTGTTAGTTGGGCGGATGAATGTAATGGTGTTCTGGATAATGTTTCTGCTGTTTCTGGGTCAGATTGTGAGTTGGGGGGATCTGATGGAGGTCTTGTAAATTGGAAAAATGTTAAAGAACCATTGGTTGTGCAACCGTTGGCAATGGCTAACCCAGTTGCTCCACTTGTGAAAGTGGCAGATGCTTCCACCCAATTATCTCCATGGATTGAGAAACGAATTAAAGCCTTTAGGAAATCTGTGGGTATTTCCTTGGAAGGCTTCGAAGCGGAAATTATTGGGATTTTTTTAGCTTTGGAAGCTAGGAAGAAAGCTAAATTGCAGGTAGAATGCTCTCAGAAGAGAGAGCCTAAGACAAGTTCTAAAGGGCGTCAGGAGTTGAAAAGTCTGCTAAATTCTTGGAACTTTGAGAATAATTCTGATTTGGTAGGAGATGGCAGTGGGGAACGGGACTCTGTGGTGCCTCAATGAATCTGAAAATTATCTCTTGGAATGTTAAGGGGCTGAATGACTCTGAAAAAAGACTTCGAATTCGGAATATGATCAGAGGATGGGGTGTTGACATTATTTGTTTGCAGGAAACAAAAATGGAATTGATAACAAGGGGAGAGATCCGGAGCTTGTGGGGTTGTCAACATTTGGATTGGCTATATTTGGGTTCTATAGGTGCTTCGGGGGGTGTTTTGGTGATGTGGGATAGAAAAATGGTGGAAAAAATTGACGAAGCAGTGGGAAGGTTTTCTGTCTCTTGCAAATTTAAAAATGTAGTAGATCATTTTGTTTGGGCTTTCACTGGTGTATATGGACCAAATTCTGATCGTGACAGGCGACTGCTTTGGGAAGAGCTGGCTGGTATTCATAGTTGGTGGAATGTGCCTTGGTGCATTGGAGGCAATTTTAATGTTGTGAGATTTCCTTCGGAGTGACTTGGTGCAGACTCTTTCTCTTTAGCCATGCTTGATTTTTCAGATTTCATTTCTGAACACAATCTTATTGATTTACCATTGGAGGGAGGTACTTTCACTTGGTCTAATTCTGGAGCAGTGGCTTCGCGGTCTAGGCTTGACAGGTTTCTTCTCTCTTCTGATTTGGAGGAGCAATTTCCTAATATTCGTCAAAAAAGATTGCATAGATTACTTTCAGACCACTTTCCAGTTCTTTTAGAAGGGGGAAATTTTCACAGAGGCAGCCATCCTTTTCGATTTGAGAATATGTGGTTAATGGCAGAGGGTTTTGTAGAGAAAGTGAGAACTTGGTGGGAGTCCTATCATTTTCAAGGTTCCCCTAGCTTTCGGTTTGCAAGAAAATTGAAAGCTTTGAAGCTAGACTTAAAGAAATGGAATGTAGAAGAATTTGGCAATGTGGAGGATAAGATGAACAAGTTATGGAAGAACCTTGAAGCATTTGACTTGCTGGAAGATACTCGTCCTCTATCATATGATGAGACTTTGGAAAAAGAACAGCTTCGCATTGAACTTGAAAAGGTAACTCTTATGGTTGAAATATGTTGGAGGTAGAAATCTAGGGCCCTTTGGATTCGAGAGGGGGATAGAAATACTAAATTCTTTCATAGAACAGCAAACTCCCATAGAAGATTTAATAATATAGACAATCTGATGGTGGAAGGTGAATTGACTTCGGATCCTAATTCAATAGCAGCTTGCATCTCTCACTTCTTTAAACAATTGTAATCTGAAAATGAGGGCCAAAGACTTGTGCTTGATGAAGTGGAATTCTCTATGATTTCTGAGGAGGAAGCTGCCTGGTTAGAAAGACCTTTTGAGGAAGAGGAGGTATATGGTGTAGTCCAAGGTTGTAATGGCGATAAATCTCCAGGACCAGATGGTTTTTCAATGGCTTTCTTTAAGGCTTGTTGGGACTTTCTAAAACTTGAAATTATGGAGATTCTTGCCAACTTCCATTCACAAGCTGTCTTTAAGAAAAGTCTTAATGCGACTTTTATTGCTCTAATTCCAAAGAAAGTTGATGCTGTCAGTGTGAGAGATTTTAGACCTATTAGTCCTGTGGGTAGCATTTATAAAGTCATTTCCAAATTGCTGGCTAATAGGCTGAGAAGGGTGATTACTGGAATTATCTCTGAGTCTCAAAATGCTTTTGTTCTGGATAGACAAATCCTAGATTCTGTCTTAATTGCTAATGAGTGTTTGGATAGTAGGCTCAAGTCAAGGATTCCTGGGGTTTTATGTAAGTTGGATGTGGAGAAAGCTTTTGATCATGTTAGCTGGGATTTTCTTATGTATATGTTGCAGCGTTGTGGATTCTCTGAGAAATGGAGAAAGTGGATTTTGTCCTGTATTTCCACAGTGAAATTTTCGATCTTGATAAATGGCTCCCCTAAGGATTTCTTTGGGAGCTCTAGGGGGCTGCGCCAAGGAGATCCTCTCTCCCCGCTCTTATTTGCTATTGTTATGGAGGCATTAAGCCGTCTGTTGGATGGTGCAGTTCTGGCTGGACACATTTCAGGTTTCACTGTTGGTACCAGATCTAATACTCCCCTCATGGTGACCCATCTTCTCTTTGCGGATGACACTTTAATTTTCTGTGATGCTACAGCAAGTCAGATTGAATAATTGCGGGAAATTTTAGCCTCTTTTGAGGCGGTGTCAGGGTTGCATATTAACCTGGCTAAGTCAAAATTAGTCCCAGTTGGAGAGGTGACTAATATGGGGGAGCTTATGGCATTGCTGGGTTGTAGACAGTCATCTTTGCTAATGACTTACTTGGGACTGCCATTGGGTGCTAAATTCAAGGACAGGGCGATCTGGAACTCTATCTTAGAAAGAATGGAGCGAAGATTAACGAGTTGGAAGAGATTATACCTATCAAAAGGTGGTAAGATTACCTTAATCAAAAGCACTCTCTCAAGTTTGCCAACTTATTTCCTATCTCTCTTTCCTATTCCTGCGGATATTGCTATTCGTATTGAGAGGCTACAAAGAAATTTTTTTGGGGTGGGATAGATGAGTCTCCTAAATTCCGACTAGTAAATTGGGCCCAGGTTTGTTCTCCATTGCAGTATGGTGGTTTGGGTATTAAAAATTTGAGAACCTTCAATCAAGCTTTGTTGGGGAAATGGTTGTGGAGATATGGAAGAGAGACAACCCATCTCTGGAGGCGGGTTATTGAGGCTAAATATGGGAATGATTGGGGAGGTTGGTGTACAAAAGAAATCTCTAATCCTTATGGTGATAGTCTTTGGAGAACCATAAGAGAAGGCTGGCCAGCCTTTTCAAAATCCATTCAATTCGAGGTTGGTGTTGGTGATAGAATTAAATTTTGGCATCATGTGTGGTATGGGAGTCGCACCCTCCGGGAGCCTTTTCCGGAACTCTATAATATTAGTTGTAATAAGGAGTCTTCTATTGCAGATGTTATGTCCTTTTCTAACCAAAGGCTTCACTGGGATCTTCTTTTTTCTAGAGCTCCCCAAGATTGGGAAACATAGCATTTTTACACTTTTCTTGATCTTATCAATTCAATGCCCCTTAATGGTGAAGGTCAGGACAAACTTTGCTGGAAACCAACTGGGAATAAGAATTTTAAAGTGAGTGAGTACTATCTCTCTCTTTCCTCTACTATAGACATTTCTTTCCCTTGGAAGCCTGTGTGGCGGTCAAAGGTCCCTACTAAGGTTGCTTTCTTCTCTTGGACTGCCTCCTTAGGTAAGATTTTGACTATTGAAAATTTATGGTATAAGGGTGTAGCCGTTGTAGATTGGTGCTATATGTGTAAAAAGATTTCCCTTGGAAGCCTGTGTGGCGGTCAAAGGTCCCTACTAAGGTTGCTTTCTTCTCTTGGACTGCCTCCTTAGGTAAGATTTTGACTATTGAAAATTTATGGTATAAGGGTGTAGCCGTTGTAGATTGGTGCTATATGTGTAAAAAGAGTGGGGAATCGGTGAATCATCTTCTTCTTCATTGTCCTATTGCTTATGAACTATGGTCTATGGTGTGGGCTCTATTTGGTCTTCAATGGGTTATGCCGCGTGGTGTCTTAGATTTATTTTCGAGTTGGCAAGGTTCATTTGGTGGGTGTCGGAGCATTGATTTATGGAGGGCTGTCCCTCATTGTGTCCTATGGTGCATTTGGCGAGAACGGAACTCAAGATGTTTTGAAAGAAAGGAACGGTCTGTTCCAGAAATTAAATCTCTTCTTCTTCACACCTTGCTAGAGTGGAGTTCTTCCTTTAATCTCTTCTCTTGTTCTAATTTTTTAGAAATGCTGGATCTTTGTAATTTTTCTGTTTGATGTACTGTTTTCCTTGTACACCCCCAGTGTACTTGGATTTTTTGGTTAATACAATTCCGTTATTTATCAAAAAAAAGATAATGACGGTGATGATAAGCATGAGTTTCATAAAGAAGTTGATCAAGGGGCTTTGATTATGTCAAGCCGTCTAGAACAAGACTACTGAGTGATTTTTTAACCTTATATTTTTGTCTAGCAAGATTTGATAGAAGATTATTGCTTGTAATTTTCTTTTTTATTTAAAAGGTCTTTCATCCCTCCAAAAAAAAAAAAATAATACTAATAATAAATAATGCATTCTTCTAATATTGACACATCAGGGGAGAAAAAAATAAGGCAAAATCTTATTAAAAATACAATTTGGTAAACTAATCTTTATATTTAAATGATATTTTGTCTCATAAAAAATATATATATTTTGCGAGGCTACGTCATCATAGTTAAACATTACTTAAAAAATGAGGAAAATATATTCAACAGGATTTAAAGTAATAGATTATAGAGATGAGGTAAAAAGTCAATCACGTCCGGTTGGAATTAGGAATAATAAAGTAATTTAGTATGAACTTTCTTAGAAGGTTCATGCTTTTAATAAGAATTTGATCAAAAAGTCTTACTAAATTACTTTATTGATCAAATTCTTATTAAAAGCATGAATCTTCTAAGAAAGTTATTACCAAATTACTTTATTATTCACAAAATAGTCCTCCAGTACATTGAAATATTTTATTTAAGTAACCAATCTAAAATAGTCTCCGAAATAGTATTCAAAACATTGCTTTCAATTACTGTTAGTAGTTGTTGGGGAAAAAAGTTGATGTTCCCGAATGCAATGTGGGGAAGTCAAGCCGAAACTCAATTATGGGCTCTTGAGATGATGCCCAAAGGCTTTCGGTGTAGTGATAAGTCTATCCAACCAAGAAATAAAGGCTACACCTTAACAAAACGACAACAAAGCTCAATAAAACACTTCACAATATTTAATTAGTAGATTAGTGGTCTTGTTACGACAATACAAGAAAAATAGATTCTCCAGCGATAGGGTGAAATTAAACTTAAAGTCCAGTAGTCTATTATTAAACAGATTTAAGAAAGTGTTCACTTCTGGAAGTCCTTGTGTGTCTTGGTCAGGGGGGGTCTATTGTACTTTCAGCTATCATTACATCAATATGAGGGAAGAATTCCATTGTTACAAATACATTATATCCTTCAATAATAAACAAACAAAAAAAAAAAAAAAAAGTAAAAACAAATGGTTTCATGGTGAGGAGGAAAGGGTTATATTTGGCATGGTGTGAAGGGAGAAAGAGATTACAGCTCAGTGCAGTAGATATCGAACTAAAATTCTTGGGGAATATATATGTGGGGCATGAATGGGTAAGGGCTGCTTTGAGTGAGTGAGTGTGTAGGCTTATAATGGGAAATGCTAAAACAAAGTCTTTAATGGGGAAGAAGGTTGTTGTTAGGACATATGTGATTCAATGTTAGGAACATATGTCAATATTTTATGTAATTGACTAATCCTTTAACAAAATGCATTTTACTTGTAATTGGGTAGATTTAGAATGTGTTTAATACTTCAAGGAATGAGGTTTCAGGTTCAAGTGTTAGAATCATGCAAGTCTATCCAAGAAACAAATGAAGAAGTGCTGGATTTTAAAACTCGACAACTAGCTCGATAGATGGTTATCTATCGAAGTTTATGAAACTCAGTTTTTTAGAGCTGATTTTCATCAAATCCATGAGTATATGTTTAGGCTTTCTTTTCTCACAACCCTAAACATATATAAGGATTATTTTAAGGGCTGTCAAATGTTACGTGAGTGTGAAGAAAAGTTTTATTCATACAAATTGTGATCGAAGACATAATTTGCCCTAGTTTATCTTTCTATTGAAGAAGCCGTTATGTTTGTACACTTTAGGGTTTTGTGACCAAGGAGTTTCGTGATCTTCATTGTGTGATGAACTGAAGAACTTTGCAGCCAACATCTTTCTCAAGTTGGTGATCAAGTCGCGTACTAGGATCTATGCATTTATTAGTTAGTCACGTACTAAGAGCTATGCATTGAAAAGGAGAAAGAACAAGTCTAATTGGGTATTGGGGTAAGGGTTCAACTATTGGTTGGTATAAGGTACTGGGATTCCTTTACTTGTAACAGCTTGTTTTGATAATAGTGGATTCTCAGGAGTGGTGACCTTAAATTCACCCGATGAGGTTTTTGTCTTGTAGGTTTTCCCCATTCGAAAACAAATCACTGTGTCAATTTAATTTCCGTTGTACTTTAGTTAATTGGTGATTTGTTTGTGCTATCATGCATTTTGCATGTTAATTTGATTAATTAATAAACTTGGCTAATTAATCAATTAATTCATCATAAAGGGTCAATACATTCTTGCCCTATCAAGTGGTATCAGAGTAGGCACACTCTGATTAGGTGTTAATCTTTCACCTTCCACACTAGAAATCTTGCCCCCTCTTCTGAGAGGTTTATCTAATTGGAGATCCACTCTAATTCTCATTAATTTTGCTTGATTTGATTTGCATCTCGACTTAATGGAAATTTCCTCTTCTGCCTCTTTTGTGAGACGGAGATTTGATAGACCCTCCACCACCATGTGATCCATGGCAGTGTTGGGAAGGAAAAGAGAGATGAACTCTAGGAAGAGCCCTTGCTACAGATGAGAGGCATAGATGACTCGGCTAGAGAAGACGAGAGAGAAAGACTCCTACTTGGGAGAGAAAGACCTGATTTGATGGTAAGATGCTCCAGACAATTAATAATGGACAAGAGAGACCTTATGAAGCCATGACTAATGATTCATGGAGTCATAAGTCAACAAATCATTTTTAATTGAAGCCATGACTAAAGACTCGTGAGTCAACAAATAGCTTCCATGACACTAATTGCAAAAGTTGTTTTCAAGTTTGTATGGAAAGTTGTGTTTTCATTTATGTTCCAATCAAAAAGCAACAAAGATAAAATGATTGTATGGAAAGTTGTGTTTTCATTGATGTTCCAGTCAAAAAGCAATAAAGATAAAATTATTTTTGTAATTAGTGTCATCCCAATATGTTCAATTACAGGCATACTGCGTAAGAAATGTTGATCAAATTCTTCGTTCGCCAACCACAGTAGCTAATTTAGTGCTATGTTTGATTGTCATTCTTTTTTATATATTAAATAAATCAAGAAGAAAGGGAGCTAGATGTGCTCAATCACTATTCTTTTTCTATGCTAAAAGCCATCAGTCTTACAAAATTAGCCCCATCAGACTTATAAAAAATAGCTCATGACAAGAACGTGAGCAATGGGTTTTACATTCTGAAGTGCAAAAAGAAAATCACAACACAAAAAAGCTTCAGCATGAGTTTTATTATATCTTCTATAATGGGTTGCAGGGCCTAGTTGATATCTGAGGAGTTCTTATGTGTAGCTCAATGGTGAAAGACATCTAGCGAATTAAAAATTAAAAAAAAAAAAAAATCAAACAAACAACAAAAGTTGAGTGCAACAGTAGTTCCAATTAGCTCAACTTGTAAAATTTCTGATGGTTGAATAAGAGATCTAGAGTTTCATTCCCGCCTGTACTAGAAACCGATTGATGTCTTGGTCTGATAACAAAAAGCTATCATCAAGAGCGGATGCCATAAATTAAAACTCTCTCAAAAAAAAAAAAAAAATTTGAGTGCAACAATATTTGTTCCATCCACAGGAATTGACTGCAACAGGTTTCTAAATTTCCAATATTTAGTACTTTTTTTTTCAAAATGTAAATTGCAGTAGCACCCTTTGAACTTTCAAGTTATTACATCAAGTCATTAAGGCTCCATAATTTTTTTTGTCAATTTGGTACAATAGCTTTTAGGCCTCTTCTATCAATGCCTCGTCCATTTTCTACCAAACGGAATACATGGGTCTCACGTGAGCATAAATGTTTTTTATCCAATAATGAAAAATGAAGGAAAATATAGAGAGAACCAAGGATAGAAGTAGGAATTTGTCTTCGGGGAACAAAAACTTGAACAATAAAATTTTGACCAACAATTATGCAAAAATTCAAATCTAAGTTAGTACACAAAAGATAAAACTAGTGTCTATTCTGTATTATTTAAAAAAAAAAAAAAAAAATCTAAACAGAATAAAAAGACACAAATAACAGTTTTGAATATATTTGAAATCATTTATGATATTTCAAAATGAATCTTGATCTTTTTTAAAGAATTGAAAATCATTTATAGTAATTCTGTAATACATTTCACTACAATACTCTTTTATTGTTATCAAGTTGAAACAAACAAAAGCCAAAAAAACCTAGCCCTTTCTGTCGTGGATTCTTACAAGACAAGAGCATTTCCATCAATCAATCTAAAAAAAAAAAAAGTGGTCTAAGCGTGAGTCCAATTGCTTCATTGCACTAAACTCATTGCGATGGTAACATATGGTAAAAAGTGGGTATGTGTCACAATCACAACGGTTCTAGTGCAATGAAGCACTATACATTTGGACCCTAGTCAAGTCCTTAGGGTAAACAATCCTATTTCATGGTGAGATGCTCACTAACAATATGGACAAGTTTGGTGTGGGTGCTATGCATGCATGATGTTCCACACACCTTCATATATCCAATTGAAGCCATGACTCATGAGTTAACAAATAGCTTTCACAAAGCTGTGGTTTCATTCCATACAAACTTGAAACGACTTTTGCAAGTAGAGTCATCTCTATCTTTATTGCTTAGTCACTAATACTTCAATAAAGATTAAACTTGTTGTCCCAACTCGTTAAATTAAATAGTTCAGTGGAAAGTTCAACACATTAAATAAAATAAAATTTCTAGCTCGAACATCAATAAAAATTCAATTGGTCATAACCTGTAAGAAACATTTAGCAATTCTTCATTCTTCGACCATAGGAATATCAGGAAACTTCTAGCTCAAATTATTGCGTGCAATGGTTGCTTGTCACTTCTTTTTCATTTTTTATTCTTCTTGGGATTAAATAAATCAAGAATAGAGGAATAGTCGGGCCCAAGCACTCTACTCTTTCTACCCTACAAGCCACCAGACATACAAAAAGAGCCCCATGACAAAATTGAGAGAAATGAAATTTTACACTCCAAGATACAAAAAGAAAATCCCAACAACAAAAATTTTCAGCATGAGTTTTTTATCTTCTATAATGGGCTGTAAGCCCCAGTTGATGTCTGAAAAGTTCTTCTGCGTAGACCAGACTGGAAAATAGCAAAAGACTTCTTGAACTAGTGGTGCCTGAGACTTCTTCTAAAGGAGTAAGTTAAGTTTAACTATTCACTCTTCTATGGGATCTGCTCGAGCACTTCTTCTAGTTAATTCATCCACGGGAGTTGATTGTAACAGGATTCCAATATTTAGTAGTTTTTTCAAAAAGGGTAAATTGCACTAGAATTCCTTGAACTTTCAAGTTGTTATAATAAGGCTCCAATATTTAGTGCAACTAAAATCGTGACTTTCGGATGCTTTTTTGAATGCCGGCAAAACTGTGTAAAATTATATGTATGCAACAAGTTTAACCCTATTAACTCTATAGCGGGAAAAAAGATACATGTAACCCACTCCATATGAGAGGGAGGTAATATATATGTCTCGACAACACAGTATACCAGCTCCTATAAAGTAGAAGCACAATAATGAACAAAATTTCCATCTATTATTATCACGTCAACCCCAATTATTAAATCAATTTCTTACAGTATCCCTTGTCCAAGGCATAATATCACAAGTGAAATCTTCATGGTAGCTAATAACTGGAATGTATGGGTTCAAATGTATTAAGGCACATGAGACATAATGTAATCAGACCCAGTTTAATAACAAAAGTCAGAAATCCATAACGCATAGTATTAAGCCTAAAATCAGTCTGATCTGAGCTATGGATTAGTAAACCCCTTATCCAGTTAAAAGTTAGGAAATTACTACTACCGTGTTGGTTCATTAACACAAAATTGGACTAAATACAGCTAAATAGAACATTCGAAGGAAACATAAACAAATTGGGAATAACAAAATTTAGCTACAAAATTGGTTATATCATAAGATTACAACCTTACTCAATAAAATAAATATTGCTACATATTTTGAAAATCTAATTGTTGAATTGCATGTTTTTTATACTCTTAATACACATGTTAAATTTTGTGTCAATCGAATGTTATTTATTATATGATCTATAAGCTTATATTTTATGCATAATTTTAAACTACAACAACTTGCAATTTAAACAAATTATTTTATCAACTCCGCTGCGAGGAATGCCACCAACACATCTGCTGATCCAATGCCTCTGTCTTGAACTCCAAGAAAATTATCAATTGGTTTCTGTTTGGTTAGTGAGAAATGGTGGTGGTGTTTTGCTGAATGCTGAGAACGTAGAGGAAGATCGAAATTTTAGGGATTGATGTTTAATTTGGTTAAAAGATTTTGGCGAAGGTTGTGTATAGAGATCGACTTGGAAAAGGATTTGAGAGGCGATTGATTGGTAAAGCTTGTTGGTTCTCTTTTTTTTTTTTTTTTTTTTTTTTTTTGGCTGAATTACATTGTTGGCCATTTGAACTTCTTTATTAGCATAATCAAAATTGAATGACTGAATTTGAGTTCCCAGCATAGCCAAGGATTGTTGGCATTGCTCTTTAGTGAATGAAAACGAAGTAGAGGCAGAAGTAGAATTCTTTTCAACTTGTTCATTTTGAAGATCGAATTGGTGTACCACAGTGGACTTCTTTCCCTTTGGCTTGAAGCTAGGAGGGTAGCCATAGATCTTGTAACATTTCTCAACAGTGTGACCCATCATTCCACAGTGATTGCAGGTGGAATTTTTTTTCCCCTTAGAGTTCTTGTTATTGTTGTTTCCTGCAAGATCTAAATTTTTTTCCACACTGCATTCCCTTTCTTCTTGAATCAATAAAGAGCACACTTCATTGATGGATGGGAGAGGATCCATCAACAGAATTTGTGCCCTAACTTGAGAATAGGATTCATTAAGACCCATTAAGAATCGCATCACTAAATCTTGATGTTGAAGATCACTGAGTTTTTGACCTAAGTTGCACGTGCAAGATCCACAAGAACATGCTGGAAAAGGTTGAACATTTTGCAATTCATCCCATAAAACCTTCAATTGAGTGAAATATGAAGTAATTGATGATTTTCCTTGAGTAATACCAACAATATCCTTCTGTAATTGAAAAATTCGTGGTCCATTTCCTTGTGAAAGTCTCTCCTTGAGATTGTTCCAGATTTCAAGAGCAGTGTCCCTATAGATTATACTTGTAGCAATTTCTTTAGAAACAGAATTGAGGATCCATGAAGCAACCATTTTGTTGCAGCGAATCCAAGCTTGAATTGTTGATGGTGTTTTGACCATTGGAGATGAGCGAGTCAATGTGCCATCAATAAACCCTAACTTGTTCTTGGCAACCAATGCCATTCGCATTGATCTCGCCCAAGTTGGGTAATTCTCTCCCACGAGAGGTTGATACACAAGCATAGCACCAGGGCTTTCTTCATGGTGCAGGTACAGAGGATTTGATGGATCATCCAAGATGGATGAGCTTTGTGAAGAGGATGAAGAAGTTGAAGTTGAAGCCATTGAAATGGAAGTGTTTTCGACTTGCTGCTCAAACAATATATTGAAATCTGATAAGAAAATATCTAATTTTCATAAATTAGGAAAACAAGTTACAAATCTGTTTTTATACTCTAAGAACAAAGTATTCAAATCGGTTAATTACAATACGACAGAATTGACAAGCACGATAACTACTTACTAACAAAAACACACAAATCTATAAAAATTAAACTATTGTTTTTTTAGTAGAATGCTTGCTTTTGTTTCAAATCTTTGACAAAAAAAATTACGAATACAAAACCATAAATTGCAATCACATATTTCGATACTAAAATTTTCTTCTCTAACTCAAAATTATTTGAAGCTTACTTGTATCAATTTAGTGCTTCTGCATATTGATCCAGGACAAAAAATTTCTGGGAGATTGACATAATTGAATTGGGAGAGAGAGAGACAGAGAGTTTGAAAGAATTGAGTATCAAAATGGTGTGTTGGTTATTCATAAGTTATAACCATTTGAAAGTTTCAGCAAAGATATACTTTCTACTTTCTCACGCAAGTCCACTTTCCAGAAGAAATAAAAGAAAGAAGAGGAAGTTCGAGGAAGTTCCTCCTGCGCTGAACAATGTTAATTTACCCTGTCTGTCATCTTCTCTCTCCTCCCGCTTTGGTTTTTAATTTTTTGTCTTTACCTGATCAAGTTATTTCTCAAGTCTCTTTGTCCAAGATTCTTTTACTCCAATTCCAAGTCTCACACGTGTAGGGATAAAAATTTTAAATTTCACCGGTCGGCTGTTGGATTACATTTTTTTGTTATATTTTCTATACTTTAAAATTTTTAAAAATTAAAGATTAATAATTATATTATTAATAATTTTTTTAANTTTTTTTTTTTTTTTTTTTTTTTCCTAACACTTTTTCTTGGTCAAATCTTGATTTAATTTTTAAATTTCTTTATCTTTGTCAAATCTTGTCAATTCTTTTAAACAATTTTGTAAATTGATTTCTTGTTTGTAATGTAATTAAAATGGAAAAGATTTTGGGTGTAGAAGATTGCGGTTTGTTCATCCAAGAACCACTATTCTAAAAAGATTTGAAAAGAAAGAACAAAATTATTTTATTTTATTAGATTTGTGAGATGTATTTGATATCATTGGGCCAACTAACACATGTGATAGACTTAGGCGACACTTTATGGATAGATAATTATAAACACCAGACATAGACAGAAAGGTCCTTTCCTTTATTTTTTCCTCCTCAAAAATGATGCCTAAAATCAGGGGAGCATATCAAAATTTAAAATTTTAAGGAATATATTAAAAATTATTCCAAAATTTAATAATTTATTTTTAGCGAAACTTCTTTTTTATCCCTATATTTTGGAGTTGTTTTCAATTTGATCCTTATACTTTGAAAAATTTCTACTTGGTCCTTGAGCTGTTCAAAATGTTTTAATTATTGGAAAAAAAAAAGTATAGAAAAATATTGCAACATTTTAAAAGTGCTGTGATACACACTGACATTAAATATATGCCTCAAGCCAGAATGAATCAAGTGAGATTCAAAGTATACAAAACAGAAAATTATATGTGCTGAATTTGCTAATTGAATCGTAAGTCTCATAATATTGAATGAAGTAATCATAAGTTCGAGAAGGATGGCACTGAAATCAAACTATAATGGCTTTAATTTTTCTTTTGTATGGCAATTTTCCAGGATGGTAGATTCTCAATCGACCAGTTCAAATAATCTGAACCTCACAAGTCACAACTAATAACATTGAGTAGTATGGATAAATGATGTGTTTGAATCAACCAAAATAAACCTCCAAGAGCAAATTGATCCAACTGACCAATAAGGTATATCCCAATCAATCCACAAAGAACCCATTGAACCCCAAACCTCATAACGAAAGGCAAATCAATCAAATCCACTAAATGGAAAATTCATTAACATTCAAGATTGCATTAGGATTTAGAACTATCAAAAACAGATGAAAACTATTTAACATCAAGTTATTTATATTTGGCCGGTAGCTTCATCACCTCCACTGCTAGGAATGCCATCAACACATACGCCGACTACGCCTCCTAACGTTAATGTCTAGGTTAACGAACATGGATTTGATCACAACCATCTTAGAGAAAGGCGTTGAATATACCAACATGAAGTAGCTTTATATTATAGTCCCAGCTTGTACCTTGTCCCTCATGGCAATCTATTTCTATCTGTTTAATTTATTCATGAAAAACTGGATTGAACCCATATGAAGGGCTGCCAGATTGTCACTTAATAACAAAGTTGGTTGAGAAGGAGAGACATTGTGCTGCGAACACCAGAATTTTGATCAGAGCATTGCATTTATTGTGATTATAGTATTTATTTCTGATTTCAGCATTTTAAGTTATTTCTTTAAAAAAAATAGAATTAAGAAATTCACAAATCATTGGCAAAACATAAATACTATCATCTTCTTGCAAAGAAATTAATAAGAAAAAAAAAATCTAATTTCAATTATCTCAAGAGGAGATTAAGAGCATCCATATCAACTCATGCAATAATTTTTGTCTATTTTTAGCACAAGAACTTACTTCTTCTATTTTACTTACCCACTTTTCAAAAATTCTCACATCAAATTATTTATTCCAAACTCTATTTCATTAAAATATCTAATAGATTCTATGTGAGTTACCATAGCTATTTCACCATTTGGAAGTTCCTCAACATAATGCTATACAAATGTGATTATGATAAGTAGAGCAATAGAATGTACATTGTGATTTGTGGCCCTAGCATCCATAACACAAGTGTCTCCCTCATATGCATGTCTATTAATCACTATTTCAGAAAATATCAAATGCCTCAATTCGCAACTGAAATTAGGACTTTGAAAGTGCTGCCAAAAAGGAAAATTACCTGCCATAGAATTGGAGTGAGTGGCTGGCTGAATTACATTGTTGGCCATTTGAACTTCTTTATTAGCATAATCAAAATTGAATGACTGAATTTGAGTTCCCAGCATAGCCAAGGATTGTTGGCATTGCTCTTTAGTGAATGAAAAGAAGTAGAGGCATAGTAGAATTCTTTTCAACTTGTTCATTTTGAAGATCGAATTGGTGTACCACAGTGGACTTCTTTCCCTTTGGCTTGAAGCTAGGAGGGTAGCCATAGATCTTGTAACATTTCTCAACAGTGTGACCCATCATTCCACAGTGATTGCAGGTGAATTTTTTTTCCCCTTAGAGTTCTTGTTATTGTTGTTTCCTGCAAGATCTAAATTTTTTTCCACACTGCATCTTTAAAGAAAAGTCAATAAATTGTTTAAATTGTAATTTTTTGTAATTAAAAATTATGCATAAAATATAATAATCTTATAGATTATGTACTAAATAATTTCTGATTGGCACAAAATTTAACATGTGTATTAAGAACGTAAAAAATATGTACTTCAATAGTTAGATTTTTGAAACATATGATAATGCTAATAATATTAATAAAACTATATATATATATATATAAAAAGTAAGTTGGCTATTAGGCTGGGTCACCAAACCTGTTTAGTATCTAATTAATATTTATTTAGTATTTGTTTACCGCGAGTATCCAAAATGAAGTGGAACAATGTATTTGTTCACTATCTCACCTTTTATGAATAGGTGCGAGTGTTTCTATAAATAGATGCCCATCATTTCATTTTAATTAGTAGTAGTAGTAGTTGTTGTTGTTGGTTTTTTATTTTTATTTTTTTTTTTTATCATCATGCATGAAGTCATATTTTGAGAAAGGGAGACACGAACACGATTATGCAGTGGCGGCTTTAGGAATTTTTTTTAGAGTGGTCACTAAGAAATTTAAATTACCACAATATTTTTATTGGTACCATTTTTTTTTAAAGAAAATTTAAATTGAAATTATTTTTATTGAATAGGTTGAACGAGTTACAAAAATTTTACTTTTTTGTTTTATAATAGGTTTTTTGTTGAATAATTTTTTCACTTGTTGTTGTTTGGCAAGGGCGGTGCCACCTTATGGTCAGGGTGGTCCTAGCCTAGGACCACCTTGACCTAAAAAAAAAAAAAAAAAAATTATACATAATAATTTAAAATTTTATATTTATCTACCTTCAAAAAAAATTTTGGGAACACCTTGAATTTTTTTTTATGCTAATAAAATTAAATTTTGGTTCATAATTTGAGCAACTTAACAATATATTAGGGTCTTTCAAGAAAAAAGAATCACATACTTTTATATTCTTTTAAGTCTATACTACGACTTTATTTTTAGTTTTTGCTTTACCTAACAAACTGTCATTGTACGACTACTTTTCTCAAAACTATTATAATATATATTATACAGCTAATTGGTAAAAGTCACGTAAATTTAGTTTTTTTCATTGTACAACTACTTTTCTTTTTTCTTTTTCCGATAATTTTGATTAGAAAAAAATAGTAGTTTTAGTTAATTAAGTGAATAAATTTAAAATTTTGCTTAATTTTTATATAACATCAATTAATTCATTATATATATATATATAAAGTAAACTTTTTATTTTTATGTTTATAATTAAACATGTGATTGTCCATTCTAAGGAAATTTGATTAAATTTACACCAAAAGTGTCACTAAATATTATGTTTTTACATTTTGCTATCATATTATTAGTATTAAACTTATTATATTTTTATTTATATAATTTAAAATTTTATTAATTATATTATTNATTACTCCAAAATTAATTTTGCCTCCAAAATTAATTCTTAATCCCTGCTTTTTTTAAAGCTTAAGTAACAACAATAAATATAAGCAAAAATAACAACAAACAATAACCAAACAAAAACAAGACTAAACCAAACAACAATAGCGGCGTTAGGAATTTTTTCAAAGTGTTCCTCAAGAAGCATAAATTACACAATCTAATAAAAAGAAAATTTTACATATTGACAACAACAACAACAACAACAATAACAATAATAAAAAATAAATAAATAAATAAAAACACACAAATACCTAAACTTTTATAACATAAAGCTTGTGGAGTTCAGTTGTGGTTGTTGTTAGTATTGCTGAATAGGGATGGATGGTGATGGTTGGAGAGAGTAAGTGAGTTTCTTATTTCCTTTTAGCCTTTAGGTTTGATTTAGTTTTAGTTTAAATTGTTTAATTACTTGTGAATCTGCGAGGCACTGAGGCAGTGAGGATTTTATATATAATATATATATATTTGTTGAATTAAAAACGTAATCATGTTGGTGTTGGAGTAGCGATAGTCTTAGTCTGAGATAAGATTGACCTTGTATTGTGCTTTTCTATTGGCATTTGGTTTGGGCCTTGTTAGTGGTTTTATTATAATCTTTTTTTCCAGATTTTCGTTCAAGTTTTTTTTTTTTTTTTTTTTGGTTTTTCCATAGTTTTTTGGTCACTGAGATCCAACCAATGGTTGAACATGTGACATCATAAATAATATAATTAATAAAATTTTAAATTATATAAATAAAAATATAATAATTTTAATACTAATAATATGATAGCAAAATGTAAAAACATAATATTTAGTGACACTTTTGGAGTAAATTTAATCAAATTTCCTTAGAATGGACAATCACATGTTTAATTATAATCATAAAAATAAAAATTTTATTATATATATATTTTTTTTTTTTTTTTTTGTTTGCATGTTGTTAATCATTGTATTTTAGGATGTAGATGTCCTATCCATGTGTCTCAAAGCACCCTTCAAGAAATAACGTGCAAGGAGATTAAACTTTCTAAATATGTTACAAATGATGAAATAAGTAAAGTAGGGAAATAAAAAGGACACGATTGACGTAATCCCAAAAATTACGTCAATTTGGCATTTTATGGAAAATAATAATACTAATAGCATCAAAATTTTCATCCAAGTGAAAGTTAGAATGGGATTTAACTTTAGAAAGAAGGAATAACTAGCAATCACTTAAATGAGGTTTTAAATATTACTAATTAATTTGCTTTTAAAAAAATTGATTTAACTATAAAATCAAATGAATAGTAAATAGCCTATAATAGAAACATATAATTTTTTTAAAGAAAAAATCATTTTTTATATACAAGATATATAGAAAATTTATTTTAGCATAATTTAAGTGTATATATATATGTGAAACTCTTTCCTAAGAAATTTGAATCTCATCCCTTACCCCCCACACCTCATAAGCATTTATACCTATTGAGTGAACAATGCATGAAGCTCTTTCCTAAGAGATTTGAATCTCATCTCTTACCCTCCACACCCCCATAAGCACTTATACTTATGGAATGAACAATGCGTGCGGTGAACAATCATAGTAATAGATTGTATTATAATCACTTGCCTTTTAAAGTAATTTAAAAGTAGTAACTAATATTTTGATAGCATCTTTTCTAAGAATTTTAAATTTTAAATTTTTTTTTTTTTTTTTAACAAGGATTAAGGTTTGTACTAAATCAGGAATATATTTCCTTCTTGAGTGCATTGCTGCCATTAAGGAATCTTTTCCTTGGGTTTTCAAATGAGTTGCCAATCATCAAGACACAGGAAGTATGAAAAATGCCCCATGTATTGCACCTTGCTCCAGAAGTTGCAAAGATTGATTTGCAAACCCTTTTTCCCGTGGCCTATATCATCTACAATATAGTGAGCCAAAAAACCTATTTTTTTTTTTTCATCACATTGTTTTGGGAGTTAATCGAAGGCAAGACTTAGTCCCCTTTTCTTTGGGCTTTTATGTTTTAAATCCGACCCACTATGAAATGAAAAGTCCACCAGTGAGGACTTGCATGGCCAGCGAACAGCATTGGATTGGGAGGGTAGGCGCGCGTTGTGTTTTTTTTTTTTATTATTCAACTAGCCGCCACCTTTTGTTTACCTCCTTCTCTAGGGTTCTAGTGATAACCCTTCTCTATAAAATAAAAGAGACCTGTTAGCCCACGGTTAGAGCAAAATTGTTAAGGGGCAGACTTCGCTGCTGCTACAGGTGATTTTATTTTCCCCTTTTTTCTCTCTGTGTGTTTGCCTTCTTCTTCTTAGAATAATGTAGTTAATTTCTTTAATCCTTCTTCTACTTCTCTACTCTGAGAAATAGCTTTGTTCTTATTTTCTTTTCTTTGAGCATGATGTTGATCTCTTTCTTTTTTATTCGTTAGCTTAGAAGAGAACAAGCTGCTCTGCTCTGCTTGATCGTGTAGTCATCAAGTAGAAGAAATTTGAGTTGAAAGGTATTGAGCATTGAAATTCTCCTCGCTGTCTGCTTCTTTCAACGCATGATTTCCCGCTATAAATACCTGTGTGCTACCATGGCTAAAGTGTTGGGCTCGGTTGGCCAAGGACAGGGTCGTCCTCAGTAGGATTCTTGGCGATTTAAGCTTTCGTACTTCTCCCTTGGGCATTTCTTCCTCCTCGGCATAGGCCTTGGGCCAGATATAAAAATGGATCGGGGTTGCCAAGTTCTTAGGCCCCACAATAATAATTTAAAATTTTATATTTATCTACCTTAAAAAAAAGTTTTGGGAACACCTTGAATTTTTTTTTTATGCTAATAAAATTAAATTTTGGTTCGTAATTTGAGCAACTTAACAATATATTAGGGTCTTTCAAGCAAAAAGAATCATATGCTTTTATATTCTTTTAAGTCTATACTATGACTTTACTTTTAGTTTTTGCTTTACCTGACAAACTGTCATTGTACAACTACTTTTCTCAAAAATATTATAATATATATTATATAGCTAATTGGTAAAAGTCACGTAAATTTAGTTTTTTTCATTGTACAACTACTTTTCTTTTTTCTTTTTTCGATAATTTTGATTATAAAAAAATAGTAGTTTTAGTTAATTAAGTGAATAAATTTAAAATTTTGCTTAATTTGTATATAACATCAATTAATTCATTATATATATATATATAATAAACTTTTTATTTTTATGTTTATAATTAAACATGTGATTGTCCATTCTAAAGAAATTTGATTAAATTTACACCAAAAGTGTCACTAAATATTATGTTTTTACATTTTGCTATCATATTATTAGTATTAAAATTATTATATTTTTATTTATATAATTTAAAATTTTATTAATTATATTATTTATGATGTCACATGTTCAACCATTGGTCAGATCTCAGTGACCAAAAACCAATGGAAAAAACCAAAAAAAAAAAAACTTGAAGGAAAATCTGCAAAAAAAAATTATAATAAAACCACTAACAAGGCCCAAACCAAATGCCAATAGAAAAGCATAGTACAAGATCAATCTTATCTCAGACTAAGACTATCTCTACTCCAACACCAACATGATTACGTTTTTAATTTAACATATATATATATATTTAAAAAATCCTCACTGCCTCAGTGCCTCGCGGATTCACAAGTAATTAAACAATTTAAACTAAAACTAAATCAAACCTAAAGGCTAAAAGGAAATAAGAAACTCACTTACTCTCTCCAACCACCACCGTCCATCCCTGTTCAGCAATACTAACAACAACCACAACTGAACTTCACAAGCTTTATGTTATAAAACTTTATGTATTTGCGTGTTTTTTTTTTATTGTTATTATTGTTGTTGTTGTTGTTGTTGTTATTGTCAATATATAAAATTTTCTTTTTATTAGATTGTGTAATTTATGCTTCTTGTGGAACACTTTGAAAAAAATTCCTAGTGCTTTTGTTTGGTTTATGTTTGTTGTTATTTTTGTTTATATTTATTGTTGTTATNTAGCGATCAAGAGGGAGGTCCATGAAGTACATAACGCTTTTCTCCAGTGTGCGTCCATGCCTGCCCTTTAAGCTGGTGGTGATTCGTGCCTAGCTTACTTGCCGATGGAGGCTTGCAAGATTACGTCATGTTTGGTGTCCGAGTGTTACCGCCTTCAATGCTCAATCATCATGAGGCTAGGGGAGCATCAAGGGAACATCGTAGGGCGGGGCCCTCAGGCGCTTTTGCATCTGCTCCTCTCTTCTCGCCGGTACCATCCATACCAGCTTGGGGGTTGTTGGTAGCCTTGAAACAAGCCTGCCTCAGCCCCTTTTTCTTTAGGGTTAGCTTTTGAATAAGTCCGTCTGAGCCTCTGTTTGTAGAGTTAGCTTTAAAACAAGCCTGTCTGAGCCTCTGTTTGTACCATGTATTTATTTTTTGTTTAATAAAATGTTGCAATGTTTTTTCACTTTTCATTTTCTCTGAATCTTTTTATTTTTCTGCTATAACCGTTTATGCGTCGTTGTTTGTTGTGTTTTTTTTTTTTTGATGGGATACGACATCGGTGTTGTTGGCGGTGACGAGAAACTGTCTGGCTTTGCGTAAGTTAGCATCGTAGGAATGATTGCCCTCTGCGCCTGCTAGCGCACAAGTTCTTCCCACAGACGACGCCAATTGTAGGGACCGAGTTTGAGTACTTCTACTGTTGAGTGAGTGGACTCAAGTTCAGTTAGCCCAGTACAATGAATTTGTAGAGAGCGAGCTTAAGAACTAGGCCCCAGCAGGTGGGCAGTGGGCGGTGAAGCGTTCGCCACCATTCGCCACCGTTAGACGTCGGCGGATCAAGATTGTCCTCCAAGATCTGTCCTTTGCACCGGTCCGAGGAGCTTGACAACGGTCTCTCTCGGGCGAATCATCCCCCCCTGCATCATCTATGTCTTCCCCTTATATAGTCTCTTTCCATAACCTCTTTCTTCCACTTGTTGATCATCCATGCCCCCTCCTCCTGACTGCCCGTCCTATCAACCGCTTTACCAGCCCTTCTATGAGTTGCGGCGACTGAGGCAGCTTTGTTCAGAGGTCACATCACCATTAATGTGGCTAGGGGTTTAGTTGAGCGCACTTAATATAGAGGTGACAATTCATCCTGGACTTGCTTTTCCACCGAGCTACCATGGCTAAAGTGTTGGGCTCGGTTGGCCAAGGACAGGGTCGTCCTCAGTAGGATTCTTGGCGATTTAAGCTTTCGTACTTCTCCCTTGGGCATTTCTTCCTCCTCGGCATAGGCCTTGGGCCAGATATAAAAATGGATCGGGGTTGCCAAGTTCTTAGGCCCCACAATAATAATTTAAAATTTTATATTTATCTACCTTAAAAAAAAGTTTTGGGAACACCTTGAATTTTTTTTTTATGCTAATAAAATTAAATTTTGGTTCGTAATTTGAGCAACTTAACAATATATTAGGGTCTTTCAAGCAAAAAGAATCATATGCTTTTATATTCTTTTAAGTCTATACTATGACTTTACTTTTAGTTTTTGCTTTACCTGACAAACTGTCATTGTACAACTACTTTTCTCAAAAATATTATAATATATATTATATAGCTAATTGGTAAAAGTCACGTAAATTTAGTTTTTTTCATTGTACAACTACTTTTCTTTTTTCTTTTTTCGATAATTTTGATTATAAAAAAATAGTAGTTTTAGTTAATTAAGTGAATAAATTTAAAATTTTGCTTAATTTGTATATAACATCAATTAATTCATTATATATATATATATAATAAACTTTTTATTTTTATGTTTATAATTAAACATGTGATTGTCCATTCTAAAGAAATTTGATTAAATTTACACCAAAAGTGTCACTAAATATTATGTTTTTACATTTTGCTATCATATTATTAGTATTAAAATTATTATATTTTTATTTATATAATTTAAAATTTTATTAATTATATTATTTATGATGTCACATGTTCAACCATTGGTCAGATCTCAGTGACCAAAAACCAATGGAAAAAACCAAAAAAAAAAAAACTTGAAGGAAAATCTGCAAAAAAAAATTATAATAAAACCACTAACAAGGCCCAAACCAAATGCCAATAGAAAAGCATAGTACAAGATCAATCTTATCTCAGACTAAGACTATCTCTACTCCAACACCAACATGATTACGTTTTTAATTTAACATATATATATATATTTAAAAAATCCTCACTGCCTCAGTGCCTCGCGGATTCACAAGTAATTAAACAATTTAAACTAAAACTAAATCAAACCTAAAGGCTAAAAGGAAATAAGAAACTCACTTACTCTCTCCAACCACCACCGTCCATCCCTGTTCAGCAATACTAACAACAACCACAACTGAACTTCACAAGCTTTATGTTATAAAACTTTATGTATTTGCGTGTTTTTTTTTTATTGTTATTATTGTTGTTGTTGTTGTTGTTGTTATTGTCAATATATAAAATTTTCTTTTTATTAGATTGTGTAATTTATGCTTCTTGTGGAACACTTTGAAAAAAATTCCTAGTGCTTTTGTTTGGTTTATGTTTGTTGTTATTTTTGTTTATATTTATTGTTGTTATTGAAGCTTTAAAAAAAGCAGGGATTAAGAATTAATTTTGGAGGAAAAATTAATTTTGGAGTAATGTTACGTCCATAACATTTTTATAATAAATCTTATGCAAAAAGCTGTTATTGGTGGGTAAAAAAAAAATTAGTATTTGGCCCAAATTATAATTAATAACAGCTTACTACATTAAATTTGTTGTAAAATTATACTAAAAATGTTGTGAATGTAGTAGCACTACTCTTATTTTTGTTGAACCCAAATTTTTGTAATTCTCAAGTTAGGGTGTTCAAAATTTTTGTTAGACTAGTTACAATAAGTTAGTTTAGCATATAATATTTTTTTGACAAGTGTATATATACATTTTTTTTGCAAGTTGTGACCACCCTAACTTGCATGTAACTTGCGATTATGTTCGATATGCATGGAACTCTAACTTGCATTTAGAGCAACCACTGCGATTATGTTCGATATGTTCGATATGCATGGAACTCTAACTTGCATTTAGAGCCACCACTGCGATTATGTTCGATATGCATGGAGATTGTTTTTTGTTTTTTGTTTTTTTGTTTTTTTTTGTTTTTTTTGTGCATGTTGTTAATCATTGTATTTTAGGATGTAGATGTCCTATCCATGAGTCTCAAAGCACCCTTCATGAAATAACGTGCAAGGAGATTAAACTTTCTAAATATGTTACAAATGATGAAATAAGTAAAGTAGGGAAATAAAAAGGATACGATTGACGTAATCCCACAAATTATGTCAATTTGGCATTTTATGGAAAATAATAATACGAATAGCATCAAAATTTTCATCCAAGTGAAAGTTAGAATGGGATTTAACTTTAGAAAGAAGGAATAACTAGCAATCACTTAAATGAGGTTTTAAATATTACTAATTAATTTGCTTTTAAAAAAATTGATTTAACTATAAAATCAAATGAATAGTAAATAGCCTATAATAGAAATATATAATTTTTTTAAAGAAATTTTTTTTTTTATATATAAGATAAAAATTTTATTTTAGCCTAATTTTAGTGTATATATATATGTAAAGCTCTTTCCTAAGTATAGCCTATAATAGAAATATATAATTTTTTTAAAGAAATTTTTTTTTTTATATATAAGATAAAAATTTTATTTTAGCCTAATTTTAGTGTATATATATATGTAAAGCTCTTTCCTAAGAGATTTGAATTTCATCCTTTACCTTCCATACCCCATAAGTACTTATATCTATGGAGTGAACAATGTGTGCGGTGAACAATCATAGTAATAGATTGTATTATAATCACTTGCCTTTTAAAGTAATTTAAAAGTAGTAACTAATATTTTGATAGCATCTTTTCTAAGAATTTTAATTTTAATTTTTTTTTTAACAAGGATTAAGGTTTGTACTAAATCAGGAATATATTTCCTTCTTGAGTGCATTGCTGCCATTAAGGAATCTTTTCCTTGGGTTCTCAAATGAGTTGCCAATCGTCAAGACACAGGGAAGTGTGAAAAATGCCCCATGTATTGCACCTTGCTCCAGAAGTTGCAAAGATTGATTTGCAAACCCTTTTTCCCGTGGCCTATATCATCTACAATACAGTGAGCCAAAAAACCTTTTTTTTTTTTTTTTCATCACATTGTTTTGGGAGTTAATCGAAGACAAGACCTAGTCCCCTTTTCTTTGGGCTTTTATGTTTTAAATCCGACCCACTATGAAATGAAAAGCCCACCCGTGAGGACTTGCATGGCCAGCGAACGGCATTGGATTGGGAGGGTAGGCGCGCGCTGTGTTTTTTTTTTATTCAACTAGCCGCCGCCTTTTGCCTACCTCCTTCTCTAGTGTTCTAGTGATAACCCTTCTCTATAAAATAAAAGAGACCATTTAGCCCACGGTTAGAGCAAAATTGTTAAGGGGCAGACTTCGCTGCTGCTACAGGTGATTTTTTTCCCCCTTTTTTCTCTCTGTGTTTGCCTTCTTCTTCTTAGAATAATGTACTTGATTTCTTTAATCCTTCTTCTACTTCTCTACTCTGAGATATAGCTTTGTTCTTATTTTCTTTTCTTTGAGCATGATGTTGATCTATTTCTTTTTTATTCGTTAGCTTAGAAGAGAACAAGCTGCTCTGCTCTGCTTGATCGTGTAGTCATCAAGTAGAATAAATTTGAGTTGAAAGGTATTGAGCATCGAAATTCTCCTCGCTGTCTGCTTCTTTCAACGCATGATTTCCCGCTATAAATATCTTTGTATTTTTGCTGTTGTTTCTTATAATATACTATATTACTCGAACACATTCCTCCCCCCTTTTTTTTTAATGGCTGAAAGTCAATGCCGCTCCTAACAATAAATAAACCATGAACACTAAAAAGATTTTTTTTTTTAAAAAAAGACATAATATAATTTGAACACTAAAAAGATTTTAAAAAGAAGACATAATATAATGGGAAAAATACTAGTAGACAGTGTACATACATAAGGGTAAGTGCACTGTGCAACTGTACATTAGTTGAGGAATCTGAGAATTTTAAATTCTTCTCTGTCGTTCTCTCTCACCCTCTGACACAAACACACACAAAGAGACGGTGTGAGCGAGATGTGAGAGCTAAGGTGAGGTGTAGTGTAATATGACCTAGGCATTGAATTCAAGGTTTGATACTGAAATAGCGCAGGTTATCTGCTCTAAACATAAGGAATTGCATTTCTTTCATGGTTCGTTCGATTTCTAGTCTTTCTATTCTCTTGTCTGTCCTTAATTTCACTCATAAGGGTAAGTGCACTGTGCAACTGTACATTAGTTGAGGAATCTGAGAATTTTAAATTCTTCTCTGTCGTTCTCTCTCACCCTCTGACACAAACACACACAAAGAGACGGTGTGAGCGAGATGTGAGAGCTAAGGTGAGGTGTAGTGTAATATGACCTAGGCATTGAATTCAAGGTTTGATACTGAAATAGCGCAGGTTATCTGCTCTAAACATAAGGAATTGCATTTCTTTCATGGTTCGTTCGATTTCTAGTCTTTCTATTCTCTTGTCTGTCCTTAATTTCACCTTTCTTTTCTTTTCTTTTAATTTCTCAAACATGTCTAACTCTTCATTTTACATATTTCTAATAAACCCTTGGAAATGTTTCAGATATCTTACTCCTTGCTTTATTTTATTCCAAATTTGCAAGTGGCCAATATTTTTATTATTATTATTTGTGCGGTAAGTTACTAATGTGTAATTCCTTCCCAATGGTTATATTTACTTGGAATCTCATAAAACTCATCTGTTATTTTGTTATATATTATATGTTTACCTTGCGAATTACTTGGTGGCAGAATGAAAGTTTTTTTTTACTGTTCACTTGTGAGAGATTACGCTTTAAGTGTGTTTTTGTCAGTTTGCATGTTTTAAATAAAATAAAATAAAATAAAATTTTATATGAGAGAAAACCCTATGTTTATCTTGTTGACAACATAATTATGTATGCAGAAATTGAGGAACAGAGCAAACTAGCAAGCATTTGGTGCAATGGGAGACAATAGTGGTGATGAATATGGTCAGTTGGTGCAGTACCTCCTCCTAGGATAGATAACTTCAAAAAAGTTTCACTTCTGCCTCTTGTATTCCTCATATTCTACGAGGTTTTTGGGGGACCATTTGGGGTTGAGGACACTGTTGGAGCTGCTGGTCCTCTTTTAGCCCTTCTAGGCTTCTTGATCTTCCTATTCACATGGAGTATTCCTAAAGCATTAATAATTGTGGAGATGGGTACCATGTTCTTGAGAATAGTGGTTATGTGATTTGGGTTTCAACTGCACTGGGTCCTTATTGGGGATTTCAACAAGGCTGGGTGTAATGGCTAAGTGGGGTTATTGATAATGCACTCTACCCAACTTTATTTCTTGATTATTTGAAGTCGGCAATCCTAGCTTTAGGTAGTGGTTTACCAAGAATCCTAGCCATGTTAGCTTTGACTGTAGTCCTCACTTACATGAACTATAGGGGGTTAACCATTGTGGGATGACTTGCTGTTCTTTTAGGGATTCTCTCAATTCTTCCTTTTGTAGTTATGGGGCTTGTGGCGATTCCAAAGTTGGAGCCTTCCAGATGGTTAGAGGTAAACCTAAGTGATGTGGATTGGAATTTATATTTAAACACTTTATTTTGGAATCTTAATTATTGGGACTCAATAAGCACACTTGTTGGCGAGGTGGACAACCTAAAGAGAACTCTTCCAAATGCTTTGCTTTATGCTCTGATATTGGTAGTTCTTGGATATTTCTTCCCTCTTTTAATTGGTACAGGCGCTGTTCCAGTCAACCGGGAGTTGTGGACTGATGGGCATTTCTCAGACATTGCTAAAATTATTGGGGGAGTTTGGTTGAGATGGTGGATCCAAGGAGCTTAAGCAGTGTCAAATATGGGGATGTTTGTAGCTAAGATGAGTAGTGACTCTTTTCAACTTTTGGGTATGGCGGAACGGGGTATGCTACCTGAGTTCTTTGGCAAGAGGTCTCCTTATGGAACTCCATTGATAGGGGTTTTATTCTCAGCTTCTGGTGTGTTCTTGCTATCATGGCTAAGCTTCCAAGAGATTGTAGCAGTGGAGAATTTCTTGTATTGTTTTGGAATGATTTTGGAATTTATAGCATTTGTATGGTTACGGGTAAAACATCCCACTCTATATCGGCCTTACAAGATACCTGGGGGAACAGTTGGAGCCATTCTTTTGTGTATTCCTCCAACCATATTGATCTGCACTGTGTTGGCTCTTTCTACACTTAAGGTATTTCTTGTAAGTATTGTTGCTGTGATGATTGGACTTGTGATGCAGCTTTGTCTCAAGTATGTGGAGAAAAAGAGATGGATCAAGTTCTCTACTAATTCTAACCTCCCAATTCTAACAGGAACCCTCATGGCGCAATAATCAAGTTGACATAGTATTTATTGACCACTAGAATGCAAAGACTTACAGTATTTACAAAATGTTGGAATGAAGGATTGTGATTCTAGTAATCTATGAAATAAGTTATTACTTGTTGGAGAAGCATCTTTGGTCTGTTAATGCTATTCATTTTTTCTATCTTGTGGTTGCATATTGAATCTTATGCTATTCAATCTTAGAATTTTTATTTAGAAGAACTTAGATTTTATTTTGCTGATCTTGTACACTGTTAAACCAAGTAAAACCTTGAATCAATTCGGAAATCGGAAAACAACATGAAAAAAATACAATAAATAGAAGAGTATTGCATTGTAATCAATGTAGATTGCCAAAGTTTCTGACACAGGCCAAAATTTTCTTTGCCCCAAGCATAAGCTTGCATAATTGGCCAGAGCATTAATTCTGGTTCTTTATCTCATACAACCTTTTGGACTTGGCCTCTTTGATGTGCAAGAAACGTTAAATCAATGATCAATAATAGATTTGTACAAATCCTCCGTACTACTTTTTATGTTTCACAAATCACAACTTATTATGTATTTTTTAGCTTTCCTTATAAAATAGTCAAATTTTAAAATAGAAAAAAAAAAAAAAAAAACACATGATAAATTGTAATTGGTGAAACATAAAGTGAAATACAAAAAATGGTACAACGGATTTGTATTCATTTGTCAATGTGTGTGTACGCAGTTCACATATATAGCATGTGTTAGGTATAAGCATTCTAGTAGAATGAAGACTTTGCTCATGATTATGAAATCCCATTTTTTGAGGAATGTCTCATTATTTTTCTCTCTATTTTTACGCTATTTTCAAAGAATACCACCTAGTTGATCTAGAATTTCTTTGTGAACTTTTTGGTAAAAATTTTTATGTGAATATTGTTTGTTGTAGATTTGAATTAATAAATATATATTATAGAAATAAAAATATACTATTAAAATCATTATGATGGTGTTATCATCTCTTTTTTTGTTCTTTGTTATTAGTAGGCTCTTGGATTTTGTTGGCCCTAATTTACCCAAATGTTATACGTACAATTTCAGTGTAGACCAGTCCTCAGTGCAGCCTTTGTTGCTTTGTCTTTTGAGATTTTCGCTTTGCTTATGTGTTTGTCCTGAATGAATGTCTCTACTGTTGTCAATTTCTTTTCGTTTACCTTTGGGTTCTTTGAAATTGTTGCACTTTTCAAATCTAAATCTAATATCTGATTATTAAAGTTGGATACATGGTATAATTTCAAACCTAAGACCAAAACACCATCTTTTTTTCACGGTCCTGTGGTCTGATCTTATAAACAAATGGTAGACGTAGGTAGGGCCTATAAATATAACAATTTCATTCAATTGTTACTTCAAGAAAAAGAAATGTATAAAAGCTCTCAATAAGTGATTAATTCTGAATATTTTTTACCAAAAGGTAGGGCTTCTTGTATGTTGTCATGTATGAGACTTCAGCGTGTTGGATTCAACTTCCCAATTTAACATTTTTTCTTACTATTTGCAACCGTACAAGGTGCTAACAATTGGCATGCAATAAAATTTTAATTATGCTCACTTAACAGTTATCACTTCAACTTCCTCAAAAAAAAAAAAATAAATAAATAAAAAAAAATAAAAAACAGTTATCACTTCAAAGGGTGACCGTGCACAGTTTTGATATATTGAAGAATAAATGCAGAGTTATTAAAAAACATGCTATCTTATCTATTTCATGTACAAAGACTTACTGTATTTGCTACCATGGTTCTTCGTAATTTTGTTAGAATACATGATAAGGTTGATGAGGAGGTCAACATTTATATTCATAATTCAATTCAGGTGACATATACTTGGTGGGCTGAGTGCTTTGAACAATGACATTTCAACAAATGTGTTGTGCCCACAATAATGTCCCCATCAACAATATGTGTGAAGCTCTCTCCTAAGAGATTTGAATCATATTCCTTGCCTCCCACATTCCACAAACGCTTATATTTGTGAAGTGAACATCCAAACAAGGGTGGGCGGTGGTAATAGAAACATATGGCTAATCATGGTAATAGATTGTATTATAATTAGTGACCTTTTAAAGGAATTTAAAAGTAGTAACTAATATTTTGATAACATCTTTTCTAAGATTTTTTTATTTATTATTATTTATTTTTTGGAAATAGCATTGTCTCCAAATATGTTTAGGGCCCAAGATTCCAAAAAAAAGATGACATGTGTTCCGTCATGTGCAATGCGCAAATGACTTATGTGCATTACATAGTTATGATTGTGTGTGAGTTAAAGTGATTTTCTCATATCTCAAATCATCATAACATGTAGACACCTTTGCAATCTTGTGATATTTTTCACACACAACACGCAATATTCTTTGCTACTCTTGATACATGTGCAGGTACAATGTGATTTGGCCATCACAAGGTTTACATGTATTAATGTATGCTCACTAAATTGTCTTGACTTATTTTTGAAATATAAAATTGGTTAGACTTGTTTAGTGTGTGTGTGTGTTTTGGGATCTATGTGCTTAACATTTTTTTGTTGAGAGTTGATTTTGAGAGGTTAAAATGTTGTTTGAATCCTTGGTTGAGTTGCATGCTTGATTGCGTTCATATATGTGTTTTTCCCTTCTTGAAAAACTGTTTTTAAGCAATCTCAACACCTCTCGACACCTAGCTTATCCATCGAGCTCTTCAGCTGATTTTTAGCTCAATCTCGACCCCTCTCGACAGCTAGATTGATCGATTGAGAAACTTTTTGACCTCACGATAGCTCCTCGACAGCTACCTCGATCCATCAAGCTTCTTTATGAACATTTCTGTTGTTTGATCCTTGATTGATCCTTGATCGATCCTCGATTGATCCTCGATAGCTGGCTCGACAGATAGAGCATGCGTTTTAAACCTCGACAGCTCCTTGACATATCCCAATCTATCAAGCTTTATAAGGTTTCTATATATTCGTTCCTCGCGATTTCTGATCTCACTTTCCTCGATCTCTCTCGACAGATTCTGACTTTTCACCTCCCAAAACTTCTCTCACTCACTTTCAACCTCTTCCTTAAGGATTCTTCAAGCTTATTCAAGTTTTTCTTCACTTGGTAAGTTTCAAATCCCTCATATTCATGCATTTCATGATTTGTAACCTAAGTTTTTGGGATTTTAACAAAATTTGGGGTTTTTCAAAATCAAAGAGGTTTTTGTGAAATTTTTTGATGGGCTTTGAAGATTTGATCTTAAAAACTTCATACATTGCATCTCATGAGCATTATAACAGTATTGTCATGCATTTAGATGTGTGCAACTAATTGTGTGCTGGTAGGATTGGATTGGGCTAAGCCCATGATGCTTTTTATATTGCATGTCATGTTCATGCATTCCAATGCATGCGTTCCTTCTTTTCAATATATCTTGATATATTTAAACTGTTTTGGGACTTTTCTGATTCTTTCTCTCTCTCTCTCTCTTCTGTTTGCGTTAGTTTATGTCTATGGCACCCAAATGCAAATTCACTCCGTCCTAGAACCCTCTTCATTCCAGGGCATCCACTTCTTCTGATCCTACTCCTTCACACATCCGGTTCCATGATGAGAAGGCTAAATCAGACTTCTTTGAGAACTTTTCTCAATGAGACATTCATTTTGAATGGCAAGTCATCTTGTCGGACTTCTCCGACATCGACTTACCTACTGTCATTTACAGTAGGGGATGGGGGCCACTGTGTGATGCCCTAGTCACTTGTCCATCCATGCTAATCTAGGAGTTTTACTTCAACATGCATGAATTTGATTTTTTAGTACCTCATTTCATTACTCGTGTTCGAGGTACGCGTATAGCTGTCACACCACAGATTGTCGTGGATGTGCTTCGTGTCCCCAAGGTAGAGTTTCCTGACTATCCTAATTGTGATTGTCTTAAGACTGTGTCTAAAGACGAGCTTATCTCTGCTTTTTGTGAGCTCTCTTCTGATTGAGGTGAGCATCAGTTCACTTACTGTTCGGGCTTTGTAAAATGCCCTCGATTTTTGAACATGGTTATGACTTTTGTTCTTCACCCTCTCTCTCATTATAACTCTATCATAGAGTCTCGTGCTCGGTTTTTTCTTTCCCTTCTTAAGCGTCTTACAATAGATTTTCCTTCTCATTTCATTCTGTCTATCATAGATGTCTAGAGGGATTCAGCGACTCGTGATAAGCTCATTTTCCCTTTAGCTATCACGAAGATTTAATGCCATTTTTTTGTTCCTTTTCCAGCGTCTGACCACTTCACCTACATGTGTGCCATAGATGCCACTACCATTAAACGGAGCGAGGCGAAATTTTGGTTGAGGCAGTTTGGGTCAGCAGCTCCTCCCACCTGTTTAGCTCTATCCACATCCGCTCCCTCCTCTTCTACGAGCAGTGTGACTTTCGAGGACATCATGGCATAGTTTTAGCGCATGGATGCTCGCCTCGACACTTTTAGTGATGAGTTGTGTCAGGTGAACACCTGTGTGGGTCGTATTGCATGACGATAGGCGGTCGTGGGTGGCTTCGTTACTTCTCCTCCACCTACTTCAGAGGTTTCTGAGGCTAAGGATGAGGATGATGATGATGATGCTACTGCTTCAAATGATGAGGATGATGGAGATGCTAGCTTTTCCGGAACAGATGAGATGTCTACTTGACATTCTTGCCCTTTCTCACTTATGATAAAAAAGGGGGACTAGTTTTGGATATGAGATTAGTCATACTTAGGGGGAGAGTTAGTATAGGGCCATTTTGTTAGGGGAGTGTTGATTTTTGAGTGATGTAGTGAGACTTATATGTATCTTTTTCTTTTCTTTCTATTTGAGATACATTATTCTTGTACATGGGTCTTGTGACCATTTTTGACATACATTGTACTTATATTGCTTTATATGTTGATGTATGTTTTTTTCACCTACCTTTACATGTTTTGTTTCTTTTCTCTCTTTATGCACATGCTTCTTATTACGTGTATACAATCTATTAATTCTGTTTCACACAAAGATGCCTTGATGAGTTTTGTTTAAAGTGTTTCAGAAATACAGGTTGTTAAAGTCTACTTGCCATAAACTCTCTTTTTGCAAAGTTTTTCAAGAATTTGTGTTAAAATAGATTTTATTGTATTCAATAAGTGAATATAAGTTGAGTGATTTATGACTTCTCTCATATGTTCATTTGTTTGTCATGGTTTTGTCACAGATTGCCAAAGGGGGAGATTATTAGGACATATGTGATTCACATGTTAGGAACATATGTTACTATTTTATGTAATTGGCTAATCCTTTGACAAAACGCACTTTACTTGTATTTGGGTAGATCTAGGATATGTTTAATACTTCAAGAAACAAAGTTTCAAGATTAAGTGTTAAAACAATGCAAGTCTGTCCAAGATTCAAGCTGAAAGGTGCCTGTCATTAAAGCTCGACAGCTAGCATCTATCAAGCCTTGAAGAGTTGTCAAGGTTTATGAAACTTAGATTTTCGAGTATGTTTTTCATCCAATCCGTGATTAAGTGTTTGAGCTTTCTTTTCTTACAACCCTAGACATATATAAGGATTATTTTAAGGGTCATCAAAGGAGACACAAGTTGCATAAATGTTGAGCAAAATTTGTTCATGCAAATTGTGACCAGAGACAAAATTTGGCTTAGTTCACTTCTCTTGTGAAGAAGCTGCTGTGTTTGTGCACCGTAGGGTTTTGTAACCAAGCAACTTCTTAATCTTCATCGTGTGATGAACTGAAGAACTTTGCAACCAATGACCTTCTATAGTTGGTGATTGAAGTTGCATACTAGGATCCGCGCAATTGATTAGTCACGTACAGGGAGCCGTGTATTAAAAGAAGAAATTGTCACTGCAAAACAAGTCCATTGGGTATTGGGGTAAGGGTTCAACTGTAGGTTGGTATAAGATATTGAGATTCCTTTACTTGTAACTGCTTGTTGTGATAATATTGAATTCTTGGGAATGGTAACCTTAAAATCACCCGGTGGGGTTTTTGCTGTGTTGGTTTTTCCCATTCGAAAACAAATCACCTTGTCAATTTAATTTCCGCTGCATACTTGGTTTAATTGGTGATTTGTTTGTGCTACCATGCACTTTGAATGTTAATTTGATTAATTAATAAACTTGACTAGTTAATCAATTAATTCATCACAAGGGTCAATACGTTTTTGGACTATCAGTTTTTATTCACCCCATAATTGTCTGTAACTCTTACCTCTCTATTTTATAATTCTGTAGTTCATAGCTTTATTTTTATTTGTTGGGTCCTAATTTGGAAGACCAAGTTTACTGTCAATTTTGATTGTGTTTGTGGTTTTGGATCCCTAAGCTTAATGCTGACACCATGAAATGAAGAAATTTCAGGGCCAGCCCAACAGTCACCACCAATATATATGAGTACCTTCTTTTCTCATTCTTACTCTCATTGGAAGACTAGCAATTTTTTTATTTTTTATTTTTCATTAGATTTGATATATATCATTTTCTCAATCCAAAAAAAAAAAAAAAAAAAAATCTTACTCAAATGGAAATTCTTCCATCCATATGGATGGAAGGTACACCTATCATTCAAAACTAATTGACTATTGCAAGTTATGCTATGACTACATTTGACCTTAGGCAAAACTTTTTCGACATTGGATCCCAAGGCAAGGATGTGATGCCCATGTTGACGAAGGTACATAGCAAAAAAAGAAAAAAAAGTGTTATTGAAGCAAATGCTAAAGACAAAAATTGAGAAGTTGTTGTTGCTTCCAAGGCAATTGATGAAGGACCATGGCCAGAGATGAATACTTATGTAACCATTCCTTATTATACTTATTATCTGTCAGTTTTAATTTGATGTAGAAAGATCCATGGTCTCACTATATATATTTTCTTTATTAGTAAGTAGTTAACTAACAACAGGTTTGCTTTGTTAGCAGTAGTAATCTCTTATGTACATTTTATTTTTCTTTTTTCCAAGTGACCATAACTTTAAGCGAAGAGAAATTTTAAATAGTTTTTATCAAACTTTCCCGTGCATTGCATTGGTTAGCGACTAGCATATATATAAAATCGAACCTTTGACATTTTGTTAACCTCTCTAGAGCTAGTAATCTCTTATGTACATTTTATTTTTCTTTTTTCCAAGTGACCATAACTTTAAGCGAAGAGAAATTTTAAATAGTTTTTATCAAACTTTCCCGTGCATTGCATTGGTTAGCGACTAGTGTATATATAAAATCGAACCTTTGACATTTTGTTAACCTCTCTAGAGCTTGCCTCATCATCAATCGTTTTATTTACTATTTTTCTACTTATGATAAATAAATAGAAAAAATAATACACCAAAAAACAGACAATTTATATAAAAGAAAAAAGACCGAGCAAGCATAGACTCACTATTGAGTAGTAGTTCGTGTTGTACAGGAAAAGTGTGTGGGTACTAGGTACAAGGGTTTACTTAATCACTTTGGTGTTTGAGGGATGGGGTTTATGCTAAAAAAGAAATAGAATTGCTATACTCCCATCTCCCTCCCATTCACTCCCATCCCATCCAAGGGTTTTCTCACGTTTTTTCAGTATTGTGCAATAAGACTCTTAAATTTGATTATTCGTATTATTTGTTGTGGAGTGGTGGGAGCTTTGAAAGTTAGATGGTTCTCACTGGAAATATTGTCTTTGGTAAACCAACAATTCAATTTTTTATTTTTTATTTTTTTGGTTTTCAAAAAGTTAGTTTTTGTAGCACAATTTTGTACCTTTATATAAAAACACAAAGAATATGTTTCATATTGTTTTGTTTGAAACTTCAAATTATTGTTCAAAACAACTGGTGTATATTGTAGGAAAAATAGAGTTACATTGGAAGATGATGCATAACTTGATAGGAATTCTATTTATGTTGTCTATATAGCCAATTGTTTGATAAATTACACTGTTTTATGTTGTTTGTAATTCTCCTTCAACGTGTAGAGAGTTCAGGTGATGAAACAACATAATTCAGGAAAGTCTCATCAGCATTAGTAGTTAAAGATATTGACTAACCCCCTTCATTATTTTTATATCTCTTTTATATTTATTCATAGTGTAGTCTTATATATTTTGTTTTGTTTCAATAATTTTTAGGCTTTGAATCTTTTGATTTGCTAATTTTTATGACCTTTTGAAAGTTTTAACTGGTGTATATTGTAGGAAAAGTAGAGTTACATTGGAAGATGATGCTTAACTTGAATAGAATTCTTCTTATGTTGCTTTTATAATCAAATATAGTATTTTGGATATACTTTGAGCAATTGCATGCATTGGTGTACGATTATGAATATTTTTTGTTCGAAGCAATGCTTGAAATTAAATGCGATTGAATGGGTTTCATTGATTTTGTTAGATAAGTTATGTTTTGGGTTTCACATATATTTCTTTATTGTGTAGTCATATATTTCTCTAGGTTCTAAATCTTTTGATTTGCTAATTTTTATGGCATTTTGAGAGTTTTAACATTTGAATTTTTTTTTTTCATTTTTTTACAATGTTTGAATATGTTTTCTAGGTTTCAATAGCTATAGTCATGGATTGTTCTCTTGACCTTATCTCTCTCTTATATTTATTTATAGTTTAGTCCTATATATTTTGTTTTTTTTCAATAATTTTTAGGCTCCAAATTTTCTGATTTGCTAATTTTTATGGCCTTTTGAAAGTTTTAACTTCTAAATTATTGGGTTTATTTTTGCAATATTTGAAACCAGTACCTTATCTCTTATATTTCTCTATTGTATAGTCAGGTATTTTTTTTTTTCAATAATTTCTTTGCTCTAAATCATCTTTTTGTTTATTAGTTTTTTGGACTTTTGGAAGTTTTGACATCTGATTCTTTGATTTTCCACTTTTTTTCAAAATCTGAAAATTTTTGATAGATTTCAATAGTTGTAGCCAGAAATCATTCCTTTGAGGTAAAACATATTTCAATATATTTCTTTGTAGTGTAGCTATAGTCATATATATATATATATATTTGTTTCAATAATTCCTAAGCTTTGTATATTAAGTTTCTTTTTTAGTTTTTCGGAAGTTTTAATATTTGAATTTTTGGATTCTTTTTTTGCAATAACTGAACTTGTCAACTATAGCCATGGATTAGTCTTCTAAGGGTAACTCCATCTTTTTCTTATATTTTTCTATTGTATAGTCATATATTTTTCATTTTGTTTTAATAATTTCTGTTTTGAATCTTATACATTATACATTTATGTAAAATTTTCCCATGTATTGTATGGGATTGAGAAATATGAATTAAACTTAGTCTAACCTAATAGATTTTACTTTTCCTCAAGTCATGTGTTAGTAATTGAGCCGAATTTGACCTAATCCCATGGGCCAAATCATAGACCCTTATTTATTAAACTTATTATTTAACATATCCTTTATTTAATAATACATTATATATTTATGAAAAGTTTTTCTGTGCACTGCACAGTTTTTCGACTAGTAGTATATTATATTTAAAACCAACGGATAGAAACATAATACCAGTAAAATTAGAAAATTTAAAAACAAAACCATTGCAATATATCAGCAATCGTATGTTATCATTATTTTATAGCCTTTAAAAAAAAAAAAAAAAATTTCTTTTATAACTTTCCTTGTTCCCTCTCTGTGTATATATATAATGGTTTATTATATGTTCACCAATGCGTTGAAAACTTTGGCTCGTTTGTTTATTCATATATTGTGATACTATAAATTAAAAGAAGGGAAGAAATAGAGAAGTGAGATGTCAAAGTACGGCTATGCAAATACAATCATAGACCAGTGGAAACAACAAGCCAACACAGACTGGAAACACTACTAGCTTCTTAGCCGAGTTAAGAATCCTGCGTGATGGGCTGATGCTCTGCTTGAATAGAAACTTTACTGTTGTGGAAGTAGAGCTAGATGCCAAAGCCTTAGTAGAAACTTTATTGTTTCTCCTATCTCGGATGACTGCAGGCAATTGGCATCTATGGATATAATATATACACACACAAAAATGATTTGCTCGTTTTTTACTTGACCCTTCCAAAGGTAAATTTATAGCTCTGCCATTACTTGCTACGTCTAAATTGCAATAGAGTAGGGCATCTTACATCAGTTGTGTTGTTCAGTCTATATCAGTGATTGACTGTAATGGCTTGGGTATAATGGTCCCAAATGCAAAGGGTGTTATTATTGCAAGTAGATGTATAGAATTCCACGAATTCATAGCTGGTTGGAATCTTTTCTCTTAGGACCAAGGAGATTAACTTTTGTTTGGGATCTTTTTGTGGCCCTGACACGCGTTGTGATTTATGAGTCTGCCGCTAGACCCGAGTTCTTTGGGGTAGTCAAGTTCGATAGTCATGCCCAGGGACGGAGCCAGAGGTTTAAGTTAGGGGAGCAAAGTTTAAATTAAAAAAAGGCACATAACAACACTAGGCACATAGTATAACACTACAATCAACAAACTTTATTAAATATTAACAACTAACCATTAAAATTTCAAATCATCTCAATTAAAAAAAAAAAAAAAAAAAAAAAAAAAAAAAAAAAAAAACAAAATCACCCATTCAGCACATGGGTAGTTCATAAATATATATGTATATATATATATATATATAAATAAAAAACACCCAATGGGTCCAAACTCCAAACAGTAAAAGAGTTAAAGTATTGACAGTGATTCTTCATTTAGCAACAAAACTGAAAAAAATTAAGAGAGTTCTCCATCTTCCATTGAAAAAGAGAGGAGAGAGAGAGAGAGAGAGAGAGAGAGAGAGTGAGGGAAAAGAGGTTCTGCCTCTACTCAGCTAAGATGAGAGAGGGAAATACCATGCTGGTACTTTCTTGTCTCTCTTAGAAGCAGATTTGCTACTGATGTGCCGTGCTGTGTTGCTGCATTTTTGGTCTCAGTCTTCATTCCCTTTGCCTCACGTCTCAGTACTAGTGTCTCTCTCTGGGTTAGGGTTTTTTTGGGGGGAGGGGGTAGGGGGGGGGGTGGGGACAATTTGATGGAATGATTTGATGTCAAATTGGTTTTGTTTCAAATTTTTTAAGGGCTGGGCTAATGTTTTTGGTAAATTGTCTGATTGTACTCAATTTTCTTTAGCCTTTCCATTTTGGTGATTTTGTTGTAGGCCTAATTTTTGGGGTTTACCCATTTGTTTTTCTTGTGATTTTAGATTTGTATATTTTAGTGACCTTTTTCTTTTTGTTTAAAAGACTTTGCTTAGGGGGGCAAGTGTAATTGTTTTGGGAAAAATTGCTCAAATTTGTAATATATATATACTCCTTGATTTTTTTTCCAAATTTTGGGAGGGCCATGGCCCCCCTAAGTTAAAGAATGGCTCTGTCCCTGGTTGTGTCAATGATTAGTCAGTTGGTGGCTTTCGTTGGGTTTTCTCCTAGGCAAAAAATAACACAATGAGTAATTAAGAAAATAATTTAATGAGGCAAGAGTTTTCTCGTGTGTAAATAATCTATTCCATAAAGCATAAATAAGTGGAAGGAAAATTAGGCAACAAGGCATATAAAGTTGAGGTGATTAATTATGTTTAGAAAGGCTAAATAAATATGTTTAGAGAGATTTCATAAAAATATGTTTGTCAATGTCCAAAACCAAATTAGTGGTACTTTGGATTAAGTAATATGTTTGAGTTTGGTAAGAAAGTATAATTAAGTGTGTACATTTAATAGTTTGTTTCTTAAAAAAAAAAAAAAAAAACAATGATCCATGACAATAATATATTAAGCAACATTATATAAGATGTGCAGTAATATATAAAGAAAGTAAGATAAATAAAAAATTATCTTGTTTGCAAGCAACGCATATTGCTCTCTTGGCCAAAATAGATGTGAGGCACATGCCAGGAGGTCAACTCCTAAGATTTGCACCAGTGACTGTGAAAGGGCAGCAACCATGAATACTTGCAAAAATAGCTCCCCCAACTTTAGAAAGTTAGATGTTAGCTCCAGGAAATAAAGGAAAGAGGGAGTGATGAGTTAAAGAAAAAGGGTATCCCTATTCGTGTATTCTAGAACTCATACATATATGCATTGTTAGTGTAGAGCTTAGACTAGATTAGCCCATTGGGCTTAGCCCAGTATACTGTACTTGTAGTTTACTCATATTACTTGTACTGCACACATATCTAGTAAAAATGATTTGCTCGTTTTTTACTTGACCCTTCCAAAGGTAAATTTATAGCTCTGCCATTACTTGCTACGTCTCAATTGCAATAGAGTAGGGCATCTTACATCAGTTGTGTTGTTCAGTCTATAGCAGTGATTGACCGTAGTGGCTTGGGTATAATGGTCCCAAATGCAAAGGGTGCTTTTATTGCCAGTAGATGTATAGAATTCCACGAATTCATAGCTGGTTGGAATCTTTTCTCTTAGGACCAAGGAGATTAACTTTTGTTTGGGATCTTTTTGTGGCCCTGACACGCGTTGTGATTTATAAGTCTGCCGCTAGACCTGAGTTCTTTGGGGTAGTCAAGTTCGATAGTCGTGCCAATGATTGGGTTTTCTCCTAGGCAAAAAATAACACAATGAGTAATTAAGAAAATAATTTAATGAGGCAATAGTTTTCTCATGTGTAAATAATCTATTCCATAAAGCATAAATAAGTGGAAGGAAAATTAGGCAACAAGTTATGTAAAGTTGAGGCGATTAATTATGTTTAGAAAGGCTAAACAAATATGTTTAGAGAGATTTCATAAATATATGTTTGTCAATGTCCAAAACCAAATTAGTGATACTTTAGATTAAGTAATGTGTTTGAGTTTGGTGAGAAAATATAATTAAGTGTGTACGTTTAATAGTTTGTTTCTTAAAAAAAAAAAAAAAAACACATTGATCCATGACAATAATATATAGTAAGCAACATTATATAAGATGTGCAGCAATATATAAAGAAAGTAAGATAAATAAAAAATTATCTTGTTCGCAAGCAATGCATATTGCTCTCTTGGCCAAAATAGATGTGAGGCACGTGCCAGGAGGTCAACTCCTAAGATTTGCACCAATGACTGTGAAAGGGCAACAACCATGAATACTTGCAAAAATAGCTCCCCCAACTTTAGAAAGTTAGATGTTAGCTCCAAGAAATAAAGAAAAGAGGGAGTGATGAGTTAAAGAAAAAGGGTATCCCTAATCGTGTATTCTAGAACTCATACATATATGCATTGTTAGTGTATAGCTTAGACTAGATTAGCCCATTGGGCTTAACCCAGTATACTGTACTTGTAGTTTACTCATATTACTTGTACTGCACACATACATAGCCTATATAAGGCTCTCTATTGTACATTATTATTTACACATCAATATACAGACTATTCAGTCTTTCTCTCTTCACTTTTTATTGTTAACATGACATTAGAGCAATTCCTTTGACTTTCTGGTTCTTGTGGACATCTCCGGCATTCTTCCGGTGCCCTTGGCTTCATCCTATAGTCATTGTCAGAAGCGAGTCACTGCCGTCACGCCCACAATTCCTGCAACTCTCGGATCTCATCGTTCTGCTCATCCAAATACCAAAGCAAAGGCATAGAGTGACTGAATAGCCAATCCCGAGCAAAACCCAACCAAGTACAACCAGAAAGGACTTGACATGCACCCACATGCGCCTCCAAAATCTTCTGACTATTGAACATGCCCTCCATGCACTGCCACGTGCCACCAGCAGTGCACACGCACCGGATACCGAGCCGCTATGTGCCTCCACGCGCTCCACGTGCCTAAGACCCTCAGCATCTGTCCACGTCAGCCCTAGGCTGACGTCATCCTACACACATCAACATCTGCTTCATCAGCTTATGTTAGCACCTTGCGTTAGCTGCCTACGTCAGTAGTTGACTTTTTGTTGACTTAGACCTTTGATCGGTGACCTCTGACTGTTGACCATCACTGTTGACCATTGACTTTTGCGTTCATTTTTAGACTAAGTCAAAATTTTTTAATAGGGCTTGTCTTGCTCAGTTTTTCATGTAGATTTCGATTTTAGGCTCTGTTTTTGCATTTGAGGTCTCTAAATTCCTTCTTTCTTTTTTTTTTTTGTCATTTTCTTCATTATGGCTCAACAAAATGAACCCGATGTCATACGTCTTATCACCATCATGTTGGATGGTCCTACTAGCTATCATACATGGTCTCAAAATATGACTATCTTTCTCAAGGGTCATAAACTGTGGAGATATGTGACTGGTTCAATTCCTAATCCAGTACCAAAACCTCAGTCCAAAGCCACAGCTGCTGAAGATGCCTCCAAGACTGTTGTTACAGTGGATGTTTATGAAGAACGCCTAGAGGAATGGGAGAGTATTCAAAGTAAGACCTTGTCTTGGTTTATCAATACCTTTATTCCCTCCATTCATAATCTTCTTCCTCGTCTTGAGACTGTTGAGGCTGCTTGGAAATTTTTGGTCGATTGTTATAATTGCACTAATGATTCAAGCTTGGAGTTCTACATTGAATCAAAGCTTTATCAAATGCACCAAGAGACAGTTCAGTCTATTTCTGATTTTTATTCTCAAACTTCTACTACGTGGGAACAACTCTGTATTGCAGATCCTCCACTAGTATGTTCTAAGGACATTGAGCTCTTTGTCAAATATCGAGATCACCGTCAATTTATGCATTTCATGATAGGTTTATGTGAGGATTTTGAGCCTACTAGGGCTTCTCTGCTTACCCGGTCTCCTAATCCTTTTCTTGATGCTGCAGTCAAGGAGCTCATTTCTGAGGAAAACCGTTGGCCTACTTATCACATGTCATCCTCTGATCATATATTGGTTACACCATCTTTATAGCCTCCCATTGCTGCATTCATTGCTCCTCCATAAATAAACTCAGGGTGTCCCACCTCTCAGTCTTCCAAAGGTATTCGCTACGAGTTTCACCGTGCCAAAGGCCATGACATCTCAGTTTGTCGCAAGCTGCAAAAATTTATGCAAAAGCAGAATAGAGCTTCCCTTCCTCAGGTAGCTACTGTATGTCCTTCAGATCCATCGGTTTTTACAGGTCCATCTTTGGCTCCCTCACTTACTACGGCTAATATTGAGGCAGTAATTCAACAAGTTTTATCCCGAACTTCCACTACCCTTTCTGTCACCTTAGGTAAACAACCTTGGTTTTTTTTATACTGCATGTTACAACCATATGACTTCTGATGAATCCTAATTTTCTAATAAAGCACCCTTAGAACACCCCATCACCATTTACACTGCTAATGAAACTCCTATGCCAGTTAGTCATAAAGGAACAATCTCTTCTCTTTGTTTATCCCTTAGTGACACTTTTCATATCCCAAAGTTATCCCTCAATTTGCTTTCTATTTATCAACTTTTTGAATTAGGCATAGATCTTCTATTTACTAATCATGGTGTGGATGTGCAGGATCCTTGGATGGGTCAAGTGCTTGTGACAAGCCTTAAAATTGGTTGCATGTTTGAGGTTCATGACTTGAAGATTCCTTCACAACTTGTTTCTGCAGCTACTACCACTGTCACCCCCTCACCTGATCTATGGCATGCTCGTCTCGGTCATCCATCCTTATCTTGTCTTCAGTTGTTAGCTTCTCAAGGTCATTTAGGTTTAGTTCAGTTTCAAAAATTTGATTTTACTTCTTGTCATTTTGGTAAAAAAACAAAATTTCCCTTTAATAATAGTGACTCCTTTTCTTTTACACCTTTTGATCTTATACATTCTAATATTTGGAGTATTTGTTCCCACTGAGGGGAGATCTAGATATTTTTTCATATTTGTAGATGATTTTTCTCGATATACTTGGATTTATTTGCTTCACCATAGGTCTAAACTTGTGTCTACTTACCAAACATTTCATAAAATGATTAAAACATAGTTCAATCGCACCGTCAAAGTTTTTCAATCAGATAATGCTCAAGAATATAATGATAAATCTTTCTTATCTTTTTTAGACAGTCATGGGACCCTTACTTAGCGGTCTTGTCCTTACACCTCTCAACAAAATGGTCATGTAGGACGTAAACATCATCACATTCTTGATGTTGTCCACACCCTTCTCATTTTTGCCTCTCTTCCTGAGCACTTTTGGGGTGAGGCCATCCTCACTATTGTGTACACTATTAATCGTATTCCTTCGCCAACTACACATAACAAATCACCATTCGAGCTTCTTTATGGTCAAACCCCTGACTACTTCTCTCTTCAGATTTTTGGTTGTGCTTGCTTTGTCTCTCTTCCTCCTCATGAATGCACCAAGCTCCAGCTTCGTGCTCGTCTCTGTTGTTTCCTTGGTTATGGTGTATCTCAAAAGGGGTTTCACTACTATGATCCCATTTCTCATCGCTTTGTCTCTCTTCCTCCTCATGAATGCACTAAGCTCTAGCCTCATGCTCGTCTCTGTTGTTTCCTTGGTTATGGTGTATCTCAAAAGGGGTTTCGCTGCTATAATCCCATTTCTCATCGCCTTCGTGTCTCCAGTCATGTTAAGTTTTGGGAACATCGTCCTTTCATGTGTTTTCAGCAGTTTCCTCCGCCTTTTTCCTCTGAGTCTCCCATATTTACTAATCTTTTCCTCCCTCTCTATCCTGAACTTGTGGAGGATTCTTTGACATCGGCTACCTCTCTAGACAACTCATCTCTGGTTCTCTCCCCAGCATAGGACCCACCTGTCTTGGATCTTGTGGCACCACCCTCTCCTGAGTCTCCTGTTGGTCTTGAACTTCGTCATTCCACTTGGGTAAGCATTCCTCCTCCTTATCTCACTGATTATCACTGCTCTTTTGCTCTTTCCACCCTCTATGAACCTCACACCTATCGTGAGGCCCATACTGACTCTCTTTGGTAGCAAGCTATGAATGAAGAACTAGATGCCCTTCATAAGAATCACACTTGGGAAATGGTTGATTTGCCTCCTGGTCAGTCTATAGTAGGTTATTGGTGGGTTTACAAGATCAAGACCAAGACTGATGGATCTGTTGAATGATACAAGGCTTTCCTAGTTGCCAAAGGCTTTCCTATTGGTGGGTTTTCACTTTTTTGATTTCTTTGTGGGTCTTAGCAAATCAATCTCAAGTATTCTCAACAATTGGTCTTGTGGTCCTAATGCTCATTTGGATTGACTTTGGCACTGAGCTTTCGTGGCGCTTATCCTCCGCTTTTCCCATGTACTCAATCAGCCCAAGTTCATGGGCTCTGCTAGCTGTGTCCTTGGGATTTAACTTTACCTCTCACTTTCTAGTGGCTGGTTGAACCATTTTACTCACAAGTGGGTGTAATAAGCCTGCGTGAAATATGTATGGTCAAAATTAGATTCATTTAAATGGCAAAATTCATGGGCCATTGGGATAAAATTTGGCAGGCCGGACATTACAATTTATGGTATTTTATCTCAAGGTTAGTGGGCCTAAATGACAGGCTTTGGGCTGAATTTGATGCCAAAATATTTGCTACTAACAACTTCTTAAAACGGATTGGGATTTTTTATTGCTTTTTTTAGAGTGTGATGATGCATTGATGCGGCAGCTGTTAGAGCCGAACAGAAAAGATGTTTTAAAAGTGCTCCATTTAGCTATCTCATAAGAAAATTCATATAGCATAATTGAGCGAAGTCTCACATTAAATAATAATAAGAAGAATAAGCAGTTAATATAACATATAATCCCATTGAGTTTAAGTTTTTTGAATTAAAGTGTATCTCTATATATTATATTGTACACACACCTCTATCGTTGTTATTGTTGCTGCGTTGTCAACTACACCTTGTATATGTTATTACTTGAGAAATACAAAATAATTATTCAAAAAATTTATTCAATATTTCGCCTCTTTTGCTGTCAACCACACCTTGTATATGTTATTATTAGAGAAATATAATATAATTATTCAGTATTTTTAATATTATAAATATTTAAAATTAATGTGGATAACCAAACCTTGTATATTTTATTACTAAAGAAATACAATCCAATTATTTAGTATTTCTAATATGATAAATTATAAAAATTAGTTAGGGATATGCACCCTGTGCGTGATATATATAATATATCTCCATGACGAGACTATGGAGTTGATTCCATATTTGTACTTTGGTTGGTAGTACTTCCGGCATCTCTGCTACTGCCATTACTGTCTATTCCTTCACTTCCTCGGCTGCTGTTATTTCCTCCCTCTGTGTCATTTCTACTGCCGCTACTTTTGCTCCCTCCTCTATCAACCACAACAAGAGCCATGCAGAGATCTTCTTTGTCAGCAACTCGGAAAGACCAAATTTGGACCACAGTATTAATCTTTAGATCATTTGCTGCGACCACGTTGTTCCAATTTGTTCTCAGAACATATGATGAGCTTTTCTTCCCTGATTCCTTAGGCATGTCCTATTGCCTTAAAACCATCGTATAGACCGTATTAGATGGCTCCACGAATTGCACTCCAATGGGCTTTTGCTGATCAAGAGCTTCTCTCTCTGTCTCTTTCAAGAAATCTGGATTGATTTGGCTTAAAGGCATGGATACCTTATTTTTATCTCGTTTCACATCAGACTCATAAAGGGATTTTTGAATGAAAAAACTTCCTGGGTTCCATAGATTTCTCTAATGCGATTCCTGATATCCTCAGGTAGGTCTGGTGGTGATGGTGGCACATGCAGCTTGGTCCTCTCCTCCTCCTCTTTGGTGGATGTGGTTTTCATTATTCTTGCTAACATTGGTATGTGTACGCTTAGCAGGACTCTTCAATTCCTTTCCATCAAAGATGAAACGCAGTTTCTTGACTGCCTTAGTTATAGGCACTTTCCCTTCAATCAGAGTTTCAGTCTTTGATAAATTAACTGGAGTTTCACTATTGGCATTAGTATCAGGTTTGGGCGAAGCCAAACGCTGAGTCCTAGGCTTCTTGGGAGTGTTTTCTGTTGTGAAACATTCAGACTTAGAACCATTGTTGAAATCTCTATGAGTTTCAGATTTGATAAAATAACTAGAGTTTCACCATTGGCATTAGTATAAGGTTTTGGCGAATGCTGAGTCCTAGGCTTCTTCGGAGTGTTCTCTATTGTGAGACATTCATATTTAGAACCATTGTTGAAATCTTTTTGCGGCAGAGGCCTACGTTTGGTACTGCTAAATATTATAAAGTCTTTTAGAACCCTTTCGGTGAGTAACTGCGTTGCATCTTCTCCTTTCTTCAAAGATTCCTCAACGCACTGAGTTTTTCAAATGACTCACAAAAATCAGAAGATTTCACCATGGCCATTTTGAATAAATTATTTATTTATTTTTCTTTCACAGAGAGAGAGAGAGAGAGAGAGAGAGAGAGACGAAAAAAAAAAAAAAAAAAAACTGCATAGAAAAACTCCCAAAAATCCTATTCTTATAGTGGAATTAATTTGTTTTTGGAATATTTAAAACTCTTCCAATCCCAACTGATTCTAGTTCGACTTTGAAACTGAAAGGCAAAAAAAATAAAAAAAAATAAAAAAAAATAATCTCTCAACTCCTATCCTATCTATCATGATCTATGAAGCACAGGGGTGTCTTCAGATTCGAGCATGGGTACTGGACTTGACAATTTTTGAAAAAGTAGGGTGTAAGTGTGGCAGGGTGCGTCGTTGAAAAAATTATTAAAAATATTTTTATTTATATTTTCTATATATTGCTAAGCATTCTTTTTAACATTATATAAACATATACCAAATTTAAGAAAAATAGTAGATAATTACTAAAACATGATGTTCATAAATTTAGAGGATAGAACAGTTCAATGGAAATTATAAAAGTGAATGCCCAGCAACCACCATCAAAATATTTTCAGGTGTTATTAATCCTAATCTAACATGTAGTCAATAGCCTCAATCTTTTAGAAGCACAACACGTTGTCTTAGTAGAACTGCTACTAAATCCAGTAGCAAAAGCACAAGCTATCAGTTGGGTACCTCGAATTGGGTAGGAAAATAACACACTCATACACCGTTTCTTTTAAAGAAAAATTTATTTTACTTGAATTTCAGCATAATTCAAAGCCAGTTTTGGCCTGAATCGGCTTGTTTCGGTGGTTTTGGCTGATATGATCTGATTCGACTCGAATTAGCCCGAATCAGTGCCAAGTCAACGCAAATCAGCGCATATCCGGAAACCAAAAAAAAAAATTCTGACGTGCAGGCAGCAGTGTCACCCACCAGATCCCGCGTCGGACGCGAGTGCAGCACCCCTGTAGCTGCGTTGGTGCTTTCTTGATCATGATCATCTAATGGTATTTTGATATTCCTTCTTTATTTTAGAGAAAACCAAAAAAATAAAAATAAAATAAAATACGAAACACAAAATGCATGCAGAGACATTCTTTTATAGTAAAAGTCTTCTTCAATACCAACTCTGAAACTATAAAAAAAATAAATAAATAAATAAAACAAAAAATAAAAATGGGGATTCTAGCATTTTACTCTTATTATTATTATTATTTTTTTTTAAAATATAGCAATATGTTTTGTTTCAAAACTATATAGGGATGTGCCCCTATTTTGATATTCGATTACCTTAAAATCGAGTTTCAATGAAATACTCAATTCGTAGAAAATTGAGTTATGCCCAATCAAACTTAAAGAAAAAAAAAATGCATGGAACTCAAGTTCCATACCTAGTTTGATTGAGCATAATCTATAGCTATGTTTTTATTGTCCTATAGCGGCGTTTTAATGGAACTCGAGTTCCACGCATTTTTTTTAATTTTATTATTTTATTATTATTTTTTTAAGTTTGATCGGGCATAACTCGATTTTCTACGAATCGAGTATTTCATTGAAACTCGATTTTAAGGCAATCGAGCATCGAAACAGGGGCATATCCTTATATAGTTTCGAAACATTGGCATATTGCTAAATTTTTTGAAAAATAAGGGTAAAATGCTAGAATTCCCAAATAAAAATAGCTCCCACTGCCTTTCCCATATATTGTGATCATCTAATGGTAAGTAACAAATCCTTCCTCAATTTCAATTAGGATTTCATTTTAGTCATTGCCCATTTTACCCTTCTGTGTTTTTATTTTTTAAATTTTAAATCACATTCTAATATTCGGTCTTTTTTTTTTTTTTTTTCTTTTGCTCTTAATTTTTATTTAGTTTGGCTTTTATATATATACTAGCCTCATTACATGCGCTTTGCACACGCAATGAGGCCTTTTTTTTTTTCTTTGGAGACATATAGTGATTTTATATGTTATTACTAGAGAAATACAATACAATTATTCAGTATTTCTAACATGGTATCAGATTCACTGCTCTAGCCTTCCGTCATTGTAGCCATTGTTGCTATCAACCACACTTTATATGTGTTATTACTAGAGAAATACTATAATTATTCAGTATTTTTAACATGGTATTAGAGTCATTGCTTTGACCTTTTGGTGTACTCTTTGCAATCTTGTCTTCCTTGGTGTCTTCCTACCTCTGTCGTCGTTGCCACTGTCAACCACACCGAAGTCTCTGCCTTCTACTGCCACCATCATTACTACTTTGATCTTGTCACCTATCTTGGAAGAAGATTTGGTGCCATTAGAGCTATTACACGCCCTCACACACCGTAAGAAATTTTTTGTTACTGTCTTAGTACACTTACTATTTCTGTCAAGGGAGTTCCTAAAGAAGAGATGCTACCTCCGTCCTTTGCAAGATTGAATGGGATAGTTGCAGTCACATGAAACCTCCCCCATCCTTATTTTTTAAAATCGAACCTACACCACATCTTAGTATTCATATAGCTAATGGTTCCACTATACATGGTAATAGTATAGGTTTTATTTCGACCCCTAACCTTTTGGTTCCTTGGGTTTTCCAAGTGCTTTACCTATCCTATAACTTGTTTTATGTGGGCCAATTAGCTAAACGTGGTTATTGCCTTACTTTTTACTACTCTAGGTGTACCATGTAGGATCAAAGGACGGGGCAAGAGGTTGGGACCGGCCATAGAGATGGATGTATGTTTTCAATGGACAACCTTCGTCTTTAACCTATTGCTCTTGTGTCTGTTTTGTTGTTGTAGTTTCTTTTATACCTTCTCTCGCACTTTAGTATTCTAGTGGTTCTTGATGGTCATTTCAACCTTTAAAAATAGTATTCTCGACAGTTTTTAGTACTTTTTTCAATGGTTTCAACCATCGAAAATAGCCAAATTTCTTGTAGTGATTTTACTATCTTCTTATTTATTTATTTTTATTTTATTTGGGCAAAGGAAATACATTAAATTAATAAAAGAAAAAAGACAAATTTAAAGTTCAAACAATAAACTAACGCAATACTTCAAAAATACGTACCCAATTCTTATGCAAAATTCTTTGTTTAATTTTTACTTTTTAAAATCATGATGATCGTTTGAAAAGTCTAATATGAAGCAACATCAATTATAAATTGTATTTTTAACAATACATTATTTTAGATTTCTTAATTATAGCCTATGTTCTTAATTAGAATCCCAGTCCATTTTTTTTTTTTATATATAAAAAAAGTTAACAAAAAAAGTACAAGATTAGCCATAAAAAAAAAAATAGACAGCATCTACGGTCATAAAATTGGGTTATTTCACCAATTTTTTAAATATTTTTTAACGGGTGTATTTGGCGGTAAATATTGCACACCTTTTTGAGAGAGTCAACCTAGGTGTATAAATAGGTTTTTAATTGTGGTAGAAGCAGTTTTCTCAGCAGAAGGTATTGAAGATTGTAAATAGGAAGATAATTGGGTTTTACTACTAATCTTATAAGTTGTACATTCAAAAACACAGAATGCATTGACGAAAACATACATAACTTCTTGTAAATTCTCAAAGAAGCAAAACTGCTGCGAGACTGTGTACAGAGGAAAATTAAATGTGGTAGAAGTAGTTTTCTCAATCTTAAATTGGTGGAAGAGAAATTAGTTGTATTTTTGTAGGAGTAGGAAGCTGAAAGTAGTGGGAAGTTGTTGATTTGTAGTTGGAAGTTTGTGTGATGTTTTGTGTTTTATTACTAAAGTACAATGCATCTTGCATTACCCAATGAGGATGCTCTTATAACCATTATTTTTAGAGCAAATTATATTTCCCTTCCTTGAGGTTTAGGAAAATGACACTCAATCCAAAACTTGATAAGAGAAAACACTCTTCTCCCTTTAAATTTGAAAAAAAAAAACTCACCACTTCTGTTAATATTAGTAACAGAATATTCTAACTTTTTAAAAGATTCTTTTTACTAACTTTTTACCAAAGTTTAACCATGGCTAATAAAAAGAGCATTTACATAAAATAAAATAAAATAAAAAATAAAAAGAGTATATATAAAACATGTTGCTTAAGCGAATTTTTTAGTCTCTTCTAGCACCTTTCCAATTGATATTGTCAAAAATTGATGATCCTCTTAGATTTTTTAATTGCACCTCTCACCAACACTTTGGGTCAAAATTTATGCGATAAAACAATTTGTCGATGCTTTCAAGTTTTTATTGTTTAAAAATGAGTTGTTAGGCTTGTCACAAAATGATCTAAACTTAATAAATGGATTTTGCTAAGCCTGGGTTCATTTGGGGAGTTCGGCCCACCACTCAAAAATCAAGGCTTCCCTTGATTGCTTGTGAGGTAGCCGAAGATCCAACACCTGAAAATGCCAAGAGCCCAAGACCCAAAAAAAGGAATTATTTTAAGACTTGGAACTTCCTCACCAACCCAAAAAGAAGGAATTATTTTAAGACTTGGAACTTCCACCCTAAATAAAGTTATTGTTTGCTAAAGATGTACTGGAGTTAGTTAATATTATATATAGAGTTATCACTTAACTTAAAAGAGTTAAGCTCGTGAGTTTAGGTCTAATAATATTATATTAACTACATAATCTTCTCATTAGTATCTATTGTGTGACTTCGTTACCTAATCAACCACACCATTTACACATGAACATTATAACAAATCTTTCTCTTCATGTGTGAGTCTTCTAGCTACCAAGTAACCTGTGGAACTTTAGTTAGTTTCGCCTTTGAACTTAAACTTTTTTCTTAGAATTCCAAGTGTGATGCATTAGAGCATCCGCAGCCAGATTTTATATCTTATCTTATTTTACCATCTTAAAAATCTACTTTATCAATTATACCATACCATTTACAATATACTCAACATCTCAAAATTATATTTTCCTATTCTACTCATTAAAATAATATATTTACGTAATAAAATATATTTTTTGTTTTCTTGTTTTTTCTCAATTTTCTCCCCCACGGGCGTCATCCTCCATTCCTTTCCTTTTCACTTTCTTCCAGCCTCCTTCTCCAAATCCATCATCCATATCAACCCAACTCCTCCTCACAACTCCTCCATCATCCATATCAACAACCCAGATCGGCGAAACAGAAAAGAAAAGAAAAAAAAAAAAAAAAAAAAAAACATTAACCAACAAACCCAGAAATTTATATACCAGAAACCCACAAACCGTTCCACGCCACAAACCCAGAAATTTCTCAAACCCAAAAACCCAGAAAAACCATCCACCGATCTCCGCCACGCCACAGCCACCACAACGCCGATACCAGCAAACCCAAAAAAAAAAAACATATACCAGCAAACCCACACCGGATCACAACGCCACAGCCACCACAGCTCCACCGATCTCCGCCACGCCATAGCCACCACAACACAGATACCAGCAAACCCAAAAAAAAAAAAAAAAAAAAAAAAAAACATATACCAGCAAACCCACACCGGATCACAACGCCACAGCCCCACCGATCTCTCCACCCACCGATCTCCACCATGCCACAGCCACCACAACGCCAATCACATATACTAGCAAACCCAGGAAAAAAAAAAAAAAAAACAATTAACACCCACACCGGATCACAACGCCCTCGCCACCCACCAATCTCCATCGTGCCAATCTCGCCACCCACCGATCTCCACCCCGCCGATCTCCACCACAGGGTGTTGGGTCTAAAGAGAGCAGATGAGAAAGAAAGAAGGAAGAGAGAGAAAAGAAAGAGAAAAAATGAGGGAGGAGAGAGAAATGGCCGGGTTAAAAGGAGAGAGGAGAGAGAAATGAGAGTATTAAATTTTTTTTTTTTTTTTTTTTACAATTCAGCTACAGTATCATCTTACATTTGAGATGGTACTGTAGCTATATCTCAAATTTTTTTTAGCATTTTAGCATATGGCCTTCCAGTTGCTAGCCTTTTTTTGGGCTTGTATGCCAAATGTGCTTTGCATTTGGCATATAGCCATCCAAATGCGGATGCTCTAGCAACCAATAGTGTGCCATTTACTCGACCATGCTTGGGGCGAAAATGGGAGTTTTCTTTGCACAACTATGAGAGTTACCGATACACAATCACATTGACTCACCACTAATAGAAATTTTTCTCAACCATGGGTGGAGGCATGTGAGTCTTCTTTGTTGCACTCGGTGGAACTCACTAATGAACACTTGCCGTTTAATTATTGGATCTGATAACACTTGTTGGTTAGAAAAACATCTTGGGGAGATCTCTTGAATAATTAATATAACACATAGAATAGGTACACCACCCAACCTAAAAAACTTAAGCCTGTAACCAACATAATGCACAATAACGTCATATATGTATATATATACACACACACACAAAAGTGCACAAATTTTGTCTTGAATTAAGCATCATGTTGTAAATGCCAATTGAGCTAGTGGCATGGGCCATGGGGGTACACAAGCTTCACAGTAATTTAGTTACCACACAAGGAAAATATGTGGGTTTTAGTTGGGCAGCACAATTTTGTCCATCCATTACAAGAAAGAATACAAGTGTTTTCTAGAATTTTTAATTTTTCTTTTTAAAATGAGTAAAGAAAGTTAAATTGGTGGGGAATCCGCAAATATCTTTCCTTCACTCATCGACCATGTTGTAGATGCCTGAAATTGAAAAGTGACATTTATTGTCACATATGTAACATAAGTAGGGAGGTAGTTTTTTCCTACCCATTTACCACTCATCAAGATAATGAGTTAGGTTCTTCTCAAAAAAAAAAAAAAAAAAAAAAAGAAGAAGATAATGGGTTAGGCTAAAACTACTCCCCACATGATGTAATTGCCAAATTACAAGTGGCGTATTTATCAAACTAACATATGAAATAGTTGCGAACTTACGTGTGTAGTTATTTATAAGATTACTATTTGACTCTATGCCAATTATAACTATTAATGATCCGGTTGATCAAGAAATTACTATCTCGATTTTTAGTCTCGTTATTATTATTGAGCCACTGATATCGGAGCTAGAGTGGATATTATTGTTTTTTGAGTGGATACTATTGTTATAATACAAAAAAGAAAAAAGAAAAAAAAGAAACATAGTTTTTAAAATCGCACTAGTTGTTTGAATGGATTAGCTAGAAACAAGCTTGAAAGTTGATTTTTAAATCCTAAATATCCGAATTTTCAAAGAAAAGCTTTAATGATAATAAATAATGGAATTCATGGTATATTATTCATTCATGTCCACAAAATGCTATTGCAATTATGTAATTACTATTGATGACATGATTCATTTTGATAATATATTAAGATAGCTACAACAAAATACAAAGGAAAATAGATTACTTCACCAAAAAAGAAAAAAAAAAGAAAAAAAAAAAGAAAAAAAGGAAAATAGATTACTTATCTTGTTGGGATTGCATCTATAAACTTATCCCAACTCTTGTCTCTCTTTTTTTTTTTTTTTTTTTTTTTTTTTTTTTTTTTTTTTTTTTTTTTTTTTTTTTTTTTTTTTTTTTAATTGCTTAAAGTCATATATATATATATATATATATATATATTTATATATATATTGTCTCTCATAGCAGGGAAGTACACACAAAAAGTGATTTGAATATATGTAGTAGACGTATGATAACTAAGTTTATTATAGATGCAAAGTTCATTAATATGTAAAACAACCCCGCGCATTGCGCGGGTTAAACACTAGTTATATTAACTACCTAATCTCCTCATTAGTACCTATTGTGTGACTTCGTTACCTAATCAACCACACCATTCACACATGAACATTATAACAAATCTTCCTCTTCATGTGTGAGTCTTCTAGCTACCAAGTCACCTGTGGAACTTTAGTTAGTTTCGCCTTTGAACTTAAACTTTTTTCTTAGAATTCCAAGTGTGATGCATTAGCAATACCAATAGTGTGCCATTTACTCGACCATGCTTGGGGCGAAAATGGGAGTTTTCTTTGCACAACTATGAGAGTTACTGATACACAGTCACATTGACTCACCACTAATAGAAAATTTTCTCAACCATGGGTGGAGGCATGTGGGTCTTCTTTGTTGCACTTGATGGAACTCACTAATGAACACTAGCCGTTTAATTATTAGATCTGATAACACTTGTTGGTTAGAAAAACATCTTGAGGAGATTTCTTGAATAATTAATATAACATATAGAATAGATACACCACCCAACCTAAAAAACTTAAGCCTGTAACCAACATAATGCAAAATAACGTCATATATATATATATATATACACACACACACAAAAGTGCACAAATTTTGTCTTGAATTAAGCATCATGTTGTAAATGCCAATTGAGCTAGTGGCATGGGCCATGGGGGTACACAAGCTTCACAGTAATTTAGTTACCAAACAAGGAAAATATATGGGTTTTAGTTGGGCAGCACAATTTTGTCCATCCATTACAAGAAAGAATACAAGTGTTTTCTAGAATTTTTAATTTTTCTTTCTAAAATGAGTAAAGAAAGTTAAATTGGTGGGGAATCCGCAAATATCTTTCCTTCACTCATCGACCATGTTGTAGATGCCTGAAATTGAAAAGTGACATTTTTTGTCACATATGTAACATAAGTAGGGAGGTAGTTTTTTCCTACCCATTTACCACTCATCAAGATAATGAGTTAGGTTCTTCTCAAAAAGAAAAAAAGAAAAAAAAAGGGTAATGGGTTCGGCTAAAACTACTCCCCACATGATGTAATTGCCAAATTACAAATGGCGTATTTATCAAACTAACATATGAAATAGTTGCAAACTTACGTGTGTAGTTATTTATAAGATTACTATTTGACTCTATGCCAATTATAACTATTAATGATCCGGTTGATCAAGAAATTATTATCTCGATTTTTAGTCTCGTTATTATTATTGAGCCACTGATATCGGACCTAGAGTGGATATTATTGTTTTTTGAGTGGATATTATTGTTATAATACAAAAAAAAAAAAAAAAAAAAAAAAAAAAAAAAAAAAAAAAAAAATAATTTTCAAAGAAAAGCTTTAATGATAATAAATAATGGAATTCATGGTATATTATTCATTCATGTCCACAAAATGCTATTGCAATTATGTAATTACTATTGATGACATGATTCATTTTGATAATATATTAAGATAGCTACAACAAAATACAAAGGAAAATAGATTACTTCACCAAAAAAAAAGAAAAAAAGAAAAAGGAAAATAGATTACTTATCTTGTTGGGATTGCATCTATAAACTTATCCCAACTCTTGTCTCTCTCTCTTTTTTTTTTCTTTCTTTCTTTTTAGAATTATTTCTCTATAACATAAATTTCTTGATTCATCAACTGCCGCATTGAAATTTCAGCAAGGGGCTTGGGCAATTGTGACCTTTGAACAGAAATCTCCTGTGATACTTGTTTCATTGTGGGGCGGGATTTGGGATTGGAACGTAGGCCTGCCAATGCTATCGTTACAACTAGAACCACACTTTGAGCAATTGTTTGGTTGATATGAGGTGAGAGGCGAGGGTCTAAGACATCTTTCAGCATGATATGTTGAGTGGATGATGATGCCAATGAGGAAATAAGCTCTCCTGGATGCCTTCCCATTATTGTTTCTAGCACCACTACACTGAAGCTGTAGACATCACATTTTTCATTCACAACCATGGTGTAAGCAAGTTCTAAAACACAAAAAAATAAAGTGTGAGCAAAACAATACTACTCGGAAGATGTAACTTGTTAGCAATATTCTACTATTGTATGACAGTTAGCCAGCAACTTGGGAACATATTGGCAATTTGATCTTTCTAGTAAATATGTGAGCATATGATCAATAATTAATATCATGTTTTTTTGACAGTGTGTGTGTGTGTGTTTGTGTATGTAAAATAAAAATAAAAAAATTACCTGGGGCAATATATCCATAGGTGCCAGCAAGTGTGGTTAAATTGGAGGAATTAGGATTTAAGGGTCTAGCTATACCAAAATCTGCAACAATTGCCTCAAATTCCAAGTTTAGTAAAATGTTGTTGGTAGTTAGGTCTCGATGGACAATTGTTGGAATGCAATCATGATGCAAGTATGATAAAGCATTTGCTATGCCTTTAATGATGTTCACACGTTTCTTCCAATTCAACTCCTTGGCTTCAATGTCATTGCTTAGGACATAAAATAAGCTTCCTCTTTCAATGTATTCATAAATCAAAAACATGCATCTTTTGTGTAGACAGAACCCATAAAGCTTTACAATGTTACGGTGACGAATTTCAGACAAGACTTTGGCTTCATTTTTGAAACTCTTGTCAAAAGATGGCTCATCGGCCTCTAAACGATGAAGTTTTTTAAGGGCAACAACTTTTCCACTAGGTAAGTTAGCTTTGTAAACGCTACCATAACCACCGGTTCCAATACAATATTTGATGTCGAAGTCCTCTGTTGCTATAATGATGTCTTCAAATGCAATATTTCCATCATAATTCCATATTGAGAATAAATCTCCAGTCCTCATTGCATTAGACTCATGTTGTTTGTTCCTAATTTCCTTTCGACGAGTGAGGAAAGCAATTCTAATTCCAATAATTCCAATCAATAAGAATCCAAGGATAACTGTGAAAAGAATAATTGTATTAGTCCTACTTGAGAATTTCTTAATCCTTGCGGAGCAATTACGTAATCCTGAGATGTGATCAGAGCATAAATTCGTGTTGCCTAGAACCGCCTCAAGTGTATTATATATCCCAAAACTATCTGGGATTGGACCTTCCAAAGAGTTGTAAGACAAATTCATTTCGTATAGTGAACCAAAAGTTCTGGGAATGTTACCAGTGAGATTATTAAAGCTGAGATCCAAGTGCTCTAAGAAACGGAGGTCCCCAAGGGTAGGGGGTATTTTTCCACTAAACAAGTTGTGACTGAGGTCGATGGTAGTTAATTTATATGAGTAAGAAAGATTAGGCGGAATGCTTCCATAAAATTGGTTATGGCTCAAAAACAATTCCCTCAAAGAATAGCACTCATAAAATGGGAATAATTCGCTCAGATTGTTGTGGGACAGATCCAGAACAGAAATTGCGTTTGAGGAAAAACAATTGCCTGAAAGTTTGTTCAAGGAAAGATTAAGATATCGCAATTGGGCTAACTGACTAAGCTCCTGCGGAATGATTCCAGATATATTGTTACTTGATAGATCCAACTTTTCTAAAAATAGCAAATCTGCAATCGTTGAATTTATGGAACCATTTATTTTATTTGAATGAATGTCCAGATATCTTAAATTGGTTGAATGACCCAGGTATGGAGGAATTGAACCAACTAAATTATTAACACTAAAATTCAGAAACACCAATTCGGTCAAGCTCCCTATAGTTGAAGGGATTAGGCCAGCAAGGTTATTATTATGGAGATCCAAGTGCCTCAGCTTTCTCATGTTTCCTATTTCTAGGGGAATGGAGCCATTGATTTGGTTGGAAGCAAGAGAGAGAAGGGTCAAGTTTGTCAAACAACCCAAAGTACGAGGAAGTGGGCCAATGAGCAAGTTATTAACACTAAAATCCAGAAACACCACTTCGGTCAAGCTCCCTATAGTTGACGGGATTAGGCCAGCAAGGCTATTATTATGGAGATCCAAGTCCCTCAGCTTTCTCATGTTTCCTATTTCTAGGGGAATGGAGCCATTGATTTGGTTGGAAGCAAGAGAGAGAAGGGTCAAGTTTGTCAAACAACCCAAAGTACGAGGAAGTGGACCAATGAGCAAGTTATGTGAAAGGTTTAGAGAAACCACATTTTTCAGGTTTCCAATTTTTGAAGAAATAGGACCAAAAAGATTGTTTGTACCCAAATGCAGAACTATCAAATTTTTCAGATTATAAATTTCAGAAGGGATAGTACCATTGATTTGATTTGAATGTAAATCAAAATGAGTGAGACAAGTCAAAAGACCAAGAGTTGAAGGGATTGTACCACTGAAGTAATTTCCACCCAGGTATAATTCAACAAGGCTACTCAGGTTTCCCAATTGTAAGGGAATTGGACCGCTCATTTGATTGAAAGAAATATCAAGCTTCTCTAACAGAGTGAGTTTTGCGAGTGAGAGAGGTAGTTCACCTAAAAGATAATTCCCAGATAAGTTAAGATGAGTGAGTTTAGAAACACTACCAATTTCTGGTGGGATGCTCCTGTATAGCCCCATTCCTGCTAGTTTGAATCGGACCAAATTTGGGAATGAAGAGAAGCTGAAATTGCTTAACTGGACTCTATTATGCGGTTCTGTATAGTTTAAGTTGATCTCTATCACGCTTCCACCATCATTGCAAACGATACCGTCCCACTTGCAAAGATTTGAGGTTGTTTCTTCATTCCACCACCACCACAGAGTCTGGTTCAGAGCCTTTGCTTCTTGGGCTAGTGGCGGTGATTGAAGTTTTGCAATGGTAGAAGTATTCGCGCTACCCACACGGCTTAAGATTATGATAGTAGTAATCCAAACTAATATCACAAGGGAAATGGAAACAGAGGATGGCATGTTTAGTGGATAACTGGCGATCGTTTTAGTTCAATACAATTTTACTAAGCAAAATAATTGATTATTCCGATTGCAAATAGTTCATTTAGATTTTATACAATTGTCGCATGGAGGGAGCGGTCTTGAATCTCCAGTCTCTTGCTGCTTGTGGGACCCACGAGAGCTTGGAAAAAAATGCGATTGCCGTGTGGAATCTTTTTATCAACAAACAGTACAGTCAATAAAAGTAGAGATCCCTCTTCCTCGAAATTTCCTCCATGAAATTTTCCACCAAGGGTGTATCACACGTTCTGTATTTTCCACAAAGAGAGAAAGTCATGTGCGAACATCTTTATCATTGTAGCTTCTATGCTCTCTCCTTGAGCTTTAAAAAAAAAAAAAAAAAAAAAAAAGGTGGAAATGCCCAATTCTGAAATGAAAAGAGACATAAAAAGAATTTGTAAGGAAACAACGAGTTGTAGAGACTCAGCAAAGTCAGAACCACAGAATAGAAAGTGTAAATGCCCAATTCTGAAATGAAACAAGTAGTTTTTTGGCCTGAAAAAGTTGAGGAATTTGAAAAAAAAAAAAAACCCTATAGAAAAACTAGACTGTGAAACTGTTACTCATGACAATAGAAGAAAGGAAACAGAGCAACATAATGAGGTGGTAGGGACTTCTGATGTTTTAGCAGTTGAATCTCAGTGGATTTGCATAACAGGCAGTTCTTTAAACATCAAGTGTGGTTCACAGATTGTTTTTAATAGTCATGTGATTGGTAAAAAGTACTTGGAAAATCTAAAGCTAATTGATATTTCAAAACTCAGCAAAGCCGCCTGAATTGAATGCTTATTTTTGTTCTGTTCTAGTCTTTTCTTTTCTTGTCTTTTCTGTTCTAGTCTTAAGGTGATTATAATTTGTCTTAAGGCGAAGAAGTGGCTATCTCTCAAATTTTTAACCACTAAGAATATTGCACACAATAAATTTGAGTAAAAAAATAGTATGGGCAATTCTTTATCATTGAATCCTTAAGAGTAGAACAGATTTTCTTTTCATATAAAACCTTTAGCAAAGGAAGATTCTCTTATTCTTCTCTTCAAAACTAGTTTTGATTTGAAAGTTGTTTTATTATTATTATTATTATTATTATTATTGTGGGGTTAGGATTTGTGACCCAAGCCCAAAACAATAAATTTGTAAAGCGTGGATGATAGAGCTAGGTTGATTATGGAATTAACAATGATTGGTTACAACCTCCAAGTATAAACCAGCAGAAAGATACACGTAAAGCCGAAATGAATTGAAGTCCGAAGAGGTTCATGTTAAATTGAGTAGTGATTTCAGTTCTTAGAGCTACAGTAAAGCCTCTCTCCCTTTCCTATCGTATATTTTCCTCTCCCCCTTTTATCAAGAGCCCTTCTTCTTTATATAGCATCCTTCCCCATCATCCCCATCGTTCACTTGTTCTTCATCTGGGTACCTACTTGAATGTATGCCATGTCATGTATCTTCTTTAACTTTTTGTGAGTGGCAGTAGCTGAGGTTACACTGTTCAGGAGTTTTCTCCACATAAACGCAGCCAGAAAAGTTGCTGCAATGCATTTAATACGGTGGTAGCAGCTTTTCCTTTAGATATTTCTTCGTTCTTATTATCTCCAGACATACTCAGAGCTTATCTTTATCATTGGGGTTGCTAGGAAGATCATTCGGACTTTTCACACGTTTGATTAATCAAGACTATTCGTATCCAAGGAGTAAGACCTTTTCGAACCGCTGGTGACCTTTTCGGATTGTACTCCTCCTTCGTTTCTAGGTATCTTTCTTCCAGATGGACTCCATCTCAACCGGTTCCTTCTCTTTGGACACACAGTAATCCCCAAATAGGACTTTGGGCTCAATATATAAGTTTGAGTTTCTACCCTCCACAATTATTATTATTATTATCAAGATTTGAAAGTTTCAAGGATATAAGTTAGAGAGAAACGCATGAAAAAAAATTTAGGCTTTTGTGTATTAATCAAAGCTCTTCAAAAGATTGGTGCTTTGATGTTCAAAGGAGTGTACCTATATTTATAGTGCTGTTTAAGGAGTTTGATATGATTTAGCCATCTGTTTAATTATTTCAATTGTAAATATGTNTAGAGGGAGTCCAAACCCCTCCAAACTCCTCCAAACCCCTCCCCCTCATTCTTTAAAAAACTTCCAAACAAGGTAATTGCATTACTCTCCCTCCCTCTACTCTACTCCCCCTCCTTTTTTAAACATCCAAACATGCCATAAATGCCCAATTCTGAAATGAAACAAGGAGTTTTTTGGCCTGAAAAAGTTGAGGAATTCGAAAAACAAACCCCTCTAGAAAATCTAGATTGTGCAACTGTTACTCATGACAATAGAAAGGAAACAGAGCAACATAATGAGGTGGTAGGGACTTCTGATGTTTTAGCAGTTGAATCTCAGAGGATTTGCATAACAGGCGGTTCTTTAAACGTCAAGTGTGTTTCACAAATTGTTTTTAATAGTCATGTGATTGGTAAAAAGAACTTGGCAAATCTAAAGCTAATTGATATTTCAAAACTCAGCAAAGCCGCGTGAATTGAATGCTTATTTTTGTTTTGTTCTAGTCTTTTCTTTTCTTTTTCTTTTTCTTTTTTTGCTGAATGTCCTTCTATTCTAGTCTTAAGGTGATTATAATTTGCCAAAATATTCTCATTAAATTGTTAAAATTAAAAGTAATTTTGAGTCCTCTAATTATTAAGTAAAGTTCAATTTGGTGACCATACTATTAACTATTAAGTGTGCTAATTTAGAACCTCATCATCAATTTCACTTTTGGTTCTCCTTTATGTTTAAATTTTAACAAAATTAACTATTTAAATTTATTTGATTTTGAAATTTTATACTTTTCATAATAACCATATAACACGTCTCATTTTTCACAATAATTTATTTCATTAAATTTAAACAAAAGGGGGAAATTTAAGGGCAAAATTTACTTGGCTTCAAAATTTAGGGAGACTAATTCATATAATTAATAGTTGATGGTGATCTTGACACAATATTTAAAGAAACAAATTAATAATTTAACCTTAAAATTATCAAAGTACATAAATAAAAATCATTAAATTTGGCATAGTGAGTATAAAAATAGGAATGGCGAAGAAGTGGCTATCTCTCAAATTTTTAACCATTAAGAATATTGCACACAATAAATTTGAGTAAAAAAATAGTATGGGCAACTCTTATCATTGAATCCTTAAGAGTAGAACAGATTTTCTTTTCATATAAAACCTTCAGCAAAGGAAGATTCTCTTATTTTTCTCTTCAAATCTAGTTTTGATTTGAAAGTTGTTTTATTATTATTATTATTATTATTATTATTATTATTATTATCAAGATTTGAAAGTTTCAAGGATATAAGTTAGAGAGAAACGCATGAAAAAAAAAAAATTAGGCTTTTGTGTATTAATCGAAGCTCTTCAAAAGTTTGGTGCTTTGATGTCAAAGGAGTGTACCTATATTTATAGGGCTGTTTAAGGAGTTCGATATGATTTAGCCATCTATTTAATTATTTCAATTGTAAATATGTTTAAATAGTTCTAACAAGATTTGCATGTGATGATAATTATCTTAATTTTTTTTTTTTATAATTTAAGATGAATATCAATTAAGTTTAATTTAGTGACATGTAAATTTAAGGTTGGACATTAAATTTAATTGATTAGGCTCTCTTAATAACACATGCATCATCTTCCCAAGAAAAAAATAAAACACATGCATCATTGTAATTTGACCTTTGTATGTGTATTCTAAGTCTGTTCGACGTGACATGTAGAATTTGAGTTGCAA
>NW_027069564.1:534883-555184 GCF_002906115.3 Quercus suber
GAGGGAGTGGTTGGGGGCCTGAGGGCATGATTGTCCTTCACCTCCTCCACCGTGTGTCAAGCTCTCCCATTCTCTTGGTGCCAAATAAAAGCACGAGTTGACACTTCCCTCCGGCTAGTTTCTTCCTGGGGCGGCCCCACCTGGGCCTCTGATTGTAGGAGTAGCTAGGAATAGCAGGTGGCTATTAGCTCGTAAATTTACTTGTAACACAGGCCTACCTGAGCCTCTGATTGTAATATGTAATTTTTCTACGTTTGAATTAATAATATCAAGATCTTTTGTTTTTCTCTTTCGTTTTTTTTTCTTTTTTTTTTTTTTTTTTTTTTTTGTACAATAAATACTTAAAATTTAGAACTCTTATCTTATTCAATCTGCTGTAAAACAAATACTTAGAACTTAGAACCTTATCTTATTCAATCTACTGTAAAACAAACACTTAGAACGTAGAACCTTATCTTATTCAATCTACTGTAAAACAAATACTTATAAAACCTTATCTTATTCAATCTACTGTAAAACAAATACTTATAACTTGGAACATTTACCTGGTGCACCGGCCAGCACCCTAATCCTCCCCACAGACGGCGCCAATTGTAAGGACTCAATTTGAATTGAGTGTTGGGTTTTCAGCCCAACAAGCCCAAACAATACATTTATAGAGAGTGGGCTGACAGGCTTAGGTGCTGGCCGTTGATCACCATGCCCAAGCTTATTTTTAAAAATGGCTAAGTGTTTTCTTACAATGAGGGAATGCTCCTCGGCCTGTGGCCGAGGAGGCCTTTCTTTCTCCCCCCTCCCCCTCTTAGCTTTACTAGCTCTTCTTTTATAGTTTTTATCTTCCTATCTTTTGCTTCCATCTGTTGATTGTCTATTCGCCTTTTTTTCTGGTCGTCCATCCCATCAGAGGCTTTATCGATACTCAAGTGGCTCACTCTGACCAACGTTATCCTGCCAAGGGGTTACCTCTCCATTAATGCGGCCAGGAGGGTTAGTTGAGTGCATTAAATGCGAGAGTGACAGCTTACTTTGGGGTTAGCCACTCCCTGAAATCACTGTTGTCAGGCCGAGGACAAGGTATCCTCGGCGTGGATTCAAGAGAATAGGCTTCCCCCTTCTCCTCAGAAATAGCTTGCGCTCCTCGGCATGGGCCTTGGGCCTGCTATATGATGGACTGAGGCTATCAGGCCCACGGACCCCACAATTATATATAATTTAAGACATATGTTTGCAATTAAAAAAGATGATAAGATAATATTCATAGCACATTAAGTTGTTTTTATTAACTTGCATTGAAATAGCAATTTTAGATCAACTAGTTATTAGCTCTGCAATGTGTGAGAAATTTTTAAATAAATGTGTAACATATTCTTGTTCTAACATTGACGAAAGACCTTTAGAAGAAAGGAAAAAAAATCCAATCCTAAATAACACGTGGTTACAAAATTATCACACCATCAAAATTATACATTAATTGACAATTATTTCTATAATAAGATATTGTATTTCACTTGTATGAATGGTCTAAATCTTGGTGTTATACTATTATAAGGAAAAGATATCATAGGTGATATATTAATTTTTACCTTTGTGTTTGCTTTGTAAAATCTAAGTTAGTTATTTATTTTTTAGTTGTTGTTCTTCTAATGATTAGATCAATTGCTATAATACTTTTAATAAGTAATATTAGTTATTTTTTTGTTGACAAACAAGGGTATTTAGATCTCTTTGAGTATCTGACTATTTCCTCGGGTGTATGCAATCCCTGTCTCACACACACTAAGTTATTACAGGGAGAAATCCCATGGGAGTGGTTCCAAAATGCTTGCAAGTTGTTAGGTCGTTCTAAATATTTAGGAATAAATGTTTAGGTTCTAATTTTATGTTTGTTGGCAAACCGAATACAAAAATGTCTGGTATAAGATATCTTAGAACAATTTTAGATATTTCTCAATTTAATTCAAGTCAAGATTTAAGAACAGTCAAGTTGCAGAAAGAAGAATTTAGAAACTGCAAGGCTTGACCAATCAAGAGAAAGGTTTGACCGATAGAACTGCAATTTATGCAGATTTTAAATCAGGCCCGAAAGCCCGTGAAACTTTTAGGATTTAAGTCCAACACTGCTAGGTATAAAAGGAAAACCCTAATTCACATTTTAGAAGTCTTGTAAAATCTTGTGAGTTACTCTATGAGATTTGTGAGGTTCTGTAACCTTCTAACTCAACAAGCATCTACCGAAAGAATTGATGGAGATAAGTTGTTGCATGCAAGATAAATGGCTGCTGTTGATCTAAAACTTTGAGTGGGATCTCAAAGTCACAAATTGGAGTGCTTGTGTGCAACAAATTCAAATAGAAAAGTTCATGGATTTGGAGCTATGTGTGGTCACGTGAGTAAGTGCTACAAGAGGTAGCATTAGATTTAGGGAAAAATTTATAGTAAACACTTCCATCTATTTAGTGAATTTGTTGCCTTGTGAATTTTTTAGGTTAAATCCTCTCCGGGTTTTTTACCTTGAAATTGGATGGTTTCATTGTTTTCTTAGGTCATCATATCACTTCTTGACTTCTTTACTATTCCGCTTTATGTGACATGATTGTTATTGTTTAATCTAGATCTCATAATAAACCTAAGTAACAACTTGGTTAATTAATTAGGTTAAACAATCTGAGTTTAGAGGGGTCTAAATAAACAAACACAAGTGGTTTCTAACCCGGGATCTTATGGATATCATGAGGTCTTAGGAAGCACAATGTCAACCTTTGGAGTTTTTTTAATCTCATATCTAACAAGTAACAAGTAAGGAAATGCGAGCATGAAAATTTGGCAATGAAACAAAAAAACAAAAACAGAGATATTGGAATATATCAAAAGGTGAGAAAGAAATAAGAAGTTGAATTACAAAGAATACTAAGAAACCATGGCGATTTTTTGCATCAAACATCCAAACAAATTGTTCATGAATCTAGAAGTTTGAAAAAAATATATACAAAAGGAAAGAATGAGAACATAGATAAATTACAAGAAATTGGGGGGGGGGGGGGGAATGATGAAAATTGAGCTTTATTTAAGAATGAAGAAAGTGGGGTTTTCTTCTATTATTCTGGAGGAAGATTCTGAAATAGTTATTCTAGGAATTCATAATTACTAAAAGGGTCTTTTGGATTGGCTATAATCTATAGGATCGATACTATGATCCCAGACTGATCCTATATTATTACTTGTGTTATTAGTCATTGAACAAAGTCTAGGGCTCACCTTCTGTATAGCCAGATTCTATTTTTGTCTCACTCTTGTGATTAGAGGATGGTTTTTGAAAGAGAGAGAGAGAGAGAAAAATAAATAAAGAGTTAAAGGATCTAGTTTTTTTAAGAAACACATGAGAGAGAGAGAGAGAGAGAGAATTTCCTATTGGGATTGTATTTTAACATGTTAGAACCAAACAGAGAAGATTGAGAAAAATATCTCACTATACTTTATTTGTAAGTTATAAATACACTAGTAAACCTTTTTTATTTTTATTTTTTAATTTTTTATTTTATTTTATGGAAACTGGGACAAGTACTATATACAAACAAAAGGTTCTGTTGGTGCGCTCCCCGCTTCGCCAAAGAGTCCGCACATTCATTAGCTTCACAATAAATGTGCTGCACTTGCACCTCCCAGTCTTGATCCATGAGGCTTCTGCAATCACAGATTAAAGGAAAAATATTAGTTGGGTAACTTGCTTTGTTATTTTTTAACCATGTTAGCAGTACACTAAAGTCAAGTTCAAGCTGTATAAACTTAAAACCCATATTCCATGCCATTTCCAAACCCTGCTGGACAGCAGCCAACTTAGCTATATTATTTGATGCTAATCCCAAATTAAGGGAGAAACCCGAGATCCATCTTCCTGAGTGATCCCTTAATATTCCCTTGACACCAGCTATTCCTGGGTTACTTATTGCATTACCATCAGTATTTAGTTTAATATAAGGATTTGGGGGCGCTTGCCATTGTATAATCTGCAGGGTTTTAACCCTTCTTCATTTTGCAGTGTCTACTAGGAAGTAAAATTCCATAGCGGCTTGCACAAAGGAGTGAATAAGGCTATGTTGGGATTGAGATTAATTCTTGAAAATCCTTTCATTGCGCGCTAACCAAAGATTCCAACAAATGAAAGGAAAATAAACTCGCCAACGAAATTGATGGTGCATGATGACACTATCTGCAGTTGCATTGCACCAGAGCCAGTCTTGCAAACACATTTGAAAGAAGGACATGGGCAAGATCCCTAGGGATTAATTCCAAGCCTCTATTGCCCAGGGGCAATCTCGTAGAATGTGTATGGTCATTTCCGGGCTGTGGCATTGAGGATAGTGGTTATCCAAATGGTGACGCCCAATAGTTAGGAGTTGTTTGGTGGGCAACCGGTTGTGCATAGCTTTCCAGAAGAAAAATTGGATCTTTGTTGGACATGGTAAAGCCCAAGTCCAGTTCCATACTAGTTTATTCCAAGGTACTTGTTGTTGTTGAAAAAGAAATTTAGAAGTGGATTTAACGGAACATGTACCATTGTTATGGGGCCACAGAAAAGTGTCAGCAATTCGAGCAAAGCGTGCCACAGGAATACCCTAGATAAGGTTTTGAATATGGGGGGAAAGAGGGATGTTGAGAGAGTTGAATGACCAAGTGTGATTAGTCCGCAATGAACTAAGCCTATGGTCTTCATCATGGAGGAGGAGGGTACCTTCGATATAACTACGAAGGGGGCCTTGAGGAAGCCAAGGGTCCTTCCAAATCTGAATAGTTTGCCCATCACCGACAATCCAACTCACACCCTCAAGTAACAATTTGACCCCTATCGAGAAACTTTCCAAATATAGGACACTCTTGGATTTCGTGGACTGGTAAACAAGGTTGTTTGTGGGAAGTATTTAGCTTTGAAAACCTGGGCCTATAGCGTGTTGGGATTAGTATATAGGCGCCAGGCTTGATGCATGAGAATCGCACGGTTTTCATGCCGGATGGATGGGATTCCTAGCCCACTAGCCTCTTTGGGTAAAGTGACGGTCTCCCATTTAACCGTGTGACAACCTCTATGTTGAGTGGTGTCCCCCCATAGGAATTTGCAACTCATTTTGTCTATCTAGTGACTAATCTTTTGAGGAAGGAGTGTGGTTTGCATGGCATAGATTGGGATGGATGTCACAAATGCCTTTATGAGAGTGGCTCGGCCATCCATAGATAAATATTTGGCTTGCCATCCTTCAATTCTCATTTGTATTTTGTCCACTAAATATTGATATGATTATGTTGTTCGGCGTGTAGTAAAAATGGGTGTCCCTAGATAGGTGCCAATGCGGTCTGGGGTGGGGATACCAAAGATGCCAGCCACCTACTCTTTTATACACCTAGGTGTACGAGGAGAAAACCATAATCGCGATTTGGTAACACTCATAAGCTGGCTCAAAGAGTCACAAAAATTTTGTAGGATTCTGCGTAAATTCTTGTAGTCCCTAGCCTTGGCTTTAGTGAAAAGAAAGATGTCATCAATGAAAAATAAGTGCGAGAGGCGTACCAGGCCCCTAAAATTGATAGGATGCATGACTTGAGCTACGAACAAGAAGAAGTAAATGTTAATGGACAACCACCACATGATAGTGATGCTGAGGAACAACCAAGAAGGGATGCCACTCAACCAAGCGAAGAGGAAGAACTGACTGAAGATGCATGGGAGATCCGGGTACCCACAGAGATGAAGCGCAAGTTGGCTGGCCCATGGAAAACGAGCATCATCCTCAAACTTATGGGACGGCAACTTGGATATCGTGCACTCCAAACCAGGTTAGCGGGTATATGGAGACCTACAGGTACGATGCATTTAATTGATATCGGATATGGTTTCTATATTATGTGATTTGAAATACTGAAGGACTACCAACATGCTCTCATGGATGGACCATGGTTTGTGGGAGACCAATACTTACACGTGGAGGCATGGGAGGCGATTTGGATTCGCTTAGAACAATTACCTATAGAATATTATCACCTGACTTTCTTAAACACGTGAGAAATAAATTAGGAAAACTTTTTAAAGTAGATGCGGTGACTAGCGCCGCCATTCGTGGGAGGTATGCTAGATTATGCGTTCAATTCAACATGGCCTACCCTTTGCCAAAACGTGTCAAAATTGGAGTATTTTGGCTAGATATTGTCTATGAAAACCTTTCAATGTTATGCTACCGGTGTGAGAGACTTGGACACAGAAAGGTCCATTGCACTGAGTCGAGTAAAGAACTGAAAGCCACGTTCTCGCTAAGACCTGAACCAGTGGAGAGCAAGGGACGAAGGAGCTGGAGCAGCAAAACACACCATGGAAAACTTTCCAAACTCGGCACTCCAGACCACGTGGACCCAACACCGAGAATCACCCACGAGGTAAGCCTTTCCAACGTGACACCCATCCACCGACTCCCCAACGTGGATTTACCGCTTCGGCCAAATCACATGCAATGAATCATCCACAAGCTGAATCGCTGATAGGACAGGAGTCTGAGGGGTCGAAGAAGACAACTGGTTTTCACCGAAACAATGTGGCAATGCATGGTGAAAACTATGATTTACTAAAGCCACGTGAACCATCCATGATTCCATGGAAAACCATGCAAGCTTCCCACATGAACACCTGTCCAAGGTTAAATCTGATCAGCAACACCTCACAAGAATTGACACACTCGGACCATATAAGGGACTCTACACCTCACAGGACAACACAGATAACACCCCAACACACAAATGGCTCCCTCATCAGACCAATACTCCTCGACTCCCACTCCAACAGACCCCAATCTCCGTCTCACTCCCACTCACCAAAGCAACCCGAGTCTCCCAGCCAATCCTTCCATGCACACACATTCAACTACCCCCCCCCACCCCGACCAAGCTCAGGTAATGGCGAGCCTCAAGCAGAAACAATCTCTAATTTAAAATTAGCGCAAATATTCCTAAATTAGCATGTCAATCCACACGCGGGCCATCACAATCTCTAATTAAAAATTTTTGAATGTTGTAAAATTGTTATGATATTTGGTTGTGTTTCTAGCATTAATCACAAAAACAACTTTAGCTCACCAAACGTAATCCTTAAACCCTTAAAAAAAATTAAAAGCCCCAATAACAATAATTAAAATTGGCCCAAATAACAACAAACATAGCCTAAATAATAACAAGATTAGGTCAACCAATAACAAAACATTCAACAAAAACTCATTAAAAAAAAAAAAAAAAAAAAACCTCTTAATCATTTAGATTCCTAAATCAAAAAAAAAAAAAAAAAAAAAACTTCTTAATCATTTAGATTCCTAAATCGTTCAACCCATTATATAAAAAATAATTCATAATCTTATTTTTCCAAAAAAATATCACCAAGAGAGATACTGCAGCTGTAAGTTTTCCTCAATGACATTGGTAGCTCAACTCTCCTCAACAACTCAACTCACAGTGGTAGCATGTATCATCCATTGCTACTTGTGATACTGATACAAAGAACAGGATTCTATGAAGGCATCTCTCTCTCTCTCATATTTCAGACACTTTCTCACTTTATTACCCTCATCTCAACATTTTTAATTCTCAATTTGTCTCTTATTTGGTCCTTTTTGTTTTAATTCTTTAGTAGAAGAAAATTGTAAAACTTCACATATTTGTGTGTGTTTTTTGTGATGTCAATATATTCAAGTTTTCTTATTATTAGATTTTGTATGATTTAAGTTTCTTAATAACTATTCTATAAAATTCTTAGAGCGCATTCTAAAAACTGTGAACTTTTTCTCACTCATTCTTTACTTTAATACATTGAAAATGTTGAATTACACTTCATTTTTTTCACTTATTTGGCATTTGATAACAACGAATTGTTTTATCCTTCTTCATTGTTTCAAATAACTTCACACTTGCCAATATGCTTACCTATAAAGCAATAGTTTGACCTAAAAAAACTCCTACTAAGTTCGTTTTTGAAAGATTCAAATACAATAAAAAAGAGAAAGAGAGGGTAAAACAGGAAAAAACATATTTAAGCCACCAAAATTTGATAATTTGGGTGTGAAATAACCCTTTTAATCTAGGGGTGTCTACAAGTCAAATCGAGTCGGGTTTACGCCCAAAGTAAAACTAACCCAACCAATTCAAGTTGAGAAGTTTCAAATCTCCACCATATCCATATCTAGTGAAGATCTCATTGGATCTAGTAGATCCCCACTAAATCGTCACTAAAAAACACTTAGATATTGCTAGATTTGGTGGTTTTTATGGTCAGGTTGATTGGCTTAGGATTCGGAGGAGAAAACTCGTTAACCACCCCTCTAGTGTCGATTTCTGAGGCCAAAAACCCTCTACCAACTGCTAAAGTAATCAGTTTGGGCAGAAGACAATTTGGGTTCAGTTAGGTGGGTCAGGTTGTCGGGTGACTTAGACACTCTTGCATCTATATAAGGGAAATTAATCAAATATCCAAGTATTTGGTTCCCTTTTCTTTTAAAAATGGTAAGTTGCATATTATACTTTTAAAGTCTGGGGATATTCGTATTTAACACTTTAAAATTTTAGAATTTAAATTTTAGCCCATTGAAGTTTGGAGTTGTTTGAATTTTAGACTTGACGTTTCAAAATTTAGATTTTATCTCCTAAAGTTTGGACGTATTTGAATTTTATACTTCCAAATTATGAAACATAATAATATAAACTCCAAACACTCCCAAATTTTAGGAAATAAAATCTCAACACTCCTAAAATTTAAAGGTAAGATTTAAATTTTAAAACGTTACGATGTAAAATTCAATTACTCCTAAAAGTTAAGGGGTAAAATTTAAATTCTATAATGTTAAACTTTAGTTATCCCAAATCTTTAGAAATAAAATTTAAATTATAAAATTTTAAAGTGTAAAATCTAAAATCTAAACGGATACTTAAAAAATGACTATTTTTAAGAGAAGCTTCTGTCCCGTCGTAAAGGCCTAACCCACTCGTTCAGTTCGAAGTTCAAAGTTCAAACTCCTGAGTCTTGACTCTTGACTTAAGTAGCTGTTGTGTTGTGTTTCAACTTTCAACTTCCAATAATGAAGTCTTTCAGTGAACAGTGTATCTTCATTGCATCAAATAAAGATAATTTTTTTTTTTTTTTTAAATTTCCAAACCTCATTCTCTCCCTCCGTCTGTGACTCTATCTCGCTCTGGGTGTGAACTTCAGCATCAAGATTCCGTGAAGTTTCAGCTCCGATCTAAGTGTGAAATTTTGGGTCGATCAGGGTATTTGAAATTTTGAATTTGTGAATTTTTCTGGTCTGGAGAGAGAATAATTTATAATTAAATGGAATAGTGGTAGATTGTTGACTTGAGTAGTAGTTGTAAATTGTAGATTAGCAAAAATTGAAAAAGTGCGATTTTTTATATATACCAGAATTGACTATAGGAGTTTATATAAATGCTAAGAAGAATTCGATGTTTGTAGGAGTTCATTTCATTGCTAGTTTACTTTTTCATTTATTTGAATAGAAATCTAATTCATCTTAAAAAGAAAAACGAAAAAAAATTCAATTTCTTTTTGGCATAGTTGGGTAGATTGGTTTTGTTTCTTAATTGGATTTCCAAATATATTGGATACAGAACAATTTATGGCAGCAGCATATGTTGGAGGGGCTGCTCTCGAGGAAACATTTTTAGAGGTTTTTGCAGTGTTGCATGACACAGTTAAGAATGTGGGAAGCAAAGCCCATATGTTCAAACCCATTCTTAGACACCTCGAATCCACGCTAGATCGTTTATTGCCTATGATCAAAGATATAAAACTTCTAAGCCAACAACTTGATTGCCCAGAAGAGGAAACATTGGACTTGATCGAAGAAATGAAAAAGGGTGAGAAACTGGTTCGCAAGTGCTCGAAAACCCGATGGCGGAACTACTGTTTTAAGGTCCATTACGCCATTAAACTTTGCAAGTTGGATGAGGACATTGCAAGGTTTGGTCAGGTTGATTTACAAATGCAGAAGACTACATTGGTGCAAATGCTTTGTCCTGATGACAAAATTGAAGGTACTTTCATCTCTCTATTCTTTTGTGTGTGCAATTTTACTTTTTAATTGGCTAGGTTTTTTTAGGAAGTATTGTTTGCATTTTAGTGGAAGTTATTTAAAGTGCTAGTGAATCCTTTTCATAGTAAAAGTAAACTGTTTCCAGGTGCTCAATACATTTTCAGTGAGATGTTTCTTAATATTTAAATATTGATTAAATAATGTTTATTTAATTTTCTATCTTATAGTTTTTTCTCTTTTGTTTAAAAACCATTTTCTTGCTTTTTGAGATGTAAAATTATTATTTAAATTTTTGTATTCAGGTTTTATTAACATCTCTTTTACAATAAATAATAGTGAATGCACTTAATGAACACACTCATAACAATTTTCTTTTGGTTAAACAATTAAAGGGTTTCAATTGAGTTGGATTTCTATTGGCCCAATATTTTGGAGGTGGTAGAGAGAATGGAAAATCCACTTATATCTTCTTATTTAAATAAATAAATAAATTATCACTCTAAATAATCCCTTGAAACCTCAACAGTGCAAAATGAAAGTAATTTTCCTGTAAAAGTCCATCCATTACCTCTTTCTCCTGGAGCAGCCACGCCTTCACCGTCTGCTCCCACTCCCCAACCTATAGCTGAATCAGAGTCATTATGGATGAATAGCCACTGGCAAAAAGGAAGACTTATTGGGCGCGGTTCATTTGGAAGTGTTTATTTGGCCACCAACAGGTATATATGTTTGATGTAATTCTTATGCTAGTTTATTTACCTGCAGCAATGTCTTTAGTACAGTTACTCTTTTCTTACAGAGAAACTGGAGCTTTATGTGCAATGAAGGAAATTGAATTATTTCCTGATGAACCAAAATCTGCAGAGTGTATAAAGCAGTTACAGCAGGTCATTCTCCAGAATTTATTGCACTACTAGTTTGCTCTATAATTATATATTGAAATCAAACATGTCAAGCTTTTGCCCTAATTTATTATTTCTATGACATTTTTCCTAAATAAATATATTATTATTATTATTATTATTATTATTATTAGTATTTGGTAAATTGTCTTTATAATTATTTGTTTGGTTTTCTTGCCTCATGCCTCAATTATTCCAATTATTTGTTTCAGGAAATCAAAGTTCTCAGCCAGCTGAAGCATCCAAATATTGTGCAGTATTATGGTAGCGAAATAGTGAGTATTCTCCGAGTTACATGTTTAGAAATTCTCATTGTTGTTTACAGTAGTGTCCTTTATGCAATGTATGAATATTGTTGTGCATATGCAGGTTGATGACCGGTTTTTTATATATCTGGTGTATGTTCATCCTGGTTCCATTGACAGATATGTTCATGAATATTTTGGAACCATAACAGAGTCTATTGTTTGCAATTTTACTCGCCATATTCTCTCTGGGTTGGCATACTTGCATATCACAACGACAATTCACAGATACAATTCACGTTTGATTTGATTTGTTAAAACAATCTACTTAGTGCTGCAACTCACAAATTAGAATTTAACACTTAGGCATGTGAAATTTCTATGCATCACTTTAGTGTGGTAGCAGTCTTGGGGCTAATTTGCTTAATATGACATTTGGAAAGTTTTTCTTTTCTTGTCTCAATAGGGACATCAGAGGGGCTAATTTGCTTGTTGATTCATCTGGAGTTCTCAAGCTTGCTGATTTTGGGATGGCTAAGCATGTGAGATTGTTGTCTTCTTCTTCTTCTTCTTCTTTGTCTTCTTCTTAGTCTTCTTTATTGTATCATCTTGTGTTTTGATTTTTATCTTGCATAATGATTCTCTTTGGATGTAGTCGTTCTTCCTTTTGACATGTAGTAGATGGTATTTCTTCCGTCTTCTTCTTCTTCCTGTATATAGACTCTCCTTAACAGTCCCTTGTCTTCTTGAACTTTTGGTGAAAAAATATCTTTACTTCACCTACTTGTTCCTTATTTTCTCATCAAACAAGATTATCAATACTTGTGGATAATTTTCTTTTAAAAAAGAAGATAAATTGATGTTTGTATGCTCAATTGTGATCGAGTCTATGGTTGTGACAACAGCATGGCCCCTATTACGAGAAAGCAGAATCAGTGTAGTGTAATCCTTAGTATGAAGAATGCTCTTGTAAAATATTACAATTGGTATTATTGCATTTCTCTCTGTGTTTTGTTCAATTCCATACGCCGAGCATGTAGGTGGATGTTGAGGTGCCTGCTTTTAAACTTGTGAATCCTTTGGTAGGAGTTCGTTGTTATTGCCAGCATCTAATTTCCCCCTGGCCACAGTAATAAGCTGAAGATAATTCAGAGAAATATGGGTGATTACCTTTGTTTAGCAGTGATACCTAATTCTATAAGTTGGTGTATCATCATGTTCATCATTAAAACTATTCTTGGTCTGTTTTATTGTTGCTGCCTACTTACCAATAATAATAAATAAATAAATAAAGAATTGTTGCTGCCAACTTGCTATTTTAATTTGCCTTCTGGGGTTCTAGTTGATGTTTCTAATATTGGGCTTAAGTAATATGGGACTTCTTGTTGCACAGCTTACTGAACAAGCAGCTGATCTTTCTTTAAAGGGAAGTCCATGCTGGATGGCTCCAGAGGTATTTTCTTGCTGCTAAATCAATTTGTCATAGGTCTTTATCTTCCCCTACTGAGATCATTGTCTTTCTGCGGCTCATGCAAGCTGTGTTGCAGAGAGATTCCAACTCTGATGTTGCTCTTGCTGTAGATATTTGGAGTTTGGGTTGTACTATTATTGAAATGTTCACTGGAAAAGCTCCCTGGGGTGAGTATGAAAAGATAAGCACCTAATGTTCCTTTATATTCTTTGTTAAACGGGAAACTTTCAACCTGCAGTATTACAATAAATTGATGTTTCTTTTTGCATATTTCTTATTAAATTTTGATTAAAAAATAATCGTGCGCTAAGACCTCATCATTTTCAGATTTTGAAGTTTATATGGTTGGATTGCTGCTTTGCATTAGCTGTTGTGGTTCATGTCTATCCCATCTAAATTACTGACAACTGAATAAGGCTAAGATCAAGCTACATTGTGATGTGGAAGCACAACCAGAATTTTTGTTCTTTTATTTTTCTATTGATATTGTCCTGCAACAACATGGTATGAGAGCAAATTCCAATCCATTTGAGCATCACCGATGGTCAACTAGATTTAAAAAAAAAAAAAAAACCTCACCACCGTCGTTTTTCACACCAGGCACCCAAGTCAAACCCAAAATCCCACCACTGCACAACCAAACCACCATATTCCATCCACTTGAAAATCTAAACTAAATAAAAATCCTTTGCCATGTTTCTCATCCCATCAAATCACTGTAACCCATCTGCCACATAACCCAAGTCAAACAGCAAACCCTATCATCTGAAAACCATCTATGAAAACCAACCACAGTGCCAGCTACCCCGCCACCATTGCCAAAAAATAACCATAAGAAAAAGGGCCATCGCCAAAGTCCTCTGCCCCATCGAAGAGTCCCACCACCCAAGAGGTCACCAAACGCTGATCCATTGGAAAAAAAAAAAAAACCTAACTTTCCCCCAACCTGATTCATATTAAAATCTTACAAACTGTCACAACTCGACCCATACAAGAAGCCGGAGAACCTTTTACCCAACCCCAATAAAACCCAACACAGCCCATTAAAAACTTAACCCAACTAAGTCAAACCTAAAACAAACCCACAAAACAAATTATTGGAAGCATCTTTGAGCTTTCAGCTGTGCCAACCCACCAACACCATAATGATTGGTTTAGACTTAAGAGCACATCAACCAGCCAGCCAACATTTTCAAGTTCTGGTTCTTGTTCCCTTATTTTTTGAGACTTATTATTTTAGGTCATCATGATAATCTCCCAACCACCTATTTTTTATGGTCATAAAGATCAAGACCCATGGATTTTCAACAATTGGCAAATTATTCTGTTGTATTGGCAGTGTGCTTGTTGGTAGCCAACTAGTGGCTGGTTTTGTTGTGCTAAAGTGAAGTTAATAGCAGCATGTATGTAATGAAACTTCTTGTCCAATTTGTTGTTGATTACAATTCAAGTGTTGCAATAAATTTAAGTGAGGTGCGCTGAATTTATATGTGTGGATCTTACCAGTCTTTCTGTTACAATGACTTAGAAAATTATATATTAAATTCTTCGATTTGATACTTGATCTCTTTTCAATATTTAGATTTATGTCTTTTCTGTATAAATCAAGTTAGTGACACTGTAATTCAAGTAAATCAATAAAACTTATACTTCATACATAATGCGTCCATGCTATCTATGTGGATGAAACACAGTGAGTGTGATTATTTATATGTTTTGCAAATTATGAGATGATTATGGCTAGTGTGTTTACTGAGTTGGGAGTTCATCTTAGAAATGGTTAATGACAAGTAGAAAAAGACTCAATTAATTTCGCCTGCTTGTAGCAGAATATCAATCAATTTCAGAGTTTACTTTCCCACCTTTAATTCTCATGTGGGTTCCATTATGGAGGGAGAAGCATGTGTGGCATATGTTATGTTGTATCTGGTGGCATTGCAATGTATTTTTCTGGTGTGTCTGCTTGTAGGAGATACTGAAGCGTGGTAATTGGATAACATTTCTTTTATATCATATTGTTACCTAGTTCTGTAGAGTCTGGTAATATTGGCAACTTTTGCTTTCTGCATTCAGCTGTAGCTTTTGTCTGCTGCCACTGGATTTAGCATAGTGGATGGTATATTGCAGTTGGAGTTGCATTAATTATATTATTTGTGTTTAGATCTTCCCAGTCTTGTTTAAGTTGCATTGATCATATTTGATGCAGGTTGCAGCCATTTTCAAGGTATTGCATAGCACCCCTCCTATACCTGAAACATTGTCATCTGAGGGCAAGGACTTTTTGCGGTGCTGCTTTCAGAGACTTCCTGAGGAGAGGCCATCTGCTGCAATGTTACTAGAACATCCCTTCGTGAAGAAGTCGGAGCAGCTGGATGGACCATCTTGCAACTGAGCATTTAACGGGAAGAACTTGATGGTAAATATAAATGTCATGCCACTTATTGTTACAAGCTAGTTAAATTTAATTATAGATAAATATAAATTATAATTTTATTTAAAGATTTGCATCTGATTTCTTTAATTTTATTTTTAATTAAAGATGAATATCAATTACTCCTATAATTTAGTGACACGTAAATTTAAGAATAGACATTAAATTTAATTGATTAGGCTGTCGTAATAATGCATGCATTATTATAATTTGGCCTTTGTGTGCGTTCTTCTAAGTCAATTTGACGTGACATATATGCAAAATTTGAGTTGCAAGTCTTGTACACAAAAAGGACCAAAAGACTTTAGAGAGTAGATTTTCCATTTTCCATTCATTCCAAGTTTCCACTCTACAGGGACTTCCATGACTTTACCGACACACACAAGTTGAGCTGCAACTTGTAGGGATATTTCATTCAATTTACTTGAGTTTACCTTGATCAAACTCTTTAAAGGAAAAGAAAAAAAAAAATTAAAAAATAAATAAATAAAAGAGAAGAAAAAAAGACTCAAGTTGTCTCAACAAGTCACAATTTTTAATGTCCATAATTTTCAACTGGAGAAGTTTATATTTAATTTCAAAATAAAGTAAATTCAATATTCTCAAAATAAAGCACATAGTTATTCATCTAATCTTAAAAATATTTAAATGATCTAAACTTTAAAAGATTTAAACATAAACGAAAATCTTAGATAACTCCTCATGCACAAATTAAGCAGTCATTTAAATTAAAACATAAAATCCTAACATATAGGAAACTTCTTCAAGACAAGAACAACTAATAAGTGCTTAAAATCTCAATAGCTATTCCCTTGCATAATAACGATCACGTTCTAGCAGTCACTGGCCACTTGTCCCTATGAACGTGAGCAACTTATCTAGAAAAATATAGGGACAATGCGAATGACCTAAAAACTCTCTACCAGATTGAGCTAAAATTACTTGGTTCAATTTTGATTTTCGAGCAATCGCTTCTCACTCTAAGCAAAGTTTTTTTTATCTGCTTTGTCTTTTTACCCTCTTTGTTTAATGGCTAGCAAATTGATTTATGAATAAGCCTTAAGTGAAACACAAACTTCAATAAATTTTTTATCGTTTTTCTCTACTCTCTATTATGGCCTTGAATAACGACAAAGAATAACGGAAAGAAAACAACCTTAAATTGAAACGATTTCATAAAGTGGGTACTGTAATCTATCGAATTGGGATTGAAGGAGCAAAATAGTAAAGCTCTGTTTCCTTCTATAGGTGCTACTGTGACCGAGTCAAAAAATATTCTAGTGATGACTCAGTTGAAAAGAAAACTCTAGAAGGAAATCTAAAAGAAAAGATCTTTTCATAGAAAAATGAGTAGTTGATTACATTGTGGAGCCACTGATCTGTTTATATACTAATCAAGAGAAAGAAAGGCTAAGCGTAAAATCAGGAAATCTGTTATAACAGATTAACTAACAATTACACATGCAAAAACAGAGAATTAAACCAACTGAACATTAAAACGGTGCGTTTAAGCTTTAGACATTAAAGGCTGCTCCAAAACGCTGCGTTTTGAACTTGAAGCTTAAATGATACGGTGCGTTTCATCGTCATCAGTATTTTCTTCTTCAGACTGCCTTACATCAGTCTACTCTCACTTGCTCACAATTTACATTTTTCTGAGTCTACGTTCACAATTTTGAGGCCCCTGTTAAAATTTCAAAATTGTAGGGTAAATTTTACTTCTATACTGTAATTTGCTGTTTCTTTTTATGAAAATATTTGTAATGACATGTAATTTGCGTAATACTGGAATATATATTTCCTATGTAGTTGTTGCAGCAGATGAAGCTGTTAGGTACCTCACATCTCTTATGGTTGAAGTACAGAAGCTCGCAGTGGCATTAATTTAATTAGGGGGAGGGGATGTTTTATTAAATAATTATTGGAAAAAAAAAAAAAGTCACACATTTGCATTGCTGGGAAAATACAACTTTCCAGCACCCCAGTGTAGTAAGGGAAACAATGGTATGAGGTATAAATATAGACATATACAACAAAATCATTATTCAACAGACCACCCGCTTTAGCTAAAAGGTCAGGGCTAGTGTTGTCTTCCCAGTATGGGTGGCTTTGTCTACTGCACCTACTGAAGACGGGTCACCAAAGACCTACAATAAGAAATTATGGAACGAAATGTTAAAATAACAACAAAAAAGAAGTGGTATTTTGATGTGTCAAAATAAATTTTTTTTTTAGAATGCTTAATGCTAGTACTTAAGAGTCCGATTAGCTATAAAATCATCAACAGTTCTGCCATCAATCATGCATGAAGCGACAACAACATTATTAGAAAAACTGCAAGCCCATTAGGGGCGTAGCCAGAATTTTTTACCTGGGGGGGCTAAGTTACATATTCGTATGTTTGTCATAATTTATAAATATGTTGTATACAAGATGATCAAACTTAAAATATATAACAATATTCTAAACTCAAATTTGTGTACAAAATTTGCCTAATTTGCTATAAATATGTATCATTTTTTTTTAAAATAAAATAAACTTGGCATCTCCTATAAAAGGTATGCTCAACATTGATCCATCATTAAATAAAATTCATCCATTATGAATTCTAAATGGAAATTCTTAGCAATTTCCTTTTTGAATCTTAAAAAATAGAATAAATCTTATGTCTATATGGCAGTCTAAATTCTCTTCTAAAAACAAATTAATGTTAGCACCACTTATCAGGCAACTACCTATCCCCCCCACCAAAAAAAAAAAAAAAAACTTATCAAGCAACTAGATCCAATAGTAAAAGATATAACCAGCTAGAGAAAAAATGACATGATACAAGCCAACTAGGCATTTATTATAAGTTTTGGTAAAATGTTATATTTTATTTGGGTGGGACTCCACTAGAGAGTAGAGAAAGTAATAGTGGGATGTGGGGTTGACTGACTATACATTATAAGATTTCGAATGAAAGAAAATAAAAACCAACCATGAACTTGGACTTAAATTTTTTTGGGGTGCCAATTTATTTTTTACCTCATACCGATATACCATTACAAAGGATTTCAATGATTTTGGCCCCTAATGTTATAGGCACGTGTATAACTTATAGGTGCCTCTGCCCTTGAAACCCATTGTCCTTTATCATTAAGAATTAAACTATTATACATTTTATTGGATTTATTATGCGTTTCTGTTGCGTCTTGAAGCTTAAAAAAAAAAAAAAAAATCGGAGAGATTGGTTGCCATGCAGGACTAGATTGATGTGGTAGCAGCTCAAGTTGATGGTATCTTCACAAAACTGAAACAGTGACCCTTTGGCCATTCCGGTCAAAAAGGAGGAGAACTTTTGGGGCTGCTCTTAAGGGGGAGTTCAATTATGTGTCTTCTTTAAGTGTGATACATTTTTTATAGTCTGTGGTTTTTTAGTCTGTTTTAAATATGTGTGCTTTAAGTTTGATACACTTGTGAATCTTTGGTGTTTACTTATATAGTATGATGTTATTCAGCCTTTAGCATTGTTTGTTTGTGATTTGTACCCATTGATGCTTTTGTAAGATTTGAGGGTTGATTTCTTGTTCTTATGCACTGATTGTAGGCTTGTATGGTTTGTGCCATGTATTTGCAAAAACTTTGCATATGCAGCCTTTGTGCTTTGTGTTTTGGTACTTGTTAATGCTTTGCATTACCTTAAGTACAACACTCTTGTGCCCTTGTAGGATTGTTCCTAGATGCATATATGTTTTTATGCATTGGTTGAGTGTTGGACTTGCAAATAATACTCTTCAATTGAGTTTATCATTTTGCATGTCGGATGTTCATTCCTTGTGTGAATGAGCATAGTAATCACTTTTGCTTAGTGACTACTGGAATTGATCTTGCCATGAATTACTGATTTTGTGCTTGTGTTCATTTTTGCTTGATCATGCTTATTTTGCTCCATATGCATATTAAGTTTTCTGCATACAATGATATTGCTATGTTATTGTGTTTCAGGAGTTACTTATTCATATGTTCAAGAGCTTTACAGAATCTAGAGTTAGGTGTGAGTGAGTTTTCCAACTGTTCCCAACTCACGTTTAAGTCTAGAGTCTGTTGTAGGGTTTTCTCACGGAATAGCCAAAGGGGGAGATTGTAAGGTTGAATTTAATCAACCATTTAATTGGCTTTATTCCGTGACCAATTTGCTTGTAATTTAGCACTTAGAAACTCTGTATTTAGGTGGGAAAATTGTAAGGGTAGTGTGTGAGAAGATGTGAAGAAAAGCTCAAGAGTGTGCAAGAAAAACAAGTCTCGCGGCTAGGACTCGCGGGTGGTTTGCGACTGGCAAGCCGCGAAAGGCAGGCACGTGAGAGGCACACTGGGAAGCTGAAGGGTCGCGCCAGCTGTCACGCTACAGGACAAAAGTTTCAGTCTGGCCAGGCCGTTACGTTGCGACTTGATTTCGCGACTTGGCTAAGCCGCGAGTTCAAGTCGCCAACTTGCCCTGTTTGGCAAAAACTGACGTTTTGCATTCCCTTCTCACCCTACTATATATACACCCTTATACCCATCATATTGAGAGAGCTTCCAGAGAGAATTTTGTGAGAGAAAACCCTAGAGAAAAACAAGATTGATTCATCCCCAATCTTCATCTAAAGAAACTCTACAAATTCCTCTACTTTCTTCCTCTCCATTGTCATACCCTTGAGAGGTCATTTACCAAACCCTTATCTCACCACACCCACGTCTGTGAGAAGGTCCATTTGGTGCTTTGGGAAGCAGTTTGGGAAGAAACTAATGGTGATTGGTTGATGCTATGGTCTATAGCGGAATCCGGTAAGTTAGAAAAGAAAAAGGTTCGGCGCAACCTCGTTGGAGCAGGAAGCTTGGAGGGCTTAGGTACCTGGGTAGATTAGGCTTGGAGGGTCTATTGCTGTTCATGTATCCCAACTACATTTTCTAGTGGATTATTGACCGCTTGGAGGGTGGCGGAGAGGTTTTACGCCGAGGGCTTCGTTTTCCTCTTCGATAACACATCGAGTGTTGTCCTTGTGTTTGCATTTCTCTTCCCTTTATCTTTACCATTTAATTACAGTTGTGTGTGTGATTATTTATGGTTTAGATTGTGTCTCTATTCCGATATAAGCTATTTATCATTTTCCGCACATAAGTTGTTTGTTATATAGCTTGTGTTGGTATTTTTGTAATT
>NW_027069564.1:556489-575655 GCF_002906115.3 Quercus suber
TTTTTTTTTTTTTTTTTAGAATGCTTAATGCTAATACTCTAAGAGTCCGATTAGATATAAAATCATCAACAGTTTTGCCATCAATCATACATGAAGGGACAACAACATTATTAGAAAAACTGCAAACCCATCAAAGGCGTAGCCAGGATTTTTTAACTGGGGGGGCCAAGTTACATATTCGTATGTTTGTCATAATTTATAAATGTGTTGTATACAAGATGATCAAACTTAAAATATATAACAATATTTCTAAACTCAAATTTTTGTACAAAATTTGCCTAATTTGCTATAAACATGTATCAATTTAAAAAAAATAATAATAAAATAAACTTGGCATCTCCTATAAAAGGTATGCTCAACATTGATCCTTCATTAAATAAAATTCATCCATTATGAATTCTAAATGGAAATTCTTAGCAATTTCCTTTTTGAATCTTAAAATAGAATAAATCTTATGTCTATATGGCAGTCTAAATTCTCTTCAAAAAAAAATTAATGTTAGCACCACTTATCAGGCACTTACCTAGCCCAAAAAACAAAAAAAAAAAAACAAAAAACAAAAAAAAAAACAAAAAACAAAAAACAAAAAAACAAAAACTTATCAAGCAACTAGATCCCATAGTAAAAGATATAACCAGCTGGAGAAAAAATGACATGATACAAGCCAACTAGGCATTTATTATAAGTTTTGGTAAAATGTTATATTTTATTTGGGTGGGACTCCACTAGAGAGTAGAGAAATTAACAGTGGGATGTGGGTTTGACTGACTATACAGTATACATTACAAGATTTCGAAAGAAAGAAAATAAAAACCACCCGTGGACTTGGACTTCAATTTTTTTGGGGGGCCAATCATTACAATTTTAGAAGCCCAATTTATTTTTTACCTCATACCAATATACCATTACAAAGGATTTCAATAATTTTGGCCCCTAATGATATAGGCACCTATAACTTATAGGTGCCTTTGCCCTTGAAACCCATTGTCCTTTATCATTAAGAATTAAACTGTTATACTTTTTGTTGGCTTTATTATGCGTTTCTGTTGCGTCTTGAAGCTTAAAAAAAAAAAAAAATTAAATAAATAAAATAAAAAACCATACTAGTACTAATGGTCGGTACAACTTCCTTCATGTCTACAAAAATGTAATCATGTAATTAGTTTCGATGGCATAATCCATTTTGCTATAATATATTTAGATGGCATCCAAAAGAAAATAGATTACTTACCTTGTCTAAACTTTTCCTAATTCTTGTCCCAAATATATTTCTTGATTCATCAGCTCCCTCATTGAAATTTCATAAAACGGCTTGGGCAGTGGCGGCTTCCGAACAAGAATTTCTTGTGACACATGTTTCATTGTAGGGCGAGATTTAGGATTTGAACGTAGGTAAGCCAATGCTAGTGTCACAACTAGAACCACATTCTGTGCAATTGTTTGGTTAATATGAGGTGAAAGGCGTGGGTCTAAGACATCTTTCAGCATGATATGTTGAGCAGACGATGTGTTTCGGTTTCCTCTTCGATAACACATCGAGTGTTGTCCTTGTGTTTGCATTTCTCTTCCCTTTATCTTTACCATTTAATTACAGTTGTGTGTGTGATTATTTATGGTTTAGATTATGTCTCTATTCCGATATAAGCTATTTATCATTTTCCGTACATAAGTTGTTTGTTATATAGCTTGTGTTGGTATTTTTGTAATTGGGGTCTAAACGTTCAAGGGTGTTTCATACCTATATTGAACTTTCATAAACCAACAAAGATGAATGTATAAAGTCAATAATCTATTTATATTTTTTTGTTAAACATGTCAGTAATATAAAAAATAGAAATGTTTTAAATATTTAAAAAGCATTTTTGGTAGATTGTAATATATATAAAAATAAAAATAAAAAAAAATTCTCAATGTTTTATGTAACTTTTCTCATAAAATCAATATTGTTGACAACCTTTATATTCAAAAAACATTGAAACACATAAACAAAGAGATTAATTGTGCAGAATTGCAAGAGTATATATGTGATATTAGTATTTCATTTACAACATATACATGATATATACATGATTCATGGTCAGTTGGTATGAACCGTAATAATTACATCCTCTTCAATGATAGCAGCAGCAACTTCATGTTGCATTAGTAACTTAAAATCATCTTTAACAGCGAGGCCATCTCTCCCCTATAGCCTTTAATTTCATGCACACTTCAAGCATCGCCAATTGCTATGAACCATAACAATTACATCATTTTCAATGATAGCAGCAGCAAATTTAGGTTGCAATAGTACCTCAAAATCTTCTTTAACAGCAAGGCCATCTCTCTGAACACAGCTACATTGGCCTTCTATAGGTACAAGGCTGAACACAATTACAAGAAATCCTAGGGAACTGAAGCTACAAAAAAATCCTAGGGAACTGAATTATTTCACCATCATATCCTTTCTAAAACAAAGATTTATCAATGACATAATACAGACCAAACGTTGATTCCAAAAAGTTATGAAAATTAGTTAAGAATTATAAACCTAAAGTAGAGATGCAAGTAAAATATAAAAAAAAATCAACACACAAAGAGAGAGAGAGAGAAATAACATTTTTTTTTATGAGGAAAAACTATGCAGAGAATGGAAGAGAATGACAAATTTATAATGAAATGGTGTGAATAAGAAGAGACAAAATAAGAGAAGATGAAAGGAAAGATGAAGAGTGATATTAAAGTAGATGGTAGTGGGGGGATGAAAAGGTAAGAGAGGGAGAAAGATTGGAGTAAGTGAAAATATTAAAAAAAAAAAAAGTAAATGTTAAAAAATTAGAGAAATATTGGAAAGAAATAGGATAATGACATGGTAGAAGTAAATAAATAAATAGTGGGCTAGATTTATTATAAGGTAATAGTGGAAGTAAGTAAATAAGTAATGGGCTGCATTTATAGGGCTGGGATTTATAGGGCTGAAAATTGTAAAAACTATTTTAAAATTGTAGGAAAAATTATATTACAAAATAAAAGAATGACGTGGCAGCTGATATGGCATAATGTGAGAACAGCAGCATTAAACGCTACACTTCAGCTTTTAGTAATATATAGATATAGATTTGAGGTGACATATATGCAAAATTTGAGTTGCAAGTCTTGTGTACAAAAAGGACCAAAAGACTTAAAAGAGTAGATTTTCCATTTTCTATTCATTCCAAGTCTCCACTCTACAAGGATTTCCATGACTTTACCGACACGCACAAGTTGAGCTGCAACTTGTAGGGATATTTCATTCAACAAGTCACAATTTTTAATGTCCATAATTTTCAACTGGAGAAGTTTATATTTAATTTCAAATTAAAGTAAATTCGATCTCAAAATAAAGCACATAGTTATTCATCTAATCTTAAAAATATTTAAATGATCTAAACTTTAAAAGATTTAAACATAAACGAAAATCTTAGATAACTCCTCATGCCCAAATTAAGCAGTCCTTTAAATTAAAACATAGAATCCTAACATATAAGAAACTTCTTCAAGAACAACTAATAAGTGCTTAAAATCTCAATAGCTGTTCCCTTGCATAATAACGATCACGTTCTAGCACCCACTGGTCACTTGTCCCTATGAACGTGAGCAGCTTATCTAGAAAAATATAGGGACAATGCGAATGACCTAAATAATCTCTACGAGATTGAGCTAAAATTACTTGGTTCAATTTTGATTTTCTAGCAATCGCTTCTCACTCTAAGCAACGTTTCTTTTATCTGCTTTGTCTTTTTACCCTCTTTGTTTAATGGCTTGCAAGTTGATTTATGAATAAGCCTCAAGTGAAACACAAACTTTAATAAATTGTTTATCGTTTTTCTCCACTCTCGATTCTGACCTCGAATAAAGACAATTAAAAGCGGAAAGAAAACAACCTTAAACTGAAACGATTTCATAAAGTTAGTACTATAATCTATCGAATTGGGATTGAAGGAGAAAAATGGTAAAGCTCTGTTTCCTTCTAGTGATGACACAATCTACTCTCACTGGCTCACAATGTACATTTTTCTGAGTCACAAATTTGAGGCCCCTGTTAAATTTTCAAAATTGTTGGTTGAATTCTACTTCTATACTGTAATTTGCTGTTTCATTTTATGAAAATATTTGTAATGACATGTAATTTGCGTGATACTGGAATATATATTACCTATGTGTTTGTGGCTTATAGACAATGCTTTAAAATTTGCATTGGATAGCTCGGAATTGAAACATGGAACTATTAGGGACATTGATATTAACAGTCATTTAAATTAAAACATAAAATCCTAACTTATAATAAACTTGTTCAAGAACAACTAATAGTGCTTAAAATCTCAATAGTTGTTCCTTGCATAATATAGCACGTTCTAGCACCCACTGGCCACTTGTCCCTTGAACGTGAGCAGCTTATCTAGAAAAATATAGGGACAATGCGAATGACCTAAATATCTCTACAGATTGAGCTAAAATTACTTGGTTCAATTTGATTTTAGCAATCGCTTCTCACTCTAAGCAAGTTTCTTTTATCTGCTTTGTCTTTTTATACCTCTTTAGTTAATGGCGCAATTGATATATGAATAAGCCTCAAGTGAAACACAAATTTAATAAATTGTATATCGTTTTCTCCACTCTCGATTCTGACCTCGAATAACGAAAACAACCTTAAAAGAAAAACGATTTCAAACGACATTAAATGTTCAATCGAATTGGGATTGAAGGAGAAAATAGTAAAGCTCTGTTTCCTTTATGAGTCAAAAATACTAGATACTAACTACTACTTGCTCACAATGTACATTTTTCTGATCTACACAATTTTGAGGCCCCTGTTAAATTTTCAAAATTGATTTTTGAATTCTATTCTATACTCTAATTTGCTGTTTCATTTTATGACACGTATTTGTAATGAATGCTGATCTGGAATATATATTACCTTATCTCTATAGACAACGCTTTAAAATTTGCATTGGATAGCTCGGAATTGAAACATGGAACTATTAGGACATTATATTAGTGGAAACTTTATTGTTGAAGGCACTGAGAGGAATAGTCAAATTAATACTGTTGTTGCAGCAGATGAAGCTGTTAGGTACCTCACGTCTCTCATGGTTGAAGTACAGAAGCTCGCAGTGACATTAATTTAATTAGGGGGAGGGGACGTTTTATTAAAGAATTATTGGGAAAAAAAAAAAAAAAAAAAAAAAAAAAAAAAGTCACACAATTGCCTGGCTGGGAAAATACAACTTTCCAGCACCCTAGTGTAGTAAGGGAAACAATGGTATGAGGTATAAATATAGATATATACAACAAAATCATTATTCAACAGTCCACCCACTTTAGCTAAAAGGTCAGGGCTAGTGTTGTCTTCTCAGTATGGGTGGCTTTGTCTACAGCACCTACTGATGACGGGCCACCAAAGGCCTACAATAAGAAATTATAGAATGAAATGTTAAAATAACAAAAAAAAAAAAAAAAAAATGGTTTTTTGATGTGTCAAAATATATATATATATATATATATTTTTTTTAAGAATGCTTAATGCTAGTACTCTAAGAGTCCATTAGCTATAAAATCATCAACAGTTTTGCCATCAATCATGCATGAAGCGACAACAACATTATTAGAAAAACTGCAAGCCCATCAAGGATGTAGCCTGATTTTTTACTTGGGGGGGGGGGGGAGGGGGCAAGTTACATATTCGTATGTTTGTCATAATTTATAAATATGTTGTATACAAGATGATCAAACTTAAAAAATATAACAATATTTCTAAACTCAAATTTGTGTACAAAATTTGCCTAATTTGCTATAAACATGTATCAATTTTTTTTATCTTATTTTTAAATAAAATAAACTTGGCATCTCCTATAAAAGGTATGCTCAACATTGATCCGTCATTAAATAAAATTCATCCATTATGAATTCTAAATGGAAATTCTTAGCAATTTCCTTTTTGAATCTTAAAAAATAGAATAAATCTTATGTCTATATGGCAGTATAAATTCTCTTCTAAAAACAAATTAATGTTAGCACCACTTATCAGGCAACTACCTATCCCAAAAAAAAAAAAAAAAAAAAAAAAAAAACTTATCAGGCAACTAGATCCAATAGTAAAAGATATAACCAGCTAGAGAAAAAATGACATGATACAAGCTAACTAGGCATTTATTACAAGTTTTGGTAACATGTTATATTTTATTTGGGTGGGACTCCACTAGAGAGTAGAGAAATTAACAGATGTGGGGTTGACTGACTATACATTACAAGATTTCTAAGGAAAGAAAATAAAAACCAATCGTGGACTTGGACTTAAATTTTTTTGGGGGGCCAATCATTACAATTTTAGGAGCCCAATTTATTTTTTACCTAATACCAATATACCATTACAAAGGATTTCAACAATTTTGGCCCCTAATGTTATAGGCACCTGTAACTTGTAGGTGCCTCTGCCCTTGAAACCCATTGTCCTTTATCATTAAAAATTAAACTGTAATACTTTTTATTGGCTTTATTATGCGTTTCTGTTGCGTATTGAAGCTTAAAAAAAAAAAAAAAAAAAAAAGATATNAAAAAAAAAAAAAAAAAAAAAAAAAAAAAAAAAAAGATATACAAGTACTAATGGTCGGTACAACTTCCTTCACGTCTACAAAAATGTAATAATCATGTAATCATGTAATTAGTTTCGATGGCCATTTTCCTATAATATATTTAGATAACATCCAAAAGAAAATAGATTACTTACCTTGTCTAAACTTTTCCTAATTCTTGTCTACCACATATATTTCTTGCATTGATTCATCAGCTCCCACATTGAAATTTCATAAAATGGCTTGGGCAGTGGCGGCTTCCGAACAAGAATTTCTTGTGACAGATGTTTCATTGTTGGACGAGATTTAGGATTTGAACGTAGGCAAGCTAATGCTAGTGTCACAACTAGAACCACATTCTGAGCAATTGTTTGGTTAATATGAGGTGAAAGGCGTGGGTCTAAGATATCTTTCAGCATGATATGTTGAGCAGACGATGATGCTAATGAGGAAATAAGCTCTCCCGGATGTCTTCCCATTGCTATTTCGAGCACCACTACACCAAAGCTATAGACATCGCATTTCTCGTTCACAACCATGGTGTAGGCAAGTTCTAAAACACAACAAAAAAAAAAGTGTGAGCACAACTAAACTACTTAGAGTAAGAAATGTTAGGAATATCTTACTATACTATGACAATTATGTAGCCACTTTAGCTAATAAATATGTGAACATATGATCATGATTAATCTTTTTTTTTTTTTTTACAAAGCGTGTTTGTGTAAGTAGAAGATAAATATTCACCAGGGGCAATGTATCCGTAGGTGCCAACAAGTGTGGTTAAATTGGAGGAATCAAGATTTAGTGGTCTAGCAATGCCAAAATCTACAACAAAACCCTCCAATTCTGAATTCAATAAAATGTTGCTTGTGGTCAAGTCTCGATGGATAATTGTTGGAATGCAATCATGATGCAAGTATGATAAAGCATTCGCTATTCCTTTAATGATATTCACCCGCTTCTTCCAATCCAATTCCTTTGCTTTGACATCATTGCTTATGGCATAAAATAAGCTTCCTTTTTCCATGTATTCATAAACTAGAAACATGCATTGATTGTGTAGACAATACCCATAAAGCTTCACGATATTGTGATGACGAACTTCAGATAACACTTTGGCTTCATTCCTAAAACTCTTGTCAAAAGCGGGCTCCTAAGATTCTAAATGGTGAAGTTTTTTAAGGGCAATCACTTTTCCACTAGGTAGCGTTGCTTTGTAAATACTACCATAACCACCGGTTCCAATGCAATATCTGATGTCAAAGTCCTCTGTTGTTGTAATGATGTCTTCAAATGCAATATTTCCATCATAATTCCATATTGAGAATATTTCCATCATAATTCCATATTGAGAATATTTCCCCATTCCTCTTTGCTTTACACTTTGAATGAGTGTTTTCGTTTATCTTCTGGTGAGAAAGGAGCACAATTCCGAGTAATAAGAAGATGAAGGAAATGACAATGGAAGGAATAATCTTTATCCATTTTGTGACGTTTTTGGTAGTTGTGGAGCCAATATTAATGTGGGGTGATCCAAAGCAATAACAGAAGCCTGAGATATTTATTTCATAACATAAATCCTTGTTGCCCATAATTGTTTCCGGCCCAAAAACGAAATTAAAACCCTCTGGGAGTGGACCAGTCAAAGAGTTGTAAGACAAATTCATTTGATGCGAGAAAACAAGATTGTGAGGAATATTACCAGTGAAATTGTTATTGCTGAGATCTAAGTACTGTAAAAAGCTCAAGTTCCCAAGCTGAGGAGGTACTTAACAAATTATGACTAAGATCAATAGTAGTTAACTTAAATGGGTAAGCCACTCGAGGAATGCTTCTAGTTAAGTTGTTGTGGCTTCAAAGCAATTGCTCTAGAGCATGTAAATTCGTGTATCTCAACTGATTGTCTAATGGATCGATTACCACTTGGAGGGTGGCAAAAAGGTTTTACGCCAAGTACTTTGGTTTCCTCTTCAATAATACATCGGCATGTTATCTTGTGTTTGCATTTTTCTTCCCTACTCTTTTACCTTTAGTTTACTGCTGTGTTATATTGATTATGGGTTAGAGTAGTTTATTTGTTTATCCGTTCGCATTTACTCTATTCCACACTTAGTATAAGTGAGAGTAAAATATATCGAGCCGTAATTTTTAATTTGAGGGTCTAAACAACTCTTGTGTTTTTAACATATTTTCAAGCTTTCAATTGGTATCAGAGTGGGTTCACTCGTTGTGATTTAATTACCTGAGTATGATCCTTGACCCTTTTGTGATGGATAGATCACAATCACTCAATGCCCCACCATTCTTTGATGGGAGCAACTATGCATTTTGGAAGGTCCGTATGAAGGCTTTCTTATGTGCTATAGATGAGTCGGTATGGGACTCTGTTGAGAATGGGTATGTTAAACCCACGACAGCCAAGTCCGAATGGGACAAGGCAGCCCTTGCTTTGGCTAATGCAAACTGTAAGGCTATTAATGCTATATTCTGTGGTGTATCTACTGATGAATTTCACAGGATATCGCATGTGTAAACAGCCAAGGAAGCATGGACTATTCTTGACACTACCTATGAGGGTACCAAGAAAGTTAAGGACACAAATCTTCAGATGCTTACCACCAAATTTGAAGAGCTCAAGATGGTTGATGATGACTCATTTGATTCATTCTATGGGAAGCTCAATGAAATTGTAATTGCTAAGCTCAATCTCGAAGAGAAGATTGAGGATGCTAAGGTGGTGAGAAAGATTTTGAGGTCCTTACTGGAGAGCTTCTGTGCGAAGGACACAACTATAGAAGAAAGTCAAGATTTGGATGAGATCAAAATCCAAGAACTCATTGGATCTCTCTAAACATATGAACAGGGATTGCCTTCTCACAAGACGAGCAAATCTCTTGCTCTCAAAACCATCACTGAGAGAATGGATGACTCCTCCGAAAAAGATGATGTGGAGAAAGAGGTAGCATTTCTTGCAAAGAACTTCTGAAAATTTCTGAAGATGAAGAACAATGGGAAACCGTTCAACAGAGAGAAGTTTTCATCCTCCAAAGGTGATAGGAAGGAGTTCAAGTAGAAAGATGGGACGGACTCTCAATCCCCTCAAGGTATCGTGTGTTACGAATGCAATGGCCATGGACATCTCAAGAAGGAGTGTCCCAACTATTTGAGAGGGAAGGGTAAAGTGTTTGCCATTACCCTTAGTGATTCTAACAGCTTAAATTCAGACACTAAAGGAGAAAGTGATAGTGAAGGAAATTATAGGGCCTTTATGGCAATTGCCTTCGTTGATTCAAAGGATGATTTGAGCAATTTGGTTGATGAACTTGGTAATATTTCTGAGGATGAGGAAATTGAAGAATCGGAAGATGAAGATGTGTGCCAAAATGAAGGGGAGAACAACCTTCAAGAAGCATATGATTCTCTGCTGGAAGATTGTGGCAAATATGCCAAAGTTGCTAACCTTGCTGTGAAAAAGATGAAAAAGGTTAAAGAAGAGCATAGGTATATACTTGTGCAACTCAAGGAATCAAAGTGTGAGGAAGAAAGACTCAAGGGAGAGTTGGTTGAAGCTTACTCTAAGATCAAGTTTTTTGAACTTGAAATTATTCAAGCAAATGTCGGTTGAGCGCATCTCCACCAAGAAACTTGACAACGTGTTGTCCTCTCAAAAATATTCACATGATAAGACCGGGTTGGGCTATACCAAAGAAGGAAGTTCAAGCAGTGAACCTAAGAAGGAAGTAAGGTTTGTATCAGCCAAGAATGAAGAGAAGCTAAAAGAAGTGAAGCCTGAGATTGAGACCCCTGCTGTTGTAAAAAGAACCATTGGTGCAAAACCAAAGGAAAAAGGGAAGTCATTACTCAAAAATAAAAGGGGGCCTCAAGTGAAGCATGTGTGTCATCACTGTGGCGTACAAGGGCATACAAGGCCAAACTGTTTCAAGCTTCATGCACTCAAGAAGGCTGATTCTCTGCGTGGCCAAGAAATTTCAAAGAGAAGACGAAAGGGAGCACAAGCTAAGGGAGATAGTGAGGGACATCTCATTGGAGACGTGATGGAGATGTTGAAGAACATATCACTGTGTTTGCTAGCTTCACTTCGAGGTTTGAAAGTTATGTTGGTCGTACCCCGCCATCTAAGGCTCTCACCCAAAATACTCGTAGAGAGTGGGTGAAGAAAGGTACTTATGCATGATCATTCTCTATGCCCATATATTAATACTCCGATGTTTAGGGTCATAGGTTCATGCATCATGACATACATAATTTTTATGTCATTGCTTCCAGTTCATAGCATGTTTCTTTTACAAGTTTTACTTTGTACTTGTTGGTTTGTTGATCTTACTTTACTTGTTCTGTTTTTTAGTGTGTTCAAAAAATTCAAAAACCCATAAAAATTGAAAAATCTCCAAAAAGTTTGATCGCTTGTGTTATGTATATCTCATGTGAGTTTGGCCTAGTACCTTCGTACTAATGGCATAGTGCATTTATAAGTTTAGCTTGTTTTGTATGCACTTATATTTGTGTGGGAAAAATCTGGAAAACTATGTGTGACTGTTGTAAATCGATCTTCAAGCTTGTCATGAATGATTGGTCAATAGTCTTGATGGTCTTAATACATGCATAGACTTGTGCCTATATCTCTTCCCACTTTATTTTTATGTTTTTGCTTAAAAAGCTCAACAAATGTAAATCTCAAAATGAAAAAAGATAATGAGTTGCAAAAGCCATCGCACATACTAATATTTGAATAGGAAAAAGGGAAAGCGGCTTTTTAATTGAAATGTATGGTGATTAAAAAGCCAAATGCTTATTCTCAATATTGAAATATCAAAAATTTCAAGCACCGATCTCAAGATGAGATGTATTATTCAAAAATGATCAAATGTTATGATTTGTATAGAAGCCAAATGAAAAGCTTCTAAGTCTTGTAATAATTTTCTTGTGCGAAGTCATATATGTTCATTTCTATAATTGAGATAAACCACTTGACTTAGTACCGATTGTGTATGACTTGATTGAATTGATCATTGAAGCTTCACTCTGGTCTAAGGATTATTCCACATTTGACACTCACCCACAACACACAAGTTTTAGTTCAATTAATGCTTATTTCATTTGTGTGATTGTACATGCTCAAATGTGATGTGTATGCTCAATTGCTTGCCGATCAAACCCAAAAATATTTTTGAGTATTTTATATGTTTTTGAAAGTGATTTTATACTTTCGTGCTTTAAGTTTTTGTTCAAAATGCATTTTTGTGTTGTTCTTCAAAAACTTGTTTTAAGGCATTTTCGCGAGAAGCTCGCAACTAAGAGCATCCCGCGAAAGGAGGGGGAAAACTGGAATCTCAATATTCATACAGAGAGTATCGCGACTGTCTCACGACCATTTCGCTACTAATCCCTTCCTGCGAAAAGATTTCTAGGCAAAAACTAGAAAACACAAGTTTCATATAGAGACTATCGCGACTATTTCGTGACTAGAAGCTTCTCGCGAAAGTTTTTATGCTTCAGTAGTGTTTTTCACAAGTAATTTCACAATTATCTAACCCGCGAAAAATGCATGTTTTTAGTTTTATAGGGCCGATGTGATAGATTTTTAAAACACTCTCTATTTCCCTCTTATTGCCTCACTCAAACCTTTCTCAACCTATATATGATTTTCTCACAAAACCCCATCATTTTCAAGCTTGATCTCTGCACAATTAACTCAAAGGTATGTTTTACTAACAATCCTTTCATTTTTTTTCTTAGAATATGCAGAAATTGAGTTAGGGTTCTTGAATTGGGGATTTTCGAAAAAGGGGTTGGGAATGTTGACTTTGGGAAAATGTTTTCAAAATTTTTGATTGGGCTAAGTCCCATTTGATTTGTGTGTATCTGTGTTGGCCCCTTGTGGAATTTTAATCGTGTATTTAGGCATATTTCCATGTGTTCATGCATTGTTCATTTGTGTAGTATAGTGTTGCATGCCATGTGTTTGTCAAAATGCTTAAGTGGCATTTTTGAGTTGTTTTGGACTCCAATGAGTTCCAATTTTTTGGTTTACCCTTGATTGAACTTGCTAAACATGTTTTAATCATTAGGTGTGTGTTTTACACATTTTTCCCATCATGTGCCTAACAATGCCTTGCCATGCATCACCTAGGCACACACCATGCACACCTCATGCGCACAAGATGCACACACATGCACAGTTACTAACTTTTTGCATTTTAGTTATTATTCATGGTTTAGCACTTATAGCTCGATGTTTTAACCTTGCTGTGTTCAGTTTTAAGTTTCTATACTTCTGTTTTGGACTAACTTGAATCTAATCAAGTTGTTGCTTTGTTTTTGTGTGTGCGCTCCTATTGTTTCTGTTTTGTGTTTCCTTGTACAAATGTCTCCCACCAAACACTCTGCTTCCAAGAAATCCTCCAAATGTCCACGCACAGATTCTGATTACTTCATATTAGATGATGTAGACATGGCTTACAATGACTGTTACAAATGAGCCACAATAATTATGGAGAGAGTTGTCAAATTGGATACCCTTGAAGACACTTTTATTCCTAACATGTTCAAGGAGAGGACATGGATGAAGCTGTTAACTCTGAGTGGAAATGTGTACTCAGACATCATTAAGGAGTTCTTTTCCAATGCTAGTGTAGACAATAACCATATTAACTGCTAGGTGAGACACAAGGAATTTGTGATTAGAAGGGAATCAATCCAAGACTTCCTTAAAGTTCGTCCTCCTTTTCAGCCAATCACCGTGCAATACGATGATTGTTTGGAATCTATTGAGGAAATGGTAACGATTCTTGGTAGTACACTAAACAAGAAGTCCATGAACACAATTCCATTCAATCCTAAGATGAGGACTCTTGCTTATGTGGTGATTTACAATTTGTATCTGGTCACCAATTTGACGACATTGATTGCTCTAAGGACAATTTTCTTATACGATCTCTTCACACACAAAGAGATTGACATTTGTGGACACATCTTCCACCACCTAACCAAGAGCATCACTAAAAGGAACTTAAGGACAATCATGCCATTCCCCACACACAGTGACTCGAATCACAGCTCACATTAGAGGATCCAAAACCGGTGTGTCTCAAATACCAAGGGATCATGTTAAGGAAGAGGGTGGAGATACAGAGAAGGAGATTGAGAGATTCACCTCTGCACCAGAGAGTTTTGCTCAGCCATCCTCTTAAGCACAAGCATGGGGACCCGATAGACTTGATCGCCTCATTGTTAGAGTAGACCAAATGTTTGGCTTGCTTGACTCCCATGTGCTACACATCGTGAACCAGTTTGCATATATTCAAGGTCAAATCATTGCATTATCTTCTCAGATTGACGACATATCGATGGCGCAGGGATCTGATTCAGAGTTCGGGCAGTTCTAGCCTCTTTGGCCATTCCGATCAAAATAGGGGAGAAAATTTTGAGGTGGAGCTTGCACAGTTGAGGGGAAGCAGAGCTTAGTCATAGATATTGGTTCATTATTGGCGATTTAGTATTTTTATGTTTGGTTTAAGCTTTATTTTTGTTTATTTTTATTGCTTTCTTTCAAAGTTTAAGTACTATATTTTTTATATTTCAGTTTAATATTCAGTACTTGTGTTTATTTCATTGCTTTGTAGCAATTTTTTCTGTACTTTTAGATGTTGCAATACTATCTTAAGTACCCCACACTTGTACCCTAGTAGGATTTTGCATCCTAGATGCAAATACTTCGTGTATTTTGCATTGGTTGTGTGTTAGACATGCAATTGATCATTGCGATTGGTCTTTATTGCATTTTATGTCCGGATGAGCATTTACTAGCTAAATGTTCATTGTAGTCATTCTTTAATGATTGTTCTTGTATGATCAAGATATGCTTAACTACTTTATAGTTTATAAACTTGATCGCACTTTACTTGCTCATATACATACGTAACGTACCATGTATTCAACTTGTCATAAGCTTAATGAAAGTTTTTTTTGTGTGCGAGTATTTCAGGTTACAGGTATATACATGCAAGTGCTTCATAGCTTCTAGATTAGGTGTAAGTGAGTTTTGCCACTGTTCCCAAACTCACATTTAAGTCTAAAGTTTGTTTTAGGGGTTTTGTCACGGAATAGCCAAAGGAGGAGATTGTAAAGTTGTAATTTACAACTATTTTATGTTGGCTTTAATTCCATGCCAAATTTGATTGTTGTAAGGTTGAATTTTATCAACCATTTTGTTAGCTTTATTTCGTGCCAATTTGCTTGTAATTTAGCATTTAGAAACCCTGTATTTAGGTGGGAATCATGTAAGGGTAGTGTGTGAGAGAGTGTGAAGAAAAGCTCAAAAGTGTGCAACTCAGCAGGGCCTTGTCACTGGATCTCGCGGCTTGCAAGTCGCTAAAGGAGGCACACGTGTGAAGCATGCAGAGGAGCTGAAGAGTCACGCCAGCTAGAGCACTACAGGACAAAACTTCCAGTCTGGCCATTCTTGTTAGTTCGCAACTTAGACTCTCGACCCAGTCAAGTCGCGAGGCCAAGTTGCCAAACCACTCTGTTTAGGAAAAATTGACTTTTTGCATTCCAAACACACACCAGTATAAATACCCTTTATACCCACAAAATGTAGAGAGCTTCCAGAGAGAATTTTGAGAGAGAGACCGTAAAGAAAAACAAGATTGACTCATCCACAATCTTCATCCTTTAATTCTCCAAATTCCTCTACTCTCACACTCTCCATTGTTACATCCTTGAGAGGTACATTAGCCAAATCCTTTTCTCACCATACCCATATCTGTGAGAAGGCTTTTGGTGCTTGGGAAGTAGTTAGGAATGGACCAATTGATATTGGTTGATGCTACGGGCTATAGCGGAATCCAGTAAGTTAAAGAAGACAAATGTTCGGCGTAACCTCGTTGGAGCAAGAAGTTTGGAGGGCTTAGGTACACTCGGTAGATTAGGCTTGGAGGGTCTTCTGCTATTCATGTATCTCAACTTCATTCTTTAGTGGATTATTGACCGCTTGGAGGGTGGCAGAGAGGTTTTACGCCGAGGACTTTGGTTTCCTTTTCGATAACATATCGCTGTGTTGTCTTTGTGTTTGCATTTCTCTTCTCTTAATCTTTGCCATTTAATTTCTGTTGTGGTTGTGATATTATTTGGTTTAGATTGTTCTATCAATTCTGATTTAGTTTATTTTCATATTCCACATTTATATTGTTCGATAATAAGCTTGAATTGGTAATTTATAATTTAGGGGTCTAAACGTTCAAGGGTGTTTTACACACATTTTGAACATTCAATTGTAATTATGTTCAATCTTATGTACCCTGTATTATTTGTGGGATTTCATTGTAAGAGTTATGTGTGAGAGAGAGTGTGTAAAGACTCAAGGCATGAAGACTAAAGCTGTTTTTGCGGGTAGCTCACGAGTAAGCTTCCCGCGAAGTGAAGCATGTGCCCTGCACATTATTGGAATTTGAAGAGTCAGGACAGGTTGGTGACAGCTGGTTTTCGCGAGTGTCTCGCGGGTAAGGCCTTCCCACGAGATACCTGCGAAACATTCTGTTTTGCTGAACTGTCATTTCTGATACACACTTTCTGTACCTACACTATATATACCCACATTACCCACAGATGTTGAGGAGTGCTTCTGAGAGAAAACCTTAGCAACAAACCTTGAGAGTTAGAGATTGATATACCCACAATTCTCTACACAATTCATTATGGATTTCCCTTAACTCCTACCTCTCCATTTCCATACACTTGAGAGGTTGATAGCTCAAACACTTACCACACCCTTTCAGAATGTCAAGTGAGGTTTTGGTGCAACTGGGAAGCATTGGAAGAAGCCAGGCTTTGGCGGATGCAATCAGGCGTATTACGGGATATAGAGAGCTAGACAAGACATGGTTCCAAGAAGCCTTGTTAGAGTAGGAGCTTAGAGGGCTTAGGTACATTGGGTAGATTAGACTTGAAGGGTCTCTTGCTACTCGTGTATCCCAAAAGATTGTCTAGTGGATTGATTACTGCTTAGAGGGTGGCAGAGAGGTTTTGAGCCGAGTACTTTGGTTTCTTCTTCAATAATACATTGGCGTGTTATCTTGTGTATGCATTCTTCTTCCCTACTCTTTTACCTTTCAGTTTACTACTGTGTTATATTGATTATGGGTTAGAGTAGTTTATTTGTTTATCCGCTCGCATTTACTCTATTCCACACTTAGTATATCGAGCCGTAATTTTTAATTTGGGGGTCTAAACAGCTCTTGTGTTTTTAATACATTTTCGAGCTTTCAATACCCTCAAACACTCGCTAATGACAAATGCAACAAAAACTCTCTTGATCTCACCTCTCATCAAATATCAGCTTCTTGGTGCAAGCTAGTAAACGATGGAGAACGTCAATGTAACAAAAATTACGGTGGTTATTGGGCAGGAGGCTTCTGAGCTTAATATACCCAAAACACACAAGGAAAAATTATCTCTAGGCTTTTGAGCTAGATGCACCTCTTTAAGAACAAATGCTCGCATCTCATCTCCTCTAAAAAATATCAACAAATGCTTCACTCTCTCCCTCTCTCTGGGCAAATGCTTGGTTTTTATTGTAGCTTAGATTAAAGGCATTTCTTTATTTGTGGTGTAACATTGTGGGGCTTAAAAAATAATAATTGATATATGGTTTAGAAAAAGGGATTTTTAGAAGGGATTTAAAAATAATAATAATAAAAAAAAAAAAACTAATAAAAAAAGTCCATGCTTGAGCCTTGAAGTGAATATATTGAAATGGACAAAACTTATGTTTAGTACCTTAGGTGTTGTTTCTTAGATTCCCTTTTTAAAATTCTGCCATGTGGCTACTTAACTAAAAAAATACATTTTCATCCAAGAGAAAAAAAGCCATATGTCAAAATTTTAAGAGGGGAACCTAAGGAATAACACCTATATACCGTACCTAAGTCTTGCCCTATTTAAAATATTATGTATAATTTAAGACATATGTTTGCAATTAAAAAAGATGACAAGATAATATTCATAGCACATTAAGTTGTTTTTATTAATTTGCATTGAAATAGCAATTTTAGATCAACTAGTTGTTAACTCCCGCAATGTGTGAGAAGTTTTTAAATAAATGTGTAACATATTCTTGCTCTAACATTGACTTTACTTGTTAGATATGAGATTAAAAAAACTCCAAAGGTTGACTTAGTGCTTCCTAAGGCCTCATGATATCCAAGAGATCCCAGGTTAGAAACCACTTGTGTTTATTTATTTAGACCCCTCTAAACTCAGATTGTTTAACCTAATTAATTAACCAAATTGTTACTTAGGTTTATTATGCGATCTAGGTTAAACAATAACAATCATATCACATAAAGCTGAATAGTAAAGAAAACAAGTGATATGATGACCAAGAAAACCAATAAAACCGTCCAATTTCAAGGTAAAAAACTTGGGAATGATTTAACCTAAACAATCCACAAGGCAACAAATTCACTATATAGATGGAAGTGTTTACAATAAAATTTTCCCTAAATCTGATGCTACCTCTTGTAGCACTTACTCACGTGACCACACACAGCTCTGAATCCACAGACTTTTCTATCTAAATTTGTTGCATACAAACACTCTAGTTTGTGACTTTGAGATCACACTCAAAGCTTTAGATCATCAGCAGCAGTTGATCCTGTATGCAGCAACTTATCTCCATCGGTTCTTGTATTTGAATTTTTTTCTGGTAGATGCTTGTTGAGTTAGAAGGTTACAAAATCCTACAGATCTCATAGGAGTAACTCACAAGACTACACAAGATTTCTGAAATGTGAATTAGGGGTTTCCTTTTATACCTAGCAGTGTTGGACATAAACCCTAAATGTTTTGAGGGCTTCAGGGCCTGATTTAAAATCTGCAAAATCGTAGTTCGATCAGTCAAACCTTTCTCTTGATTAGTCGAGCCTTGCAGTTTCTAAATTCTTCTTCCTGCAGCTTGACTGTTCTTGAATCTTGACTTGAATCAACTTGAGAAATGTCTAAAATTGTTCTAAAATATCTTATACTAGACATGTTTTTGTACTCGGTTGCCAACATACATAAAATTAAAACCTAAACATTTATTCCTAAATATTTAGAACGACCTAACAACTTGCATGCAATTTGGAAGCACTCCCTGGGATTTCTCCTTGTAATAACTTAGTGAGTGTGTGAGACGGGGACTACATACAGCCGAGGAAATAGTCAGATACGCAAAGAGATCTAAATACACTCGTTTGTCAACAAAAAAATAATTAATATTACTTATTAAAAGTATTATAGTAATTGATCTAATCATTAGAAGAATAACATCTAAAAAATAAATAACTGACTTAGATTTTAAAAGCAAACACAGAGGTAAAAAGGAATATATCACCTATGATATGTTTTTCCTTATAATAGTATAACACCAAGATTTAGACCATTCATACAAGTGAAATACAATATCTTATTATAGAAATAATTGTCAATTGACTTATAATTTTGATGGTTTGATAAATTTTGTAACCACATGTTTTTTAGGATTGGAAATTTTTTTCCTTCTTCTAAAGGTCTTTT